>NC_142774.1:11036785-11353928 GCF_988280905.1 Pimephales promelas
ATCACATAAAGCAGCAAATGGCTGACATTGCTCCGAGTGTAGCTGGATTACAAGGTGGATATGCTCCTGTGCTGTACACTTCTAAGACAAAGGCTGTGATAGACTTTGAAATGTTTTTATTTCCTCTGGTCCAAATACGGACCATGTATTCATGGGAATCAGGTGAAAACACAAAGTGTGTGCCCGGTTGAGCCTGGAGGAAGGTGCTGGACTCCAGCAGGGATGAAGGTCCTAAGGCAGGGAGGGTAGTCTGTATCTCGCACGTTACAACATCTTCCTCTGCTCAAACTCCTGCAGAGAACAGGGAAGTGCAAACAGGAGTCAAACAAACATGATCAGCAAGGGCCCGCCGCGAATATGACCGGAGCAGGGGTCTGTTATGTGCGAGTCAACAGTTTACTTGTTTAAAAGAATGAAGTAGACAATACAGAAGATAAATTAAATATGAAAAAGAAATTCAGTTCAAGAAAGGCAGTTACTTGATCATTTTCATATTAAATCTTACCTACAAACCTTTTATGTGCTGTTTTTACTATGCAGAGCACTTTTCAAAACCTGTTATTATAATTAAAACGAAAATTAAAATGAAGCAAATTTATTTATTCAAATGGAACACAAAAAGAGAATGTCCACATTGCTATTTTCTTTGGCTGCACAATTAATTGCATTTTAATCATGAAAACGATTTCTGCTTCTCTCGATTAATCAAAAATAACCGCCACAATATTGCACAACAATTTATACAGAAAATCCGTTTTTCTTTTAATTTGATATTTGCGCATTGGTAACAAACCTCGTCTGTTCATTCTTGGGGTTGCCAAATAGAGCTTTTCTCTTAAAAGAAGACATTTCTTCTGTGTTTTACTTAATCTTTGCAATCAGTGCTTGCTCTCGCTGTGTGTGTGTTTGTACCATTTTTTAAAATGGCTAAATTGTTCAGGCTTTATTCAGTCATCTTGGCATCTCTAATAGTCTTTCTTTAGGAATCTATAGCATTTTTTTTTTCATATATGTGGAAAATCTGAAAAGCTCCCTGCATTAAATAGAAGATGGCTTTGTGAGTCTCAGGATTTGAGGCCATATAAAGGTTAATAGCACAAAAAAAAAAACACATTTAGGGAAGCTGTGGGTAAACACATAAAGCTGTGAGAAATGCATTGCATGATACAAAGACAAATGTAGATTGTTTCAGTCAGGAATAGCTATTTACATAGTTAATTTACAAAGGCATACAGCAACAGGGTGATGTATTTTGTTTTTGAAAATGCATTTTCCTTAAACTAAGGGTGACGGAATGGTGCATTTCAGAGAGAATTCCCTTATGCAAATGTCATGTTTTAGAAACGAAGATGCTCGGGTTCTTCGGTAAAAATACTTGAAGCATCACTGTCATCTAGTGGTCAAGCAGTGCATTGTCTCCAGCACTCTGAACTAATATTGCAGTGAATGGCCTTGAGTAACTTAAGAAATTAAGTATTTGCTGTGATTACATCATTAGTAATGAAAGAGATGGTAAATGAATGAAAGTGATTAGTATATTCCCGTGTTGTATCCAGTAGTACACTAGTAGGACTGGATGGTTTATTGAATATTCACAACATATTTGCAAAGCTTTTGTGATAGGCCTACATGTAAAATTGAACGATCGTGCATATTAAGTCATTAATTTTCTTAAAAATGTAGTGTTAAGAAAGATATTTTGGAAAAATAGTGTTTGATTTTTTTTTTTTGATACATTTCCATGAATCAGTTCAAATTGTCTGCTTACATTAAGATGTTTAACACTAATTTAAAAGTTTGTTTGTATAATCGGTAAAAAATCTTTACAGAAGCATCCCAGTGTGGCATTTTACACTCTATATGATGTATATATGTATGTGTGTGTGTATATATATATATATATATATTTTTTTTTTTTTCAAGCTGTATCGTTTTCAAAAGTGATGGAAAAGCTGATGGAGTAATCATTACTCCAGTCTTCAGTGTCACATGATCCTTCTTCAGAAATCATTCTAAAATGCTCAATTGGTGTGCAAGAAATTATAATTTTGTTAAAAGGTTTGTGCAGCATAATATTTTTCTGAAATATTTTTATATTTTTCAGGATTGTTTGAAGAATAGAAAGTTCAAAATGCAATTTAATGCATCCTTACTGAACAGAAGTATTACCACAATCTTGCTGACCAAAAATATTTTTAACAATAGCATTTAATTGTTCTTCAGTTCACTTAATCAAAAGTGATCATTACTTTAAGATAACATAACAAAAGTGTTAACTTAAAGGATAGCTCGCCATAAAATCAAAATTTTGTCACAAATTATTCACCCTCGTGTCATTCCAAACCTGTAAGACTTCCGTTCATCTTCGGAACACAAATAAATATATTTTTAAAGAAATCTGATAGCTTTCTGTCCCTCAGTTGACAGCATACACAATTACCACTTGTCTTTGACACTTCAAAAAGTTCATAAATAGATGGTAAAATAAACCTAATTCTAGTCTAATTGAGCGTTTTTTTGTTTTGTTTGTTTTTTTCAAATTTTCTGGAGAGACATGATCGCTTTATATAATGAAGAGATTGAATTTAGGCTTTTATTTACAGTACATAAACATTCATCAACACACATCAGTTATGGAAGACGCGTTTGCTTGACGTGCAGGAACCAATGAGGTTCATTCTCTCGGGTCAAGCAGTTTCGGTTGAGCTTCTGCTTATATTCGCTGATCAAGATTTGTATGTGAATAAAATATACGTGTTCATAATATAAAGTGATTGAGTCTCTTCAGAAAAATTGGACTAAACCGCTCAATTCATATAGATTAGTTTTATGATCTCTATAAACTTTCGAGTCCAGAAAGGTCTCAGATTTCATCAAAAAGATGAACAAAAGGTATTTCGTTTTAAATTTGATTTGGTCAAAATACTGAATAGTCATAAAGTGGACAAATATTTCTTGGTTATATCATCCAGGCAGAAACACAAGGAATAATGAGAAACACCATGGGATAAAGGTTAAGATATTGTCAGTTGCCAACATATGTGTGTGATAACATGGAGGAAAAGCTTTGAGGCGTGCGTACGTGGCATCATTATTAAATTGGCCAATGAGATAAACACAGACGTATGAACACAATGGGCTGCAAAATTAACAACCAGCCAGAGTGTTTTTCATCATTACTTCCAATGATTACAAATTAGAATCCAGGGGTGTGGTGGAAGAGGAAAGAAAATGGTATTGATGCAGAGGAAGGAGCGTTTGCTAGTGCTGATAATGAAAGGCTAAAATGATGAATGAGGGTAATACACGCTTTCACTTTTTATACATCTTGTTAAAAACGCTGGCTGTGATAAATTGAGATAAAGAGGCAGAGCTGCTAAGTCACCAATATAAATGGAGGTTTGTTCAGTTTCTCTCTTGTGGTGTAGCTTTCTATTGAATACCTTACGGTAAAAACTGCTGTGATTGTCTAAGGGGGCCCTTTATACAAGTGACTGTTTGGCCCACAGAACAGTGGATTTCCTAGAGCCACACAAACCGATAAAAACACTTTAAAAAGAGTTCTCAGCAAGCTGACCAGCTTACTGTGAGAAATCAAACTAAAAGGAGAGAAATTAAAAAGGTTTTTTACAAAAAATAACATATTTAATGGCTTGCTCTCTCAGCACGCTTGAGTTTGCAGAAGCTAAAAACGGTTGAGCATTTAGGCCATGTCCACACGGACATTTTTTATAACTGAATTTTTTTATGCGTTTCGGCCATTCGTCCACTGAAACAGACACAGAAACCGAACATTTTTGAATACCCCTCCTAGGGTGAGGATTTTCAGAAACACCGGTTACAGTGTTGTCGTGTAGAGAAAACCGGGGTTTTTGCCTTGCAACGTCAGAGTATGCGCACGCGTTATCCGTTATCCGCCTACCGGAACCTGTAAAAACTTTTTGTTAGGCTTCTGTGGCTTTACGGTTAGGGTTATATCGCCGCCTGCTGGTGTGGCATGCTCTTGTGCAAAAAATGTGCAGAGTTGGGGGTTGAGAAACACTGATTTAGACAGCAAGACTGAGAGACAACGGTCTCACCTTGAACATGGTGCTGCCCAGCTGAGCCGGAGACATGCTGATGACGACTCCAGCCGACTGCAGGGCGGCGATCTTCTCTTTGGCTCCCCCCTTGCCTCCAGCAATGATGGCTCCTGCGTGGCCCATTCTCCTTCCAGGAGGGGCTGTCAAGCCAGCAATGAACGACACCACTGGCTTAGCATTGGCACCCTAAAAAAAAAAAAAAAAAAAAGTTAAGACCTTTTTTAAAAAAACTAGATTAGTACTTACATCCAGCAAGGATTCGTAAAGACTTTTACACTATTACTTTTGCTTTCCCCCAAGAAAGTTCGCATTTACTCGCAAAACTTTCGCATTTCCCAGAGAAACGCTGTTCGCTCTCAAAACGTTTGCATTTCCCGGAGAAACGTTTTGTTCACTTGCAAAACTTTAGTGTTGCCCCAAGGAAGGTTGTGCTTGCTAGTAAAACTTTTAATGCCCCAAAAATGTTTGCGTGCACTTGTAAAACTTTAGTGTTCCCCCAAGAAATGTTGTTTGCTCGTAAAACTTTTGCGTTGCCCCAAAAAATGTTGCATTTGCTTGTAAAATGTTTGTGTTCCCCAAGAAATGTTTTGTTGCCCCAAGAAACATTGCGTTCGCTTTAAAAATGTAAATTCCCCTAAGAGCTCCATAGTTTTCAACATTGATAATAATTAGGGCTGTCAAATGATTAATTTTGATTAATCACATCCAAAATAAAAGTTTGTGTTTACATGATATAAGTGGGTGCACTGTGTAAAATTATTGTGTATATATATATATATATATATATATATAAATACACACACATGCTTGTATATATTAAAGAAATATTTTCATGTATATACTGTATATAGATTTATATGTAATTTATATTATATATATATATATAAATATTTTATATATAAATAATTTTTTTTCCTAAAATATACATGCATGTGTGTGTATATATATATATATATATATATATATATATATATACTGTATATATATACATACACACACACAACATAATTATACACAGTGCACCCACATATATTATGTAAACACAAACTTTTATTTTGGATGCGATTAATCATTATTAATCGTTTGATAGCCCTAATAATAATAAGAAATGATTCTTGAAATTATTGAAATAAAAGCAGCCTTAGTGAGAATTTACAAAAACATTTTTTTTTTTTAATCTTACCAACTCCAAACTTCTGAATGGTAGTGTGTGTCTGTGATACCCAAAACTAATTTTGTATAAACACAATGTACAGCAGAAAAGTGTTTTAATTTGAGCACAGCATTATGGGTATCCATTAAAAAAAAAACTATGGTCATAGTAAAGCTAAGCAAGGCATACAAGAATAATGTTTTAAGAAAATTACAGAAAGTGAGTCTATTTTTTTTAGACTTGTAAATAAGAGACAAAGATAAGTGCAGGGGCTTTTAGGTGGTGCATATTGTGCACAAAACTGGCATTACAAAGAAGGCAGATCAAGGCATCTAATAGCATATGTGGGAGTAAGCAGATGAGCAGACAGTGGTTAGAGTCTGTCATTTAATACAATCTCACTTTCATGGAGGGTACTGTAATTTGTCATGTCCATGCCAATTAACTGCCATCGCTGATGGACCATCATGCTCAGGCTGTTTTTTCTTCATTCCAACCATATTTTGCCCTCATGAATGACATCATAATTCCAGAATGAGATGTGGGCTGTCGTAATCGCACCAGCGAGGGGCAACAGGTGGACAAGAGTGTCTAGAATGAAACGGTAGAATAGCATTTTGGATGTTTTTAAATCCGTTTTGACAGCTTTTCTTAGAAAGGCTGAAATACTAAGCCAAATACTAACTTTGAACTCTGATGAGGCTGTACCAAAAACTCAAGGCTTGGCTGGTTACCATGTGTCAGTCCCATCATGCTAGGGGGAAAGCATATTTCTGTAATGACAGCCACTGCAAAAGCTGTATATTCTGATAAAACTATTTTATCTTATAATTATATTACAGAAGATATTTTTCAGTTGTATACTTCGGGGGTTCCCGTCCAGTGTCAGCTGAGCTATTGCCAGAGATCAATAGGGATGCTAATGGATTGTTTTCTACAGTGTAATAGACCTCCCTGGGCTTAAATGGAGCAAGCACTAATTCAGACGTTCCCATTAGAATCTCACAAGAGGGAAGGACCCTAAACTTCACAGGCAATTTTTGATTTCACTAAAAACTTTAAATGGGAATGCAAACTTGAGGTACAGACGATGAAATGAATGTGACCGCCAGTCAAAGACAGTCTAACCTAATACTTGATAATCTTCAACTACCCGCTAACATTATAATGCGCCACAGGAGCCGTCTTCGGTTCAAAGCTCAAGCTCTGCTCATGCTGTTCATGTTCATGCAGCCGACTGCAGACTAAAGCCTAATCTGGGAAGATTACGATAATGAATTGAGGAAATTACATTTTGTTCATGCACAAAACCTTGTGAGAATGCTGAAATGGAACGTCATCCTTTCATTTTGTGCTCCTCTTTTGTTGAATGACAATGACTTTCTCAGACACTCTCCAGACAACCTTATTTTAAAGTAACCCAAATGCTGTCATTATTTACTCGTTGTTGTTGCGAAAATTCTGTGTCCAAAAAAAAAAAAAAACTAACAAGATACATGTTTGGAACTACAGTATGTGGATGAGCAGATAATGACAGAATTGTAATTTCTGGGTGAGCAATCCCTTTAAAAGTGTGCGAATTGAATGGATTTTTACCGAAGAAAATGATAGACAGACATGCAATGAACAATTGCAGAAAGCACAATTTGTCAGGTTTTCATGTTAACTATTGGAAATGTTCTTCTAGATCATTCAGCAACTCCCAATATTGTATTGTCGCAGTGACTGTGGACTGCAAGTGGATCTTAATGGGCAACATTCCCTAGGTGACAAATGTTAGCAATAAGCAAAAACAGGCATATAGCTGACAACCACTTGAGAGGAATATTCATATCAATATGCTAATTTGACTGAAAAGCAATTTTGCAGTTTGCCTTGGCAATTCTGACACAAGGACTTACTGGTGTATGTGTGTAGTAGGCAGTTGATTAATTGACAGAAAAGAGGAAAACAGGGTACTCACACCATTATTTGCACAATGCCACCGCAGCTAATAAAAAGAGATATGGATCCAACAGGAAGTGTGGGGGCGTTTAAATGTGCTGTGAAGTTATGGGATTGGACCATGAGCTTTGTCACTACTATTATTCTAAGAGAAAAAAACAAAACAAAAAAAAACCAGACGCCTAGGCCAGTCTAAAAGGGTTCATACAACATAAATCTGACGCAACTTTTTCAAGAGCTAAAAGTTTACAAGCTCCTGCATGAATTGCCGCTTCCATTACCGTCTGGAACCTATTGTATCAGCCCTGTCTGCACTTCTTAATGAGACTCGTACGCATTTAACAATCTGATCGATTCAGGTCTTGTTAACAGCGGCACAAACGGGAAATGTTATAACTGTCAAATGCTTCTCCCAAGGCTGACTCCACTGCATGAAATGTAGCATGACCATGTATTGATCTCCATTATTCATGGCCAAGGCCATCTTTGGAGCATTCACTTAAAAACTACCTTGTTGAGGTAATGAGAAAAGTTTACCTGAAAGGACCAATTTCAGACAATCAGCAACTAGTCGGTGAGGAATAATTTAATTTCCTCACTAATTTAACTGACAGGTGGGGAAAGAGGAAAGTTTCACAGCGCTAATGCGTGCTCAAAGAGCTACACGCTTGCTTTTCTCAGAGAACACAAAAACGCTTAATAGTTTCCGCAACTATGAAACTTCAACAATGCTGAAAATTGCAGGTTGAGATTTGGCCGTTTCATTTCAATTCAAATGTGGCACTGGCAACAATAAAAACGAGCTCTTTAAAACAGTCTGATTCACAGGGTATAAAAAGAGGCTCTTTGAACATGAGGCACTTGTTCACACAGTTAACGTGTGCAAAGTGATTTGCTTGATTTTTCTGAGGTTACCGTGCCCCTCCGCTGCCACGCTCTCAGACTTGAGTTCCATCTGAATAATGTCTGGCTGTCTGAGTTGCTCTTGAGAAAATGGACTTTTGTGCATCGGTTTGCTGTACGCAATTTGGCACAATCAGCACGGCTGAAACCATTCCATGAGTGTTTCTAGTGCCAACGCGAACGCTTGTTTTTAAACATCACAGACATAAAAAAAAAATCCTCCCAATGCAAGAAACATGTAAATGCATCAGCTCTCTCAATGGCTCTCAGACTGGAGGAATAAATATGACATGTTTAATGATGACACAAGCTGAGGCGCTGTTAGAGATGTGGGGGAGGTCTTTGATTGTGAGTGAAATTCAGCCAGGCTGGTCCAAAGATCACAATGAAAACCCTGTAGATATTTCTTCACAGCCAAAACAGATCAAAGAGCAGTTGGAGGCTGATTTCTCATTCACAGAAACAATGTGAGCTCAGGGGTGAGTAGCTCCAGCCAGCAAAGAAAGAGGAGCTCCATGTGAGGTGGGGGTTCCTGTTTGCTGGAGAAAGCTGCGATATCCAGGAGATAAAAAACATTGTGTACGTCCCAAGGGCGAAGAAAAAAATACTGTAAGCAATGATTCATGGTTCTAAAAGTGACTCATGAATGAATAGCAGTGATTCTTAACCTTTGAGTGGTGTGTGTGTGTGTGTTCTTAAAGGCAGTTCACCAAAAATAAAATAAAACCAGCTTAGAATATGCATGAGATGTCTTTTGAATGGATAAAATAGCTTTCTGTGATGAACAGATGGAAATATTAAACCTAATTTGCATGTTTAAATATGGCATCTGATGTTAACGATGCCAAACATCATTAGTTCTCAATGTCTCAAAAGAACATGACTTGTCAATGAGATGTTTTCCATTGACTTACAGCCTATATTTTACTCTGTCCTCACACAAAACTGTAATATGACTTCAGAAGACTTGACTTTAGTGAAAGAGTCAAATGGATTACTTTTATGATACTTTTTTTCATGCTTTTGTTATTTTGGAGCTTGCCAGCCCCTGGTGTCTATTGAGTGTTGATGGTTTAGAAAAAGAGTATTGTGAACATTTTGACTAACATTTCCTTTTGTGACTGACAGAAGAAGTTATTTGAGTTTGAATGAATGAATGAATGAAGGTTAATTTTAGGGTGAACTACTACCTGTATACAGCCAGAAGTATTGTTTATTTTACATGCATTTGCAGAACAAATTTGGCCTAAAAAATAATAAAAAATATTAGGGCTGTCAAACAATTAATCACATCCAAAATAAATGTTTGTGTTTACATAATATATGTGGGTCCACTGTGTATAATTATTTTATTTATATATATATATATATATATATATTTTTTTTTTCATGTAAATACTGTATATAGATTTATAGATATTTATTTTATATATATAAATATTTTGTATATAAATAATATTTCTTTCTTAAATACGCATGCATGTGTGTGTATTTATATATATACAAAATAATTATTCACAGTGGACCCACATATATTATGTAAACACAAACTTTTATTTTGGATGCGATGAATCGTTTGACAGCCCTAAAAAATATTTTAATTGTCGTTAACCAACAACAGGAGGTTGCTGTTGAAGAAAGATTTGGAGATAGCACAAAGATAGCCTTGTGTTTTGAGTGTGTGTTAAAAGGTTGAGGTAATATTAAAAAAATTAAAAACATTCCGACATATACTCTTTAAATTTAACAGGATTTCTCAGTTACGAAACCACGTGTGAACATTGGAAGCAACTTACAGAGTTGTGCTGTTTCAGGTACTCTGCCGCATTCTCTTCTGCATCTCCTCCAATCTCTCCAATCAGAATGATGCCTTCGGTTTTTGGGTCGTGCAAGAACACCTCCAGGCAGTCAATGAAGTTAGTGCCATTAAAAGGGTCTCCACCGATACCTGAAAGAAAAGACACTTTATTCAAAGACCTCTCTGTACTAAACACTTCCTGTAGTCTAGGCAGATGTATTATAATGGATGACTGATGGCTAGTTTGCCATACCAATGCACAGCGACTGGCCCAGACCCACTTGGGTCGTCTGATGTACTGCTTCATACGTAAGAGTGCCCGATCTAGATACAATGCCTGAGAAAATAAAGAGAATAGAGCAAGATAAAGATAAATTGCAATTTTATAGTGCTACTAATTATTAGATAAAAATAAAAAAAACAATACTAGCAATTTAAATTCACACTGCATTATTTAACAGGTAAAGGTTCAAACATATGATTACTTAATAGGTACAGTATAATGTAATAACAGACAGCCAAATGAATACATCAAAGTGTGAGTCTCTTCCATTGATTGTGTTCTGCAGACCATACACTTACAGTATAGAACCTTAAATGGTTCTTTCAGGTGCTAGAAGATTTAGTCTTAATAAATAATTTGATTTATTTTTATGAAATTTTATGAATTAAACAGTTAATAAACATACTTTATCACAAGATAAAAATTAAATGACCATTAAACATGACAGTACTATGTAATCCTTTAAGGCATTTATACTTGTATAGAACATTTTGGGCATTAAGAGTTCCTTAAAAATTCAGAAGTCGAGAATTCTAGGTTTTTACATTGAACCACATTAAATGCTTTAATTTCTAAGAGTGTAGTTTCCTTGCTTCACAATATTCTAGAGCAAAAATGTCAATTCCTAGCAGGATTTAACATTTTAATGCACTTTTGCTGCTCTCAGTTATGTCCCTCATGCCCAATGAAACCAAGAGGAAACTAGCCAGCGTTAAACAAAAAAAAAAAAATCTTTCCAAATGTCAACCGTAACCTAATAGAAAAACAGTACTGGGAAAGGCCAATTTCAGCTGAACTATTTTCAGACAGACGAGGTCATAACTCTTATTATAGGAAGAGACACCAAGCCGAACTCTGAGTACTATTCATCAGAGCTCCTCAAAAACCTGTGTTATCCGTCTAGTGATGTAACGGCACAGCCCTGCAGTTTAAAATTCCTAGACAGAGCACTGATGAGAAGTTATCTGCATGCTCTCTTTTTAGCAGTCTGAACACTGCGCTGCGGTCTACATCTGAGTTCATGTTCGAGCAGAGACTTTTCATCATCCCTGACATGGTGAGAGACACTCTTACAAATCAAACACATTAAAAAGTGTCCATTTCAAATTGAGACCCTGTGGCTCTGTCTGTCTGATGCTTCTTTTATGAACGTGAAGACAGGAGGAGCGCTAGGCTTTGCAAGGATCTTTTAAGATTCTATTCAATCAGTATGTGAGCTGCTCCAGTGTCAAACTCTTCTGGAAGGATGCGTTTACTTTGTCATAAAAAAAAGGTGTCATCCAGTGGAGCTCTTACCAACTCTTCCTTTCTTGTGGATGTGTCCAGGCATGATCCCAATTTTGCACTCACCAGGCTGCAAGTAGAGATTTAAAAAAAAAAAAATACATTTTACTTCAGGACATTTCACAGGACATTTATGGTACATTTTTATATTAATTTTCTTATACATTATAGATATTTTAGTGCAAACAATCTAAGTGTATTCAAGTGTAAGTCATGCGTGATAAAAGTGCTCCATGCGGCTCTAGAGGAGCATTAAAGGCCTTCGGAAGTGAAGAGTTTGTGTAAGAAAGAAACATACCCATATTTAAAACTTTGTCCAAAATAACTACCTTCCGACAGACAACCTATGCAAGTCAACTTACGCCAAAAGAGTAGGTAAAAAAGTTTTTCTTTATGTTTTTGCTGATTTTCTGAATGCTGATTTGCTGCTCAAAGTCTTCTTCTTTTTATAAATTCTGAAAATAGTTGCATGGAACATATTTCTGATTCTAAGAATCTTTGATCAATAGAAAATTCAATAGAACAGCAGTTAGTTGAGATAGAAATCTTTCGAAATCTAAAAAAGTTTTACTGTCACTTCATGAATTTTAACATGTCCCTGCTGAATAGAAGTACTAATTTTACAAAAATTACTACTACAGTTTACATTTTTTTTTCCAAGAAACTTTAAAATGGTAGAGTATAGAGACCGCTTTCCACAATCTAAATCATTTCAGATGGATAAAGGAACCTATCTTACTTTCCACCCCCTAATATCTTGATTCAACGGTCACATTACGAAAGTAAAATGGGTTGTGAATGTGTTCCATATTAACATTAAACTGTTTTTAAAAGAGACAGTGTTCAAATAGTGGCTTTGTGTTAAAATTACATCTACAATTTTGCCAAATTCAACCATATGCCTTCTCTTCAAAATTTACAGCATTTTAATCTCATAATACAAATCCTGTGTTAGTTGACTAATGTTTCCAAAAACCTGTGTGAGTACAAAATAAGGATAACACTTTAGTTTAGGATCCAATTTTCACTATTAACTAGTTGCTTATTAACATGCATCTTACTAGGACATTGGCTGTTTATTAGTACTTAAAAAGCACTGCATTCTGCATGAGCATATTCTACATCACTTAATAACACTACCAAAACTTAACAACTACATTACTAACTATTAATAATCAGTAATTGAGGAAAAGTTAGTTAGTTAGTCATAGTAAGAATTGGACCCTAAACTAAAGTGTGACCAAAAAAAAAACAGCATAAATGCAGCTCTCACGTTGATGACACCGGGACAGTTGGGGCCAACGAGGCGGGTCTTGTTCTGGCGAAGCAGCTTGTGTTTGACCCGCACCATGTCCTGCTGAGGGATACCCTCAGTGATACAGACAGCTAGAGGCATCTCTGCGTCAATTGCTTCGATGATGGCCGCTGCAGCGAAAGGGGGCGGCACGTAGATCACGGTGGCTTCAGCCCCTGTGCCATCTTTAGCCTAAAAACAAAAAACAAATTACTCAATCAAAAATAACATATCATTCACAGAACTAAAATAACACTTGGTCAAACATCTAATTTTAGCATTTCAGTTGCAGTTGGGTTTTATCTGAAAGGGTTTAAACTGATAAAGATTAAACAACCAGCCTCTAGCCTTTAACACTTCTGTTATGTTGGCATTGCTTGCTCGTCTAAATGAGTCCCCTTAAAGTCCCCGTGAAATCAAAATTGAACCTATTTACTTTGTTAGCGCATATTACTAGTCTTGTGGTGAACAATTAATCCGTGCAAGTAAAAATATATTTAAAAAATGTTTTACCTTGGTAATCTTTAATCAAAATCTGAAAAGTTACTTCCGGTCTGGAACGGTTTCTTTTTCTGATGACGTAGGTTTCACAGTTTGGGTGGGGAAACGCTTAACCACTCCCCTCAAACCGTTAGTTTGCTATGAGCGAGAGATGGAGAGGAGGAGCGCTAGAGTAAAACCCTGCCCTCTGTTCAATATTCCGTTTCACTTGGAAATACGTCACAGCACTGGAGAAAAATCGTTTGTAACTTCCGGTTCACGGGGACTTTAAATGTCCCCTAGTACCCTCAGAGAATCAGACCAGCTGTCCAAAAAGTAACTGAGGCTTAAAGGAAACCGTCAGCAGTCACACAGACCATTACCTCCTTCACGGAGTTGAAGACTGGCAGACCCAGGTGTGTTTTGCCCCCCTTGCCTGGGGACACTCCTCCTACTAATTGAGAGCCATAGTCCAGAGACTGCTGACTGTGAAAGGTGCCCTAGAGACAGAGAGAGAAAAGGAGATCATTCAAGGAAGGAAAGAGATTAATTTGGCTCATTGTTCAGCATAGACCGCTTGTTTTGGATTAAGATTAAATGGGTCACATCACAAAACAAAAGGAAAATCTATCAAAACTTTATCCCCTGTCCAAAAAGATTGTTTGTTGATACAAACTACTCATTCTGAACACACAGATATTATCATTTCTAAACACCAAAAGAATAAAAGATGTGAAAGTGAAGTGTGTGAAAGTTCACTAAACCTTGAGCCATTTCTGCTCATGTGAAGCACCTGTTGTTTTGCAAACCTTAGCAGTAGAAGGAGTGGCTGAAATGTATTTTTAACCAGGTCCATGATCATTTTATTCAATTTGATCTTAACCATTAATACAGCATAATTTTTGATTGGTTTGTGACAACACAACAAGTGATATGTTGTACACACAAAGAAACTGCTAAACATTGACATTTCTATTGAACTCAAAAGCAAACCCGCTGCCAAAGCATGAGCAGACCAAAGTGCAAAGGTGACATTTCTTAAAAGGCAGAAGTATAAAAAAAAAAAAAGTTGTCAAAAGAGGAAAAAAAAGTGTCAAAGAGTGTGTGGGAAAATGTTTCCCACACACAAAAATTTTTTTTTTTTTTTTACAAAAGTATAAAAATTATAGACAAATGTACAGTATGGACCTAAATAAAATAAAACAGATGAAAATAAAGTCAAAAATAAATAAATAAAACAATAATGACCTTAATGAAATAAAATAAAACAAAAAATGTAATTAAAAAGTCTGTGACATTTTAAATTACATCTGTATAACTAACATGTGACACACTACTGGAACACCGAACCCAAAACCACTACACAAAGAAAAAAATATATTATGCGCAATGGTCACGTATAGCATATTTTAGGCACGATTCTGCAAGATTCGCAGTATGTAGATAAATCTGCTTGGTTATTAAATTACAGACTAAATGTAAAGACACATGTGGAACATGATATATATAATTTCCCAGCATGCAGCCCAGAACATAGACTTACAAATGCACTTTCATTAAGTGAAGCACTTTAAAATCAATGAATTCTGTAAAATAAAAATGGATCAGTAAAATACTATTTCCCCATGATTAAGGATTTAAACAGTCAGTGAAAATGGTACGTCACGAACTTCAACCTTCCTTTCCCGATATGTCCATGTTAATTATTACAAATTATTTTGAAACATCACAGATAAGTCCAAAGGTAAGGGTCGCCCATATCACATCAATATCTACCACTGTAATGTTTTATATATAATTAGAAGGAATGAGGAAACCTGGCACGTTTCCGCTCCATTTCCCCTCCGACCGTCCAACTTGCCAACTTTTCTACCATCATTTGTTCTTATGCTTTCATTAAGGCTGAAGTGCTGAGCTAACTTTGCCGTTTTTCCTCCACGCTGCCTCCGTTAACATTGTAGCCATTAATTTGAGGTATGGTTTGCTTATGTAGCCGAACAGCAAAGTTAATATGCCGAGATGACACTCCAGTCATTCCTCATCCCCTTCTAATTATAATGAGTGTTCATTAAAACTTAATCTAATAACCCTTTATTATGGTAAAGAGCCGTTTGTAAGAGGGTGAAGGAGAGTTAGAGAAATGCAATGAGAGATTGGAAATAAATCACAGGGGTGAGAAAAGCAAGGTTATTGGATGCTGTGGACAGCAGTTTTAGCGTAAAGGACCTATGGGCAGATGTCAAGAACAATCTTGATTGTCTTTCCTCACAATATGAAATAAAGCATGAAAGAATAGTACATTTAAAACTCAACCCAACACATAACAATAGTCTTTAAAACGGTCATGTCATATTTTTATTTTATACATTTAAAAAGTGCCCTATTATGCTTTTTTAAAGGTTGTGTTGTGTTGGAGGTCTCCTTTATTACTACTTTAATTTGTATTATTTTTTTTTTAATGGGGAACTTGGCAACTATTTCAACTTACAGGTTTTTTTTTCTATCGCTAACAAGCGCTTACCCATACTTTACATACATTTTTTTTTCAAAACTCACCCACCTACAAAACACATTTAACATTTACGCATGTAAATGTAGACGCTTTTATCCAAAGCGACTTACATTGCAAGCTACACATTTACATTCTCATTAGTTCTTGCTTTCCCTGGTAATCAAACCCATGACCTTGTCGTTGCAAGCACCAATGCTCTACTATTTGAACTACAGGAAAACTACAATTGACCAAATGGATAATTTTCTTCTCAAAAACAAAACATTTTGTTAAAAATATACTAACTCTTCGTTTCAAAATAGAACACATCTTTCTCTGCACACACTAACTTTACCAAAACTGATATCATTGCAGAAGCAGAGGTTTTTATACTGTATCTAAGGTTTGGAATATTGTTTTTGCTATTATGGGATGGTGTGTGTTAACATTTGTAAATACTACAAAAACAATCCATAATTTTGTAGGGAGGTATAGCTTGTCTGTTAAGAAAATGTAAGCATTGTGAAATGTGAAATGCACTGACTGCATATTGTGTGAAAACTACAGGAAATGTGTGAATGGTATGGCCACAAAAGACCGATGCTGAGTTTTGAAAATGTGACAACTGGCTGAACAAACGCTTGTTGTCAACTGAAAAAAGACATTTAGAAATCATTTGGGTGGTTAAAGGGTTAGTTCACCCAAAAATGAAAATTAAGTCATTAATTACTCACCCCCATGCTGTACCTACCAACCCCGTAAGACCTTCGTTCATCTTCGGAACACAAATAAAGATATTTTTGATTGAATCTGAGAGCTGGATCAGTCCTACATAGACTGCCTAAGGGACTGGCTCTTGACGGCCCATAAAGTCATTAAAGAAAAGGTTTAAATATTCCATGTGCCGACAGCGACTCAATTATAAGTTTATCAAGCGACGAGACTTTATTAAATAACGACTTTATTCGACTATTCCATTACTTCCTTATGGGCGCATGCGCAAGAACTGAGACGAGGACGTTCTCATTCGACCACTTCTTGTTACTGGCTGCTCACCGCTTAGGAGTTTTACCGCCCCCTACCGTATAAGATGATGTTCTGATATAGCTGGAAGCGCAAAACTTTCGGTTTACAAGCAGAGGAAGATGCGCGCTGTACATACGCTTTTCAATTAGCGTATTTTCCGCACTATAAGGTGCACTTAAAAGCCTTTAATCTTCTCAAAAAACGACAGTGTTCCTTATAATCCGGAGCGCCTTATATATGGATCATCATTTTATACGGTAGGTGGCGGTAAAACTCCTAAGCGGTGAGCAGCCGGTAACAAGAAGTAGACGAAGTTGAGCGTCCTCGTCTCAGTTCTCGCTCATGCGCCCATAAGGAAGTAATGGAATAGTCGAATAAATAAAAAAAATAAAAAAAGTCGTTATTTATGTTTTTTCACACAAAAAGTAGTCTCGTCGCTTGATAAACTTATAATTGAGCCGCTGTAGGCACATGGAATATTTAAACCTTTTCTTTAATGACTTTATGGGCCGTCAAGAGCCAGTCCCTTAGGCAGTCTATGTAGGACTGATCCAGCTCTCAGATTCAATAAAAAATATCTTTATTTGTGTTCTGAAGATGAACGAAGGTCTTACGGGGATGGAACAGCATGGGGGTGAGTAATTAATGACTTAATTTTTATTTTTGGGTGAACTAACCCTTTATATAACCTGTTCTGGTGAAAATGGTGACTTTCCCTGCTCCCCCCAGTGTTCCCAGGCGGTAAACCATTTTTGCAACATGGGGAATAAAGTCCCGGTAACGCCCGTTTCACACATACTCCGTTTGCAGTGCGTATGCGGTCCGTATTTTTTTCCGTACCCATGTTAACAGGTTAGAGCTTTCACACGCGAATGCAGTCCGTCGATCCGTTCCAGTTGCGGTGCGTATACAGCAGTGCAGAGATCGTTTCCGTACCGAGTCTATTTCTGCTGTGCTGCAAACGCAGAAATAAAGTGACAGCGCACGGTTCGTGGTCAAAATGAACTCAGATTGACCTCGAAATGTAGTAGTTTCACCATAAATGCATTTAATTCAATAAAATGTAATAATCTCTCCATAAAGGTATTTAATTGTTTCATATTTATACTTTAAGACATCTTAATATATAAGTAATGCATGGAATTGTATGCATCGTGTTTAAACGAGCATGCGTCCATTCAAGTTTGTTAAAGAGAATCGCAAAGCCATGGCAAAACTTTTATTTTAATAAAAGTTTCTGCATATGGTGAACATATTTTGATTGCCAAAAACCAGGACACATGGCCCAGAAAAATGATACTCGAAGTTTACTCAAAGATGCCTTATTAATTTCAATACAATTAAAATAGGCTATGCCCCCTCTGTGGAGAAAATTAAGACACAAATTCAGATAGGCTTCTCAGGGGATACTCAACATGTTTTATTATGACAGGTTGGTTTAAAAAATAATGAATGAAATAATGATTAAAAAATAATGTCTCTTCTGTATTAGAAAAATAAATATATAATATTAATTAACTAAAAGAAATACCTTCAAATTGAACAAAAATACCTCTCACAAACGTACAAAAACGAACTAGTTTCCTTCCTCTTTATCCTGTTTTTCTTCCTCATCCTCCTTGTCTGCTCATCTCCTATATTTTGCGATAAAGCTGATCTTTTCCAGCGTTTTTTTAATTTTTTTTTTAAAACCAGGACATCACTTTATAAAAAACGGCCAGGAAGGACGTGAAAACAGGACTGGGATAACAGGACTGTTGGTCACTGGTCACGCTATTGCTGCATAACTTCTGATTTTGAAATAAAAATAGCGAGTGTTTGTGGTACAGCTCACGCACTGCAAACGCAGCATATGTGAAAGCACTTTAGCGCGTGCGGCTCCTGTACCGGATACGCACCGCAACACTCACCGCATACGCACTGCAAACGGAGTATGTGTGAAACGGGCGTAAGTTGTAATAGGAAGTCTTGTGAGAAGCGAGAATGAGCATGAAACACAAAACTGCTTTATGACAATTCGACATAATTCTATGATACTGTATTACTGTGTATGATGCATTACCCACCTCGGTAAACATAGCTCACACGATAAAGTTGGCCGGCTCAAATAATAACACATGCACATGAGCAGCGGTAGAAAGACAGAGGAGGGTGCCGCAAGTGAGTGTTTTAATGACAGTGTAGGGAAATATACGCCCAACAGCTGTAGGGGGAGCTTGATGAGAAAATATTGTACGTAAAAATCAGTGAAGAAATGGCTAGAGTTGCCATATTCCCCTTTAAATTGCTGATCACCTTATTTATTAGGAGCTGAAAACAGTTTGTTCGAAGATTCAGTCTAAATTCGAGGCTAATCAGGCCAGGCAACCATTTTCCAGTCTTCAACTGCCCAATTTTGGTGAGCTCTTGCAAATTGTCGCCTCTTTTTCCTATTTGTAGTGGAGATGAGTGGGACCCGGTGGAGCCTCGTGCTGTCAGAGCATGTGAGCGGAGTGGAGTGGGAGCGAGCAGGTGGATCTTGGACAGAGCGCAGAGCAGCATTTTTAATAAAAAGACAGAGCAACGCCCTATTTCCCGCTCCACTCACACCACGAGAAAACTCCACGTCTTTTCCCCGCCTGACTAAAGTTGCTTGCATAGTATTCAGCATCCCCAAGCGGGTCTGCGAGTGCAGAGAGGGTTTTCTCCGCGGCTGGCCTGCTTTCAAGAAACCACCGCATGTGTCTGAAGCCTCAGACATTGTCCAAACTCATGTTCTTGAAGGTGAACTCAAAAGAACCGTAGGCTAGATAAGGAAAGCAATACTTTTCTTTTTTTTTTTAAGTTTGAGCCAATTTAAATTGTTATCCATGTGCTCTCTGCGCAAAAGTTCAGTTAGATATAAATCTGGTGGCCTAATAGTTAATTTACTTTTTAATTTAAAACTTTGATGTAGGCCTATAGCCAAATTTTTATTTATATAATTAGGCCCATTGATTCGTTTATTTTTACAGCTTTTTTTTTTTTTTGATATAGGCCTAAGCCAATTAAAATTTTAATAGTGCGCGCTGCACAAAAGTTCAGTTAGGCTTATCAAAATCTGGCCTAATAATTAATTACTTTTAAACATTTATGTATATATTTTTTTACATTTTTGTTTATATCATTTTAAGTTATTTTATTAGGCCCATTTATTAGTTTAATTTTACAGCAGTTTGTGTGTTTTAAATTTAATTCTATTTTTTTAATTTCAAATTTAAATTTTTATCGTGCGCGTAGAGCAAAAGTTCAGTTATCAAAATTCTGGTTAATTTATTTTTAAAACTTTTATGTATATTTTTGTTTATATCATTTTTATTCAAATTATTAGGCCCATTTATTCGTTTAATTTTACTGGACTTTTTGTGTAGGTTACATTCTTGTTCTTACATAGGCTAGTCCTAATTTGTGGAAAATTAGGAAATACAAAAACAGGAAATAGTCAAGTCAAGTCAAATATATTTATATAGTGCTTTTCACAATACAGATTGTATCAAAGCTGCTTCACAGTATCAATCAAGACAACATCACAGTGTTTGTTTATTCATGAAAAAAGACTATCAAGACTGGTAGAGATGATCAATGGTATGATGGATCATTTAATTTGAATATCCCCAATAATACCTAAAAGTGAATACAAATACATGCAGATTTTTTTTTCCCTTTTTTGGAGCGAGCGGGGGCGATTTGAGTGGAGCGCGAAGCAAACTGTGTTGAGCACGGAGCGATAATGAGCGGAGCGGCCTGGTGTGGCTTTGAGCAGGGGAGAGGAGAACAGTTCCGTGAGCGAGGAGCGGAGATTCTCACCGCTCATATGCTCTGGTTGTAGCCCATCCGCCTCAAGGTTGTGCGTGTTGTGGCTTCACAAATGCTTTGCTGCATACCTCGGTTGTAACGAGTGGTTATTTCAGTCAAAGTTGCTCTTCAGCTTGAATCAGTCGGCCCATTCTTCTCTGACCTCTAGCATCAACAAGGTATTTTCGCGCCCAGGACTGATGTATACTGGGTGTTTTTCCTTTTTACACCATTCTTTGTAAACCCTAGAAATGGTTGTGTGTGAAAATTTCCTGTAATTGCTCAATGCTCAGCCAGTTTCCTGTCATTCAAGTAGACCACAACCATTGAGACAGCACTTCAATCAGTAACTAAATTGAAATAAAATTACTAAAATAAAACCAGACCTTTTCACATAATTTGGGCTGAAGTGCAGGGTGTTTTGGGGTGCATAGACTGGGATTACACACCTGTTTTCCTGTGAAGCCTTGACAGATGACCTTAGTGTTCTTGTCGATGTAAAGGTTCTTCCTGTTTCCAGTATAACAGTGTCTCACCCCAGCCTGCTGCACTGCAAATACAAAGACAACAGCCATGGAATAAGAATCAATGATCAAATAAATCTAAAAGTGTATGAAACATTTCAGATGTTTACAAGTCTGCATTATGATCAAATGTTGCTGTTTGTATAAACACTGGAGTTCGTGTTTTCATTTTGTGTCCACCACACCTTGCCAGCAGTTTATTTACTAATCTGTCACAGTAAATGCAAAGTCAACTAGGAGGCTATATTAGTAAACTTAGTTTAGGCCAAAGTAGTAGTTGTTGGCTTCTCTTTCCCATTACTCTATACGTTCCCAGCAGGGTCTGATGTCCAAAGGTCATGCAGCTTCGACCTCTCAAAGAGTTTAGAAATAGTACAGGGTTGGAACAGACGGCAATAGTTGAACCAACAAATCCAATAAATTTATCAGTGATCAGCAAACAGTTTTGACTCTTTTACTCTATAGGACTTCAAGAAAAGGGCTATTGACCACAGCTGACAGGATTAAACGGCCCTTCCACATTTCTCTAGGTTAAAGTTCACGTAAACTACTCATAGACCAGGGGGTTTCAATCTTTTAGATGCCATGATGGACCCCCAATATGATCATTGCATTACTGCATATTGCATTAAATTGTAATTTAATTAAGTTTGTGATTTACGGTTCTTAAAAAGCACAGTATGCAGTGTATCACAGGGAAGTTGGTCAACACTGCTTTCTGTTCAGCTGGAGTGAAAATTCCATAATTGACAGACAATTCAATTGCACAAGACTGGAAAACTTAAACCAAAAGTTTCAAAAATGGCAACACCCTTTCACAGACATTGTAACATGATTTGCTACATTATTATTATAGAAAGCAACTACAGACCTAACGTTACATGTCAAGACGGTCAACACGCGTTCAGCAGACTTATAAAGAATAGTGTTATTCTAGTTGAGGATTCACAATGAACAACATTGTGATAATAACTGTTGCAAAGACATAGTCTCTGTCCCTTAACGTTACAGCATATAAATAAGCACTAAGTTTCAAATGATAGTGCTGTGTCTGTTACCTTCAAGTTAACGTTACTCCGCTACTATCATTAACATATTAGAGACAATTTAAAAAGACAACCTCCTGACGAGGTTGAAATGAAACACATTTTACCAGAACAGGTCATTCGTTCATAAGTTGACTGTTAATATGTTACATTTGGTGCTGAAAACAGCAACACAAGAACAGCATTAGCATTAGCTGACTGTGTCCGTTTAATCGAAATAGAAATAAATAAATGAATCCCACGTTTACAATATCTGCTGGAACAACGTCCAAACAAAGACAGAGATGTGTTTAAAATGTAAAAACGCTCGTATTCGTTTTACTTACAGAGGAACCGGGCAAACAACCTGCTATGAGACATCTTCGGTCATTCACCAATGACACCGGACAGACATGGACCTAAACGTCAGTATACATAGTAGTCCTGCTAGATGCCTGAAGAAATATAGTCGCCTTACATTTTTTACAGTCTATGGGTAACAGACATCTAAACACACTATAGCATTATATGCGATTTTAGAAATAAATGTGAATTAATCCATGAAAACGGGCATTATTTGCTTTAAAACGCAAGGAATTCTGGACAACGTTGTTCTACATAATATAATATAATAATATAATATAATATAATAATAGCATTACATTATTTTGATTATTTGCAGTATACACCACTGAAAGAAAGTGTATTACAGTTTTTCTCAGTCGCTTTGGTACATTTCTCACTGCACTATTTACATTTGCACAACAGTTAGTTCAACCTCAACCTAGTTCAACCACAACAGTTAGTTCAATATTTAGTCATTTGTGAACATCATAATTGCAGTTTCTCATTCGATCCAATTGCAAATGCTTTTGGACAGTTAGTTCAATATTTAGTCATTTGTGAACATCATAATTGCAGTTTCTCATTCGATCCAATTGCAAATGCTTTTGGACATGCATCAATTAATTTCATACAACTCTGCTGTTTTATAACATTATCATTTACTTATGGAGCCCGTTCTCATCCCAAAGCGCCATATAAGACGCTTTTGCAAAAGCGTAAATATCCAACGCACATGGCACTCTTTAACGTGAAATGAGACGCAGATATATTTGGGCAGAAGGCGCCCCCTAGTGGTCTAACCCTTACCCTACACCATACCTAAACTTAACCATTAACCGAAGCGTCTCATTAGACGTTAAAGGGTGCCATGTGCGTTGGATATTTACGCTTTTGCAAAAGCGTCCTATATGGCGCTTTGGGATGATTTACTTATGTCATGTCAGTCAAAATTAAATACATAGCTGTTGTTAAAATTTGTCAAAATTTATCAGCTTTCACAGATGAGAAGGGATGTGCATGAATGATTTACAGTAGGCTATGTATGCTGTATGTTCAGTTCCAATATGTACTGGAGTATTGTTTACAGTTGTGCACACCCTACCCAAAGGGAGTTTATGTTTGTTGTATAAGGGTGTTTTTTTTTTTTCTTTTGCACAATGCTGTGAACAAATTAGAATTGCAGTAAAAATGTGAAACAAACATATTCAGTGTCTTGTACTTAATTACCTCACTAAAGACATTTGTACTTTTACTGTAGTTTTCAAATGTCTGTGTGCAAATAGTATATAATGCTGTATTGGGCAATTTCAGGTGTCATCAAGATCTGACTTTTTTGCAATTATAGAGTAAACTGTCATAATGAAAACATGACAAAGCCATCTTGCTCATAAACACTGGTGTCAGGACTTTTATCTTGATGACTCTGACACTTTCATTGACATAAATAGTTCCTTTTGAGGAATGTGCTATCCATTTTGAGCAAGTCACACGCTTAGGTTATCAACTAGGTTTAGGTTTTGCGGTTTGTGCTAACTGTTTTGAGAACTGCATTAACTGTTGTAAATAGTGAAATGCACCAAAGCGACAGAGAATAACTGTTATTTAAATGTTATTTATAGTTGAAAACAATACTTTTTTTTCTTCTTTTAAATTTTGTCATTTTTGTGAGGGGGTTAGAAATAAGAAATAAAAGAAATAAGAAGACAGAACGAGACAAATTTAGCCGTCTAGCCCATAGACAGAAGTGGACAGAGACACCTCATTGGAACTACATTGAGACAAGTGAAGCCAGTTTTTGGCAATTTTTTTAGCACTTCCGTTCCTGACGCCATAGGCGTCATTTACGGGGGGGAGGGGTGGGACATGTCCCCACCACTTTTTGCCAGGGTCGATTTTGTCCCCACCACTTTTAAAACATCTCGTGGCACAGATGTACCAATACAAATAAAACATTTCCAGTTAACAACATTCGTTTCATTTGTTTGTTAAATAACAGGCGATCTAGCCCTGAAACGTGTCGTCTTCTCTCGGAAGCACGCTTCAATCCGTTGCGGAGATTCGTTCCGATGAAATCACAATTTCAAAATGCACACAAACGTGTCCCTCTTTCTCATGGGTTCTAATCCGCTCTCGTATTTTTTTTTCCCCTCATCAAAACATATACAACCACTGATAAACATTATCAATTCAACCACTGATAAACATTATTGGTTTTGATGAGGGGAAAAAAAAAACTATATACAAGTGCGGATTAGAACCTCGAACCTCCCGAGTCCCGACACGCTAGGCAAAACTTGTACCTCTGGACCATCACTATACATATGCAATAAAGGGTGTATATACTCTATATAGTCACTTTACTCGGACATTGTGCTCATTTTTATTTATGTACATCAGATAGCTTCTTTCAAAACATGACCTACTCGAAAGAGAAAAAAAGAATGAATGCGTCATTGTACCCAGCACTTTTGAAAATACCCTTCTGAATACGTCTCTGTCCCCAGCACATTTCAAACCAAACTGACGCCCATGCCTGACGCGCAGACTCAAACCGACTCAAACAGAGCTTGACGACGTAGATGTGACGTGAGCAACCCGTCTGTCTTCTAGTGGCTGTGGCATGAGAAATCTGAATCATTCCCTTCCGAAACATGTAGAGGCGGAGAGTGTGAGTAGGAGCTGTCCATGAGCTAGGAGCAGGAGAAAATTTTGCTAGGTATTCTGATTAATTATTTTGTAATTTTGCCTCCACGTTTCCTCGATTGCCCGCGAGCTTCTCCTCCTGTCCATACGGTAATCTCTCTATTGTGCGACAGAGAGTCGCTTGGTTATGACGCAATCGTTAGCCTACTTTCACTAAAACTGCTTCTACGGGGCCATAACATAGGCTAAGCTAAAAGGTAATGGAGCATTTTATACATTGTCGTGTTTCTTAGAAGTAAATAAAGGACAAATGGGGTCTTCAAATGCCTCAGATGTAAAGTTATTCGCAAAATGAATGGGAGTCAATGGAAAGGCTAACGCAAGTGAAGTTCTGCTACAAGATGGCAGCTCCCACGAGGATTACCCCCCTTGGCCTTGCCCCATAGACTCCCATTCATTTTGCACTCGGACGATCGCCCCAAGTGGAACTCTGGTGGAACTACAACCAAAATTCAGTACAATAGGACTTTATAGTGTGCCGAAGTGATGACATCACTTTGTTGGACAACTCAGAAGTTATATTAGCTTTGCATGGGTTCCCTTGATCAAAAAGCTATGCTGAGCTTTCCATAGACTTTTGGAAAATCGCAAAAAAAAATAAGATCTGTGTTCAACAAAGAGTTGTGACCCTTACACGTTTTGTCTATCAAGATAATCTTTACAAGTTAATCTAAAATGTATACATTTTGAAGCCTAAGTTTTAAAAAAACACAAGGAGACACAATAAAGTTTAAAAAACACACGCAGGTTATAACTGGTGTGTTTTATGCCATAGATCAAAACGTAAAAATATTTAGAAGCTTTGTTCACCACAGACCTTATTTCAGGCGATTTAGCAAAAAACCATTCAAAAATCGCATAGACTTTAGAGCGAGGAAACCGGGAGTGCTAAAATGCTAACTCATTTCTGTGTTTTGGCCTACAAAGTGACGTGATAACTTCGGCACTCCAGGCTTTCCGTCGACTGGCTTTGTCTTTACTTTCTTTTGTAGAAGGAGAGGGATCTGGACAATATTAAACAAAGACTATATAATTAATAAAGTTAGAGATGTATCCTTTCAAATATCACAGAGCACTGTTAAACAAATTATTCGGATTAATTAATTTTTGCATATTTTTTAGCTTACATACTTTTTTGTAGTGTGTTTTAGATAGATTTCTCTAACATTCCGTCAAGAAACTCCCTTTTTTTTTTTTTTTTCAATTTGAGTTTCATCCATGGTTTCATCAAAGTCAGTATTAAAAGCTGAAAGCAAAGCAAGTGGCGCATGGCTCTGAAGTGGCGCGGTGAGAGACGAGCCAATCACGCTCAACCAACTCTGCAGATGGTGATTGGTTGACGCTTTTACGGGGCGTGGTACACTTACGCTTATTCATATTCAAAACTACGTATATTCTTCCAGCTTTGAATGGTCCCTCTTTAAGAGCAAACGGAAACGACTACGCAAGTGCACTAACGCGATGACGTAGAACGTTTCAGGAACTATCCTCCTGTTCGGTCTCTCAATTAGAAGCGCACAAAGTCATTCAAGATGGTGTTAGTAAATATCTCCAGGATTATTAAGATACAACTTCCAGCCTACCTCAAGAAACTGCCCCTTCCAGAAACAATCGGAGATTTTGCGCGACTGACAGGTAACTTATGTGTTTCATCATGTCACAAGCGTAGGTGGAAAGTTACGCGCGCATGCCTGCATAGAAAGCGTGATGTAAGTTATGTGTCTATGTTTTGCATCTATTGAACATTAAAATAACGCATCAATAAGTAATTGGTTGCCCACACGTGTTTCTGGGTAGGAAAAATACATGTTTTTGTATGAACTTTCACCTATTTTCATACAATTGCATGAGGAGATTCTCAAGAGGCAGAGGTTTTTTCAAGTGATTCTATTTTCATAAACAAAGTAACGTTAACGACCAGTGTGTGTCTATTTTAGAAATGTGTGAAGAACAAAACATGCCTTTAAGAGACATGATTTAGTGTAGTATTATAGGTAATGGCACAAGAAATGCAGAACTATTTGCATCCTTAAGTTAAATATGTTAAAGTTGTTTGTACCGACACCAACAATGAGCAATCATCAGGGTCCAACAACTGTCATTGTGTAATGCAATAGTTAATCTATAATTTACTTGAGAGCAAATATAAAAAGTGTATTAATATTCACTGAATATTACTTTATCTGACTGACATGCACTTATTTTTCCACTGTAAGCAGAAGAGCTTGTTGTCATTAAGTATATAATAACTTCTAACACTGTGTCTCAGTTTCAGAGTGGTTGCGGCTTCTGCCATTATTGGGGATTTTGGCTCTCTTGGGTTATCTGACCATCCGGCCCTTCCTGCCCAAGAAGAAAAAGCAAAGAGACAGTCTAATAAATCTGAAGATCCAAAAAGAAAACCCTAAAGTGGTGAACGAGATCGACATAGAGGACCTGAGGACTCCAAATGTTTGTTACTGTCGCTGCTGGCGATCTAAAACGGTAGGAATGCCTGAGAGAAAAAAAACCCCAATCAAATCAAAACATGCTGTAACAGCACCAAAGGGAAATGAACATAGAACAATAAATTCTGACATATTGGCACGAAACAAAACCTTGATTAACATTATACTTGGAGCTTTGGGGGAATATATATATATACACACACACACGCGTACGTATGTTCCCCAAAGCTCCAAGTAATTAATCAAGGTTTTGTTTTGTGCCAATACGTCAGAATTTAGTTGTTATATATATAAGTAATAAAAAATGTATGATATGAGTCCTTTTCGACTGTTAATTTGTGTTGGAAAATGTGTTATTTTCAGCTTCCTCTTTGAGAGTGTGAGTTTTGTCAAAAGTCTAAGAGCCCCTGTCACTATGGCACTTAATTTGTTCTTTCTTATCTTGCAGTTTCCTGTTTGCGATAAATCGCACATAAAGCATAATGAGCTGACGGGGGACAACGTTGGTCCACTTATTCTTAAGAAGAAGACTCTGTAGCCCACCTGTTTTGGCTCGGAGTGGTAATTGTTTTTTTTAATGCCTATTTTTCTCCACAGAAAAACTTACTGTAGTTGTTCTTATCCCAAATTGTTTCCAAATTATTATGTAGAAACAGAGCTGTAAATTCGGACTATAATGATATTGTGGTTGATTCAAAGAGATTAATTATTAATGATTTACGTTTTGTTACATCATTGTGTGTTTATTGTGTGTGTGGCAAATGTAGTTTGACTTTTGAGTGCAATATAATAGGACCATAAGGAAAAATGGCGGTTATCATCGCTAATCAATCTTTGTGGCCATGAAAGTGTCTTTTCCAATCTTAATCTACATCTAGATTCAGTTTTAACTAAGTTGCCTTTTAGGTGCGTTTGACGTTTTGTAAGACAACAACAAATCATACTTTTGACTTTTCAATGTGAAGTACATTAGGATTTGCTTTTGCTTTTCGTTTTCTACAGCATTATTTCTAAACCAACAATAGTTCTAAAATGTTTGCTAAATTATTTTAACATTTTCAAGTGCAAGATACTAAATTTTACTTTTGTTCGTATACCTACAGACATTTCCCGTTGCCTTTTGGTCACAGCTATTGTCACAAATCATTCATATATTACAAAATTTACCATAATGTTACAAAGAAATGTGCCATCTTTTCTCTGTCCACCTGAACCAACATGCTGCGACAATACAATTCATAGTACAATTCATGCCATTCTTCATATTCAAAGTTATAAATAGTTTGACAATCCCAATGTTTCTTTCTTGTGCCACTTGGTTTTGTATTTGATGGCTCTTGTTCATAGATGTTTTCATAAAAAATACATTTGTATGATAACTGGAATGTGCCTAATAACTTTTATAAAATAAAAGGTAACCAAACTTGTTTTATCTTCCTGAAAATGATTTGTGTGACTGATGAATGTGAGCTGTGATGTAACAGTCTATTTATTTCTTCCGTGTACTTTTCCTAAAACACACAATAGTGCAACTACACTGATGCACCATGTCTTTAAAGTAACAGTGATGCTTATTTGCATCTGTTTTGCCTTAGATGATATATCAAGATATGCTTCCAAAATGCAAGCAGGGGGTTTTGCCTTTCATTTACTAACAAGGCATGTCTTTCATTTTCTGCAGCAATACATTGAATAAATTAAAATAACTACACATACACCATACAATATAAAAATAACGGTCTAATACGCTTAACAGTAGTCATTTAATAGCTTAAAGTAAGAATGACTGTATGCAGCATTACCAATACTCTTATTTTGAGACAAAACCACAATACAAAATCTTGTAAAAATTCAAGCAGTAAAGTTAATCCACTAATACTGTTCCCTTCACATGTGTCTATAACATTCAAATACACATTTTATGAAAAAACAAACAAAAAAACATTACAAAATTACACTAAATATTGTTCATGAAAAAAAAAATACCATGATGAACTGTGCAAAGGGAAATATATGACTTTTCTTTCTACTTTCTAGCCTCTTTATCTGATCAGACTGATTTTAAATGTTTGAGCAGCATAACAATAAGTCAATGTTTTACTGGTTAGTACTGGGACGATTCCTTTGGTACCATCCATCACCAAAAGTCAGGTTGTGTGACATTTTAACAATAAAAATGTAACTAAAAGGCTGTATACAATACAGCAAAGTAAACAAAGCTAGTATTCCATTCTGAACATAGTCATAACACTGGCCACTATATGACTAACACTAACATGCAGTCGCTGCACACTGATAAATTGATATCTGGTATATTTCTAATTTTATATTTAAAAAATTTATAATATTCATAAACAACAGTTTTTGTACTTGATAGTGCTAAAAATGGTCAATCCTTAACATAACTTAATCCTTTAAAATCCCATGTTTTAGAGTAGAATAAGAACTTGAAATGAGAAATGTTCTGAGTGATTTTCATTCACCTTAGAAGGTTAAAAAACAGTTGGGTTTCTTCATCTGAAAAGCATGTCCGCCCACTTTCCCACTCCGACTTCAGAGGGTTGTAGTAATAATGAGTTTGAGAATCATCAGCAGCTTTGGATGCTGGGGTGTCACTTCCCAGAAGCAATCCAGAAACATCACAGGGCACTTTCATATGTCACCGGTGTCCCTGATGCAGACAAAGCACCTTGACTGACAGCTGTAATTCAGAAAATGACAATTAAAACAATACACACATTTAATACAATGAAGAATGTTTAGTACTATGCAAGTCTCAGATTTCAGTTACATAAATCTATGTACATTTTGGACGATTTATTTACATGTATATGTTCCTGTAAAGATTTTAAACATTAAACGTTTTTCAAAGAAGCCTTTTATGCTCACCAAGGCTGAAAGATAAAGTAAAAACAGTACTATATTACTATTTAAAATAATTGTTTTATATTTTAATTCATTTTCAAATAATGTATTCCTGTGATGACAAAGCTGAATTTTCAGCATTATTACACCAGTCTTCAGTGTCACAGATACTGTGTGCTAATATAATTTTTGCACAAATCACAGGTTTATGAATTTGAAGCAAACTGGATCTACTGGTCTTAATTAAAGGGGCTGGAGCATTTTAATTACACATTAACACATTAGCAAAATTGAGAGGCTGCGTTGTACAAACGATAAAGCGAATGCAGAGTGACACAGGACAAAGGGTGACCTAGCATGCAAATTCTCCAAGCTGTGGTGATACATTTCCATGTGCATCGCATGTGGCTTGTTTATCAAAATATATTAGTTGTCATCCACATTGTGTGACATACATCATATTCAAAATATCATCTTGTATATATATCCACAAATCTACAAAGTCAGCAAACTTTTATCCTAACCATCATATATAATATCTTTTGTTTTTGAGCATGTGAATTGTGTAGATAGCAGCTTAACGCCCACTAACACACACTGACACACCACAAAAACAATGTTTGGATTTGGTCACGATTGTCAACTATTTAGCCACAGTCATTCATGATGCATTGAGAATTGCCATTGTGGTGATGAGAAAGTTTTATCTTGTATTTGATCACCTTTTTCAATTTCTGTCTCTGAAAACAACTGTTAGACCAACCTGAAAAGCACTGTTAATTTCAAATATATATTGTTTTTGTTGTATACATGTTATGTTTGTGTTATGCATGTTAAATGTTAAATGGATCCAATCCATGTTCATTGAAGATGATTTGATGATGTGTCATAACATGATCCAGAAATAAACCTAGCTAATATATCTTAATGCATGCGTTTTTGAACTTTCAGTTCAGTCATTAGGATAGTTATCCTAAAAGATGATTTAATCATGTATGATTTACTTGCAAGAATGTAGCCCCTGCCAAAATAAAAATAATACACTAGTCCAACATTAGGCCCCCCTCCTCCTCCTCTAGCCCACGCCAGCGAGCGAACGCTGGACCAATATTGATCCTCGTCTGGCCTTTGATACTATCACTCTCCCCTTTACTCTTTCTAGTCTCCTCCGACAAAACCTTCGCCTTCTGGATGAAGGGATGCCGTAAAGCAGTCGAATTTTGTAGTTCCTTTTGTGCTCGGTTACTACCCGAACCCCGAAGTTACATAGTGCCAGTAAAAGCGATACAGACCCCGTCAGGCTATGGCAGACATGTCATTCAACCTATTGTAAGTCGATGTACCATCACAAGGGTTTTGAAAATATATATTGAAGGTTGAAAAACTACATAGTGTTTCTTTAATGATGCTCAATTATTGCTCAGTTATTTGCTCAGTTATTTGAGTTACTGTTGCCTTTCTATCAGCTCAAACCAGTCTGGCCATTCTCCTCTGACATCTGGCATCAACAAAACATCTTCACCCACAGAACTGCCACTCAGTGGATATTTTCCCATTTCCAGACCATTCTCTGTAAACCCTAGAAATGGTTGTGCGTGAAAATTCCAGTAGATCAGCAGTTTCTGAAAATACTCAAACCAGTCCACCTGGCATCCAACAACCATGCCACTGTGAGATTACAAATTTAATTAATATGTTAAAGTCTGAAAACAGTAGGAATTCCCAGTGTGACCCTCCTGATTGTCCTTTGACCACACGGAAAGCCATGCTTTTCCTGTTTCTCGTCTCACCGTGTGAAAATGCCTGTTTGAAGTTAGAACAGCTGCTACTGTATGTTAATGTCTGAGACCATTTGCCTTGGAATTTGGAGTTCCAGGGTCACATGCATTTCCATTTGCTTTGTTTCAGTGTCTCCACCTTTAGGTAATCCCACCCTCTTTGAAATGTATAAATTAGAATGTAAGGTTCTTTTAAATCAGACTATCCTTGAGATGACTACAGCGACGCAATAAAGAACTTCTGTGTGAAAGATACCTCAAGAGTCTCCTGGTCTGTTGCGTGGAAGACTAAAACTTCACTACACCACCTTCAAAGTCACTTAAATCACCTCTCTTTCCTATTCTGATGCTCAGAACTTCACCAGATCGTCTTGACCATGTCTACATGACTAAATGCATTGAGATATTACCATGTGATTGGCTGATTAGATATTTGCCTTAACGAGCAGTTGAACAGTTGTGTCTAATAAAGTGGCCAGTGTGTGTGTGTACAAATATCTCACCCCACTCAGGGTTCTTTGGTTTCTGCAGGAGTCGAGGGCCGAGCAGGCTGATGAGAAGCGCTCCAATAGGAGCAGTGATGAGAATGGACAGCACAGCCACAGTGAGGACATCCATGCCATACTTCTGCAGCTCAAGGTCATTCTTGGAGCGTGCCATGTCAAGAGCTGTAGAGCCTATGGCAGCCTGAAACCAATGACATAACGGGATTGCTCTGTAAGGAGGAACTTACAAATGCATTTCATTTTTATTTGTCATTTAGCTCACTCTTGTCCAAAGAAACAGAAGGAATGGGTGCAGGATAAAGACAATAAAACAAAAATAAAATGGAAGTTCTATTTGTTAAACTAGGCAATTTTACCTGAACAGTGGCTTTCGGCATCCAGGCTACAGCGATAAAGATTTTCTCTTTCAGGTTAAAGTCAGCTCTCAGTACCGAAACAAAAGTGATGAGCAGCCGTACCGTGAGTGCGATGAGCAGAGCTGCTATACCCAGAACTGAGGACATATTACATTAGAGAAGATCAACTGCATGTTTGAAACACTACACATGTGCATACAGTATGTGCTTACATTCCAGTTACTTTAGGGCTTTTCACACTTGGCTTTATAACCCTTTAAGGGATACTCCACTTTTTATGAAAATAGGCTCATTTTACAACTCCCCCGGAGTTAAACAGATGAGTTTCGCCATTTTCGAATCCATTCAGGCGATTTTCTGATATTTAGAAGAATATCAGTAACCAGACAGTTTCTGGTCTCATTGACTTCCATAGTATATATTTTTTTTCCTACTATGGAAGTCAATGGGACCAGAAACTGTCTGGTTATTGATATTCTTCCAAATATCAGAAAATCGGCTGAATGGATTCGAAAACGGTGAAACTCAACTGTTTAACACTGGGGGAGTTGTAAAATGAGCCTATTTCCAAAAAAAGTGGAGTATCCCTTTAAGCCCTGCTTTTAATCCTGTATAACCCTGAATATCTCACACTTGCAATCCAGAAGTGGGGTTATCAGGTCTTTTTTACCCATTGATATGAATCCCTTTACCAATCCATCCAGAGCTGGTTTAGCAGGAAATGTATGAGCAAAGTGAAGTGTGAAGCAAGATAACCCAAGATTCTGTTTACCTGAGGTTTAGAATGACTTGAATGGGTTAAAGGGATAGTTCACAAAAAACATGAAAATTCTGTCATCATTTACTCACCCTTAAGTTGTTCCAAACATGTATGAATTTCTTTCTTCTGCTGAACACAAAAGAAGATATTTAAATGAATATGGATAACCAAACAGTTGATGAAAAAAAATAACTATGGACTCATCAAGTATTTGATTACCGACATTCTTCAAAATGTATTTTATGTTCAGCAGAGGAAAGAAATTCATACAGGTTTTGAACAACTTGAGGTTGGGAAAATGATGATAGAATTTTCTTTTTTGTGTGTGAACTATCCCTATCCTTTTCAAGTGTTTCCAAATCATCTCTGTTACTAAAACATCTCAGACACTCACACACAGTCGTGACCTCCAAAGTACTAATCACAATCTCGGCACCAATGAGACCAAAAAGAAGAGGCTGGAACACATGCCAAAACCTTTCCACCACCTCCTCCACGGGTGCCTGTAACACACATACACAGAGATTTAAAATATGTGATCTTAGAAAATGTGTTGTCACACTCTTATATTTTTTTTAAATTCTAATACTTAGCATTGTTGCAAAAAATGTGAGCGTGTAATATATATATATATATATATATATATATGAATGAGAAAGTAGTCAAAACTCCTCTTTCACATCTATTTTTCATATTTTAGTAAAAAATGTGTGTTTGGGAGAAGAGATTCAGACCTTATTTTTTCCCCAGCCTATTCCAGCCACAAACGCCAGCACCAGTGTACAAAGACCTCCTGCGCCAGGAATCCCGGCCACATTACTGCCAAACAATGCAAACACAGACAGCCCCAACACCAGAAACGAACGTTTCAGCACAAGGTTTCCCTACGTGGAAAGACAAAACACACAAATCATGAAACCTGTTACCCCTGACAACATAAACCCCACATCAAGTTTTGAATTCAACATGACCTACATAATCATCTCACGTACCTGGTCTCTGCTAGGGAAGTAATGTAGAAAGTATCCTAAGACCACACCAGTGACCGCACCACCTAACACCTCCAGTGGTCCTCTCAGCACATTTAACCACACGGCGCCTGCAGAGGGCAACAGAGAGCACTCATATAAACTGGACCTCTAACAACAAAGAAATCCATAAAACCTGGGCTGAGTTCAAAATGTATATCCATAAATAAGGAACAGAAATTTGTAGTGGTGTCCAAAACCATAGTGGATGTTATCGAGGGCACTCATTCAATCCCACAATGCACCTAAATAACCAGTTTACAACCAATGTACACTAGATGGCTAGAGAATACCCATAATTTGTGAGTCACGTAAAAAAAAATGAATTCCAGCGTCTCGCCAGAAGACGGATCATCCATCTATTTTCCAAAACACTGGTCCAATGTGGGTACAGCATAATATCAAACAGGTATAAATACCTTTTAACTGATTATTATATTGTTTAATAATGATTTATATGCATAGTTCTCATGATCTTTTCATCACTACTGGAGCTTCAGTTTGCCCAAATGATTATTAAAAAGCAAGCACAAACTACACAAAAGCAGCAGCCCTTTCGGCGCACTAAGCGGCCAAATTTGCTCACTTGTTTTGTTTAAGTGAACTATATCAGTGGACTAATGTAGGGAATAGTGAGTGAGGGTATAATGGGCGATTTCAAACACAGCCCTGGAGAAAGGACACTATCAGTTTCTAAAAAACATGTTCAGAAACATTTACATTTGTATGTGTTAATTTACAAAATGTACAAATACATACACTATTAAAAGTGTGGGGTCAGTTGTCATATTTGAATCCATCAAATTGTTCAAAAGTGACAGCAAAAACATTACTGTTTGAAAAGATCTTTCTACTTTTCAAACACACTGAAAAAAAAGTAACATGGAAAGAAAAAAAAATGTATACTCTATGCATAGAAGAAGAAATTTTTTTTTTTCTGATCACCAAATCAGCATATTAGAATGATTTCTGAAGGATCATGTGTCTGATGCCAGCACAGGAGTAAATGACATTAAATTTTATTTATTTATTTATTTTTAATAAGAAAAAAGTTTACAATATTACTGTTTTCCTTTGTTTTTAATTAAATAAAAACAGCCTTGGTGAGCATAAGAGACTTTTCTTTCACAGCTATTTAATACCAACCCCAAACTTTTGATTGGTAGTGTGAATACAAAGTCTTAGAATGTAGCATAATGTTGTCTATCCTAAACATGTTCTGTGTGTCTAAAAGCTCTTTGAATTCATTTTTAACACTATGTGGTTAAATTATTGATATCATGTCCAAAATCTCTTGCTGTATTCACTTAATTTAACTTAGGAATATCATATATATGCTACATTTAGTCTTTTGGCATACCTGTGGCGAAAGCTATGCCCAGGCAGGTGGTGAAGCAGGTAATGGCAATGATGTCATCAATGCTGCATGCTGCCATGAGAAGAGTAGGTATACCCTGCTCTAAACCGTACCCATCCTTATGCAGAAGCAGCATGGACGGAACCACAACAGCAGGAGAAACAGCCCCGAGAACAAACCTACAGAGCAAAAAATCAGAGCTATTGAGTTGGTAGCAGCAGACCTTTCAGAGGTTCTTATCTTACCAGAAATAGCCGTTTACCCTAAAATAAAGCCCCAGATCCATGGAAGTCCCAGTATTAAATAGGAGACCACAGCCATAGTAGCTGCCTCGCAGGTGAGAGGGAACATGGACAAACGTAAACACACAGCTTTCAGCTTCTTCAGAGCCTGAAACACACATAAGTATTATGTTAATACAAAACAATTTAGTGAAACCATTTTGTCTTACAGTACAACCTTCATTAAAGGAGTATTTCACTTTTTTTTTTTTTAAAACTTTTGCTGATAATTTACTCACCTCCATGTCATCCAAGATGTCCATGTCATTCTTTCTTCAGTCGAAAAGAAATGTAAGTTTTTGATGAAAACATTCCAGCATTTTTCTCCATATAATGGACTTCAATGGGAACCAAACGGTTCAAGGTCCAAAAGACAGTTTCAGTGCAAACTGTTCAAAGGGCTTTAAACGATTTCAGACGATGAATAAGGGAACAAGCGAAACGATCGCTCATTTAATAAAGAAATAAAGTTTAAGTTTTATAAGCATCAAAACTAACAAATCTTTTTCCGAGTCAATTTGTTCGTTTCGTACATTGAATGAACCAAATGACTTGGAAAAAGATTTGTTCATTTTGATGAACGAGTTCGAACATGAGAGTCACAAACATGCGTCAAAGAACAGAGGAAGGCGACCATTTGAGCTTATAAAAATTAAATTTTGTTTTTTATTTATTAAATGAGCGATAGTTTCACTAGATAAGACCCTTATTCATCGTCTTAGATCGTTTAAAGCCATTTGAACAGTTTGCAGTTTGCACTGTCTTTTGGACCTTGAACTGTTTGATTCCCACTGAAGTCCATTATATGGAGAAAAATGCTGGAATGTTTTCATCAAAAACCTTAATTTCTTTTCGACTGAAGAAAGAATGACATGGATATCTTGGATAACATGGGGGTGAGTAAATAATTATTATGGTTTTTTAAAAGTGAACTACTCCTTTAGATGAAAAATGTATGAGTATGAAGGCAAATCTTCTCAGGCCGATCCAGTTTCCTACCTTGCCGTCTAATTGCAAACCAGCCTTGACCAGAATGACACCCAGGGCGATGTTCCTCAGAGAAGCGGACCATCTAACATCAATGTAAACAGCGTCTGTCACCACAGGGATGTTTCTGAGGATAAAGCCTGCCAGCAGCATGCCTGCGGATACACACAGAGTGAAATAACACAAACTGAAATCCCACAGTTTTTCATAACACTGACAATGAACCTGACCACTTTGTCAATACAGGAAAAAAGAATAACACAATTTGTTTATCTTTGAGCTGAGGGGAAAATTAAATTATACACTACCGTTGAAAAGTGTGGGGTCTGAAGAGTATTTAGAGTTAAAAAACACAAAACAAAACTCATATCAATTGAGGCTGCATTCTGTTTTAAACAAATATAAAGAAAATAATATTGTGAAATGTATATATATATCTATATATATATATATATATATATATATAATTTCAGCAGGTATTACTCCAGTCTTCAGTATTTAACTGTGAGCAAAATTGGAATATTGCATTAAACATTTGTAAATAAAGCAGTGTTTCAATCCCATGTGTTTGAATGAACAAACTTTTCTAGGACATTGGCGCAAAATATCTGTAATAAAATCAGAAGTTCCTGCAAACGAAGATGTCTGTGGCTCTTTTTTTGTACATTATAAATGACTTACACATGACTTGTTATATTGCGTTCGGAGGCAGACACCTGATGCCTGTGATTACAGGGAGGTAGTGTAACTATACCCAACTATTTTGATGACAGACTTTGGCTAAGGTGTTTCAGAATAACAAAACAAAACCAACTTTTTTGATGCTGTGCAAATTACAGTAAATCAGCTGGTTAGTCCAGAGTTTGTTTGTTTTTGCACATTGAGGGATTTATTCAGTAAATGTGTTTCCATCATAGTTTATGCACATTACTCCTTTTTGGATCGCCTCACCTGAGCAAAGATACGTTTGTATGCATATTTATGGAATTTATACACATTTCCATCCAGCATTTTTTAATGCGATAACCCAAAATTCATGAAATGAAATGATGAAAACATAACTAGTGTCACATGATTTTGTGCTCATATCACTGTTTAAAACAGTTGTGATGCTTAATATTTTTGTGGAATCTACAATACATTTATTTTAAGATTTTTTGATAAATAGGAAGTTCAAAAGAACAGCATTCATTTGAAATAGAAATCTTTTGTAACATTATAAATGTCTTTACAGTCACTTTTGATCAAAATAGTACATCCCGGCTGATTAAAAGCGTAATGTCTTTTTAAAAATTTTACTGACCCCATACTTGCACATGTTAACTTTCAAATAAGTAGAAGATTCAGTAGTAGAAATTCAGAATTAAGTTTCTTATCCAAGTAAGCATCAGAAAGACTTTTTTTATTCACTATGGAAATATTGTGATTTATAAAAATTACAGGTAGTATACAGTATATTCTGTGAAGTATGCAATAGCTTAAATTTCCATCCTCAACATAGACATCTTAAGATGAGGTTACATTTACCAAAACTTTACGGACAAGATCTAGTCATTTCTATATGAATCTGTGCAATTGTAGTTTTTCGTGAGGGCACTTCACTACTGACCATGGAAATTGTAATAATGTGGCATCACCTTAAATATGTTAAGAAATTGCTCATACCAAGAAGGGGAGGTAAAGGTGGTAGGTTCGGCAAGTGTATGCGTCCAAACAGCTTTCCCCCGGCTACGGAACAAATAAACAAGGTCACGATGCCAAAGAGGTTTCCGCCTGGGAGACATTCCTTCTCTGTAATGGACCACACCACCCCAAAGAGCACTGCGGCCATGGTCACTGCAAGAACAAACAGATACTGGGTTCAATCTACCAGCAGATAACTTAGTAAACCTAATACATTTTTATCTACAATACACCCACTGTTCAAAAGATTGGGGTCAGTAAGATTATTTTTTAAAGAAATTACTACTTTTATTCAGCAAGGAAGCTTTACATTAATCAAAGTTAGGGTAGGTAGGTAGTTGATCCGAACAGACTAACCATCAATTCAGTACTCGTGCGCTATTATCTGTGAGGATAGCCGCACACACACCCGGAGAGCTCTTTCAGATCTCTGTGCGCTTGAACGGACACATACACGCAAAATGGTATCAAAATACCCACCTCGGCAAGTAAGTATTGTTGTAAACAGTCGGTAAAGTCTTAAGTGAACATAAACGGTTGAGAAATAAATCGAATGTGTATCATTATACTGGATCCGTGCATCTGCTCTTAAAGCGACAGTAACCTATAAATGACAGCAACCCCCCTGCTGCTGTCATTATTAATGTTACCGTATTTTTCAGACTATAATACAATGTTTTTTTCTTAGAAATACATCTGAAAAAACAGGTTTGTCTTATATTCAGGGTTTAGAATTGCCAGTCAATAATACAGCCGCAACTATAGGTGGCGCCAAATACATGTAAAAGGAGTGTGCCAAGAAATTCAGTGTCATGTTAGAAGATCGCGACGCGAGTGCAAAAAGACAATCACAACAGTCAAAGAAAAGTTTGCGTCGTTTGTCATGTTTGCGTGCCTCGCTGACGGGACCAGACTTCCCCATATATGATTTAAAATGATTTCAAAACTAATAAGATTTCACTTATTCTGAACAATTTTGGTAGGCTACTTGGTTTTCACTATGAGATAGTTAGCCTAATTGTTAGCTTAGTTTTATGGTATGCCAAAAAGTTTATTTTTAAACGTGATCGTTAGTACATTTGACCAGTATTTACCATACTTTCAATACAAAAAAAAAAAAAGTGAAAAATATGCAGTATGAAAATTATTTTCAATTAAAAGCATTTTTTCCAAAAAAGGTGCATCGTCGTCTTATAATCAGGGTCGTCTTATACTTAGAACAACATGGTTTTTATATTTACTGGATCTATGCTTGTAATTAGTGTATTTGATCTTTTTTTTTTAATGACTGTTCACTTGTCTTTAATAATGTCTAAACCTTATTAGTTAGGCTAGTAGTTTTTGTGGTGGTATTAAAGTACGTAAAGTGTGCTTTAAGTAATAAATGGAAAGCAACGTTACATTTGATCAAATAAATGTAGTCTTGGTGAGCATAAAATATTTTAAAATATATATTTTTTTTTAAACTTTACCGACCCCAACATTTTTGAATGGTAGTGCACATGCAATCTCTACCATGAGGTTTTGGAAGATTCTAGACTTTGTTCTAACCTTTGGTGATAACTGCAGCCAGCAGGCCTCTGGGTGGGCACGGGCATAGTCTGCGGAACCATGGGCAGTATTCGTATGGAGGGTCTGTGTTGGTGTAAGCGTCAACTGAAGACACCGGTCGTGGGACATACGCCGTCTCCTCAGTCATACTCAGATTGGGGCTCTCTGGGCGCTTCGGAACCACGAGGACTGTCTGATTGACAATAAGGTGATGCTGTATGAGAAAATGAAGAGTGAAAAGAGAAGCAGTGTCTTAGTTGCAACATTCATTTATTTGAAGTCAACAAGAAACGGAAGTTGTCATACTCTTTCTTTCCCTATTGTGACGTATATACATGTCCTTACTATAGAGTTACGTTTAGGTTTTGGTTTAGATACTTGTTATTATGCATAATTTACTGTTATTACTAAAGTAAGTACATGTTGTAACGTGTACATCACCTTAAAATAATGTGTTACCGAAAAGATGTTATTTGAATGTGGAAGGGGAAGTTATTTTGAGTAGATTATGAGGGTACAAGTTGTAGTCATTAGTAAAAATACTGCAATAATTTTACCATAAAAATAAGAATTGTCAATTTTGATTTCATGGTGATGTAAACCTGGACATAAACAAATGATTTTTTGGGGGAAAGGATGAAAAATTAAAACAACAATAAGTTAATATAAAAAATACATTATTTTTGCTAGACTGCTGTTATTAAAGGGGGACATACCAAAATATTAAACATGCCAATGTTATATTTTGTAAAAAAAAAAAAAAAAAAACCTCAAAGTTTGTTTCCAGTCAAACAAACTTTATGCTGACAAATATGTAAACAACATATTGGAATTTAATTAAAAAAAGTGCAATATAGAATAATATATTGTCAACACTCACAGTATTTTCTTATTCATATTTGAAGGTACATAAATTGATTCAAAAGCATTAGAATGTTTGTTAATTATCTAAATTAAGGTTATTAAAGTCTTAAATCTTTCATATTGTCTTGAGATCAGCTGTGAGGATACATAACATGTCGGCTAATAGATAACAACAATAAAAGGCAACTCTCCCATTCCATAGAACCAATTTTACAGCAAAATAGACAGCATAAAGTGGGGAAGTCTGACAAATAACCTACTTCAGCATGATTTCCCAGGGCGGATGGTGCATCCTCAGTCCTCTGTGAGTATGTGGAGTACACTGAATGAGGTCTGGACTGGGCATCCTCCATGGCACTACTCTTCTGCTCTATCTTCGCTCTAGTCTTCCAGCCATTGCTGGTGCTCAAGACCGACTCCTGTTCATTAAAACTTCACCTGTGTAAATAATAATAAATAGCTATTACTACATCAACTTATCGATAAATCCCGCTAAGGTGTAATCAATGAGGAAATAGCCCCGAGTAACGTTACTAGGAGGGAAAAGCGACTGGTTTGTTCAACAAGTTAATCGGATTGAAGCAGGACTAAACGCGACGCCTGGGCCATATGGTGGTTTATCAGACTGAAGAGCGCGTGGCATATGGTCTCTGTTTATAAGACTGTAGTAAACCACTCACTGAACATCTGAGCACCATAGACATTACAACGTGTTAAGTCAATTTACACACTATATTCTTCAAATGGTCCACTAGTATGGTGTCATTTTATTCCCCCTAGAGACATTGTCTTTTCATATGTGATGATTATAATTGTTGTAATCAAAAATAAATCAGTTGACTGACATGAAATGAAACAAAATCTCATGCTGAAGTGTATAAGTATGTCTTCAAGTGATTAACCGGAACGTGGAGAGCACTACACATACAATAACACATAATACTGAAAATATAGGCGCTCGCGCTTGATCGCAAAATGCGTGCAATGGATACATTTAATAAGATTAATCTTTTACCCGGCGGAGGCATCCGGAAGTATGTGACCGTTGTTTTACCGTTCGTCAAACCCAAAGAAATAAAATGATCCAATCAGGCTATCTTCACAACCGAAGACAGCCCCTTTTCTGACAAGTCCCGTCTCCTGCGGAACATGATTGGCTAGATTTGACAACAACTGACCAATCACAAGCCGTCTTCAAAAAACTTTAGTTTATTATGATCATTATGATCCCCTAATCATGCGGCATCCACGACCTGAACCTGTTCTGAACATATATAAATGACACGAAATAAAATAAACCAGGGGATTAATAAAAAAAAATAATAATAAATAAATGGCCGGATTCACAGACGAGCTAGACCCCGACTAAAAAATGCATGTTTGAGCCGTTTTTAGTTAATAGCGACTTTCCTTGACATACATTATATGTTAGTGTCATTATTTCGTCAAAATGTAAACAAGAAAGGTTTTTTTTTTCTAATGCATGTTTATAAAAGCTACTTAACTGCCCTAAATGAACTGGGCCTAATCCTGTCTTAAACTAAGCCCTGTCTGTAAAACCAGACCTAAGAGTTTCAAAGATTATTCTGTTAAATTATTGTTTTTAATTATAGGTTTCAGTTAATAATAAAAAAAGCACACACACAAAACATGGTTTACAATTCTTAACTTTGAATATTGATTAAAAATTCTAAAAGAAGATTGTAATTGACAATCATTTAATTACATTTGGCCTATTATATTTGTTTTCAATTAAAAATGGCAATTCATTTTTAAACCAAGCAGAAAATTGTAAGATGTTCAGCAATAAGTGAACTACTTGAACCCAACACGACCTATTAGGAGAATAATTTGTAGTTTATAAACTGTGAGGCTTTTAATGTCAATGGCTAAGAATGATTCAATACATATTAAATGCAATCAAGACATGGATTCACAGGACTCAGGAAGAGCCCACAGCAGCATTAACTTTTTAGATTTTGAGTGATAAAACATCCTCAGAGTCTCCATCCTCCATCAATGATGGCTTCTGTTCCTGTTACGTAGGCAGACTGCAAGAATAAAAATTATTTTTAAACTTGAAAGCATTAATAATAAGTGTAAAAAGCCATATAAATATCTAAGTGAGCAGTAAAAAAAACATCAGTACCAAATATTGTGTCTTAAAATGATATCAGGGAAAAGAAGAAGGTACAATGGTCAAATACTCACCTCATCTGAGGCCAGGTACACACACAGATGTGCCACTTCCTCTGCCGTGCACATTCTACCAGTCTTCTGTCTGGCCATGAAGTCTATAAAAGCCTTAGAGTTGAAAGACAGGAACTGTCAAAGAGACTGAAAGACTGAACAGTGTGCTTATATGATTAGCACAGCTGTTGGTTAGTGTTTTACTGTTCGTGTAAAAATAAAAAATGATTTTTATATTCAGTCAGGCAAAAAAAAAAAAAAAACTACATTAAAATTCTTCATTGTTCGCTAATGCCAAAAAAAGGAAAAAGAAAATTATTTTCAGAGGCGCATTGTAAAGGCACAGACACAATCATTTTTAGAGGTTTGCAAAGAGCAGATGTGTCATGGCCGTTGGATTACAGAATCCAAATTCAAACGTTCCAAAACGTTTTTACAATTTTTACAGCCCAATATTTTTACATTTACTCATGCATGCATGCATATACACTCACATAAAGGATTATTAGGAATACCATACTAACACTGTGTTTGAACCCATTTCGTCTTCAGAACTGCCTTAATTCTACATGGTATTGATTCAACAAGGTGCTGAAAGCATTCTTTAGAAATGTTGGCCCATATTGATAGGATAGCATCTTGCAGTTGATGGAGATTTGTGGAATACACATCCAGGGCACAAAGCTCCCATTCCACCACATCCCAAAGATGCTCTATTGGGTTGAGGTCTGGTGACTGTGGGGGCCATTTTAGTACAGTGAACTCATTGTCATGTTCAAGAAACCAATTTGAAATGATTCGAGCTTTGTGACATGGTGCATTATCCTGCTGGAAGTAGCCATCAGAGGATGGGTTCATGGTGGCCATAAAGGGATGGATATGGTCTGAAACAATGCTCAGATAGGCCGTGGCATTTAAACAATGCCCAATTGGCACTAAGGGGCCTAAAGTGTGCCAAGAAAACATCCCCCACACCATTACACCACCACCACCAGCCTGCACAGGGGTAACAAGGCATGATGGATCCATGTTCTCATTCTGTTTACGCCAAATTCTGAACAGAAATCGAGACTCATCAGACCAGATAACATTTTTCCAGTCTTCAACTGTCAAATTTTGGTGAGCTCTTGCAAATTATAGCCTCTCTTTCCTTTTTGTAGCTGAGATGAGTGGTACCCAGTGGGGTCTTCTGCTGTTGTAGCCCATTCGCCTCAAGGTTGTGCGTGTTGTGGCTTCACAAATGCTTTGCTGTGTACCTCGGTTGTTATTTCAGTCAAAGTTGCTCTTCTATCAGCTTGAATCAGTTGGCCCATTCTCCTCTGACCTCTAGCATCAACAAGGCATTTTCGCCCACAGGACTGCCGCATTCTGGATGTTTTTCCCTTTTCACACCATTCTTTGTAAACCTAAGAAATGGTTGTGCGTGAAAATCCCAGTGACTGAGCAGATTGTGAAATACTCAGACCGGCCTGTCTCTCACCAACAACCATGCCACGCTCAAAATTGCTTAAATCACCTTTCTTTATAAAGAGTAACTAACTGAGCCGATAAAGAGTAACTAACTGCCATTATGATTCATGTGTGAACCGCTTCAGTCAGCTGGCTGTTACCTATCTTTCCTATGAGCTCTCACATAAAAAACTGAGTTTTGCATTTGTAAAAAAAACACCTTTTTTTTTAAATTACGCCAACAGCTTTAGATTACTGTCACTTGGCTGTGTAGCACAATGTCTTTGTAATGGGGAAGCAGTACCTGCTCTGGATCAGGTCTAGCCTGAATTCTCCCACGTAAAGATGGAGTATCTACAGTTCCTGTAGAGTTCAAAAGTTCAAGAGAAGCAAAATGACCCATTTAATCATTAGATACAGAGGGAATCAATAGAGGGAAACAATCAATAAAGTAGCTTACCAGGGCAGACACAATTGCAGCGGATTCCTTGCTCCAGGAAATCAGCTGCCACTGATTTGGTCAGTCCAATGACGGCAGCTTTAGATGTGCTGTAGACACATCTGTTAGCAACTCCTGGACATGCAATTAAGGATGAGCAATTAGGAGAGGGCAAACTTCATTTGACCTGGCATTTATCCATACATCAGCCAAGTTACAGATAATGAGGGTAAAATAATATGGCAAGAGCTACATAGAACAATGTCAATCACCACATGTAATTAAGAGCAAATGGCCAAAACTCGATATACAACATGATTTATTACAGCAGCCAATTTATAATTCAGCATCAAAATGCAAATGGGTTGCAACATAATATAATATTTACCTTTGATACTAGATGCCACAGATGCCATGTTGATGATATTACCAGATTTACGAGCCAGCATCTATAAAGAGAAGGATAAGGGGAATTTAGTTTAAATTGGCTGACTGGTTGAAGTAACATTCTTCAAATCAGATGACAGGATTATGTTCATGCAGAACAGATTCATAACCTGATATACATTACTTTTCAAAGCACAAAGAAATTAATATTTGAATTCAGCATGGATACATTAAACTGGACAACACTGTAAAAAAAAAAAATGTGTTCAATTTACGGTAAAATACCGGCAGCTGTGGTTGCCAGAAATGTACCGTATAAAATACGGTAGCAAGACTTTACGGTAACAAGGTTTTACAGACTTATCTGATATAATGTTGAATTTACAATGAATAATAATAAATTATGCAATGAGTTGTTCATTTTCACTTTAAAAACTGTAAATGTAACGATATTTTAAAGTAATATTACATTAAAAAAACAGTGTTAATGTTATATTTAATATTATAATATTTTTAAATATTTCTATTTCAAATAATTGTCCTTTTGAACTTCCTATTTAATCAAAGCATCACGGTTTCCACAAACAATTAAGCAGTACAACTGTTTTCAATAGTGATAATAGGTAGGCTATGTTGGAATTACCGTATTTACAGGATGATAACGTGAAGTTCAACTCGGAGCTGCCCTTGTCCTCGAAATTATGCGTTTCTATGTCAATGCTTATCAATGCCAAAATGAATCTGTGAAGAGGTCATGTTGTGCAAGTTGTAATTACGAGTTCTACGAGGAGGTGTTGCTTTTTAAAATTCAGAATCTCGCAATTACGGTAATTCCAACATGGCGTGAACTCACCTAATAATAATAAATGTTTCTTAAGCACCAATTCAGCATATTAGAATGATTTCTGAAGGATCATGTGACATAGTAAGGTACACAAATTTTACGCATTTGACAGACATTTCAATTTAATCAATGAAGGAATAATGTTTTGTGCACATTTATGCCGTCAGAGGGATTAAGTAGTTAACTGTGTGTTACGGGTCGGCTTTGTACTCTTAAAGAAAAGAACAAAAGAGATGGGGATGAAAAGAATAATCCCTAAATGTGAAGGTCTAAGGTCTAAATGTAAGAACTAGCATGTGTTCTGGTCTAATCCTAGAGAAGAGAAGGATAAGATGACCTTAGGAAGGAAGGCCTTGATCATCAGGTACATGCTACGAACATTCACATTCATGGTGAAATCCCAGTCTGATTCCTCACACTCCAGTATTGAGCCGTGATGGACAAAACTGTGAGAAAGAAAGAAGAATGAGAACCTTTATGCACTCTAAAAGAATAGGAATATTTCACCCAAGAATAAAACAAAGTCATTCTTGAAAAGTGATTTCTGGAGGGGGATGTATTCTGAAACTAAGCAGGATAGGCTACAGTACATATAGAAACCCCATTTAATATTCATTTTTTTTGTGTGTGTCTTTAAAAGTTAGCTAAAGTTATATATTCACTGATTTAAGGAGAAAGACCAACCCAGCTACATTGAAGAGCACATCCACGTGGTCAAAGTCCTTGGCCAGGGCCTCAACTTGGTCTTTCTTGGTAACATCAACAACTTTGGTTTTGATACCTAATAAAGCAAGGGGGAAAACGACATTCCAGGAATCAGAAGAGCATACAATGGCCTAAGGGGAGAAGCACCCTTCAACTAAAACAATTTGTTACATAATGGGATTATGTGTTAAAGCAGAGCGGTATGATACAGAGTACAGACATGCTCAAAGATCAAGGAAGATGCTTGAGCAAATTAAGAACCAAACACATATGACCAGGTGTCCATCACAAAAGTTTGGATTATAAAGATATTTAGACATTTCATGTAATAACGATACAATAAAACATAACACTTAAAGGGTTAGTTCACCCAAAAATGAAAATTAAGTCATTAATTACTCACCCCCATGCTGTACCAACCCCGTAAGACCTTCGTTCGTCTTCGGAACACAAATGAAGATATTTTTGAGAGCTGTATAACTACCACATTGGCTCCTAAAGGACTGCCTCTTGACGGCCCAGAAAGTCAATGAAGAAAATGTTTAAATATCCCAAGTGACTACCGTGGCTCAACTATATGTTTATCAAGCGACGCGAATACTTTTTGTGCGAAAAAACAAACAAAAATAACGAGTTTATTCGACTATTTCTTTTCTTCCTTGTAGGCCAGAAACGAGACTTCCTTAGATTCCCAGGACGCATGCGCGAGAATTGCGATCTGAAGTAGTGTAAGCTGGTGTAAGCAGATCGCAATTCTCACGCATGCGTCGTGGAAATCTAAGGAAGTCTCGTTCTGGCCTACAAGGAAGAAAAGGAATAGTCGAATAAACTCGTTATTTTTGTTTGTTTTTTCGCACAAAAAGTATTCGCGTCGCTTGATAAACATATAGTTGAGCCACGGTAGTCACTTGGGATATTTAAACATTTTCTTCATTGACTTTCTGGGCCGTCAAGGTCTTACGGGGTTGGTACAGCATGGGGGTGAGTAATTAATGACTTAATTTTCATTTTTGGGTGAACTAACCCTTTAAGTTTAGGGTCCAATTCACATTAAGTTGCATATTATTAGGATATTCGTTGTTTATTGGTACTTATAAAGCACATATTAATGTCTTATTCTGCATGACCATATTCTACATCCCCTAATCCTACCCAATTCTTAAACTTCACAACTACTTTACTAATTATTAATAAGCAGTAATTAGAAGCTTATTGAGGCAAAAGTCATAGTTACTTAATAGTGAAAAATGTGACAAAAAAAAAACATTAAAATGTTTCTATAAATACTAGCATACTGAACATACTTCAACAGATACAGTAAAGACATTTATAATGTTAGCATATTAGAATAATTTCTGAAGGATCATGTGACGAGACTAAAGTAACGATGCTGACGATTCAGCATTGCCAACACAGGAAAATATCACACAACTCATCAAAATATAATAGAAATTAGTTAATAAAATTAACTTAAATTTGAATAATATTTCACAAGATTACAGTTTTTACTGATCAAATAAATCCAGCCTTGATGAGAATAAAAAAAACAATATATATATATATATATATATATATATATATATTCCAAACTTGTGAATGGTAAAGCATGAGCTAGATTTTGCATAGTGATGAATACAATTTTGACAGACATTCATATTCCATCCTTTTGAAGTCAAGTGCATTGGGTTCCAATCATTAAGATTTTACAGCATGTTAATTAATGAAATAATCATTGTCATTCATAATTGAGTAAATTTGCGTTGTTAGTCTAGATTCGAGTCAAAAGTCAGTTTGAGTTGATGCCTTCAGTTTAAGTTCACAGACACCTAAAAAATAGCTGGAAAAAATATAAAAAAAAATATTTTTTGAATGAGAATGTGGGTAACCAAACAGTAAATGGGCCCCATTGACTTCCATAGTATGAGAAAAAACCATGAGGCCCACCAACTGTTTGGTTACAACATTCCTCAAAATACATTACATACAAGTTTGGAACAACTTGAGGGTGAGAAAATGGTGACTGATTTGTCATTTTTGGGTGGACCATCCCTTTAAAGATCTAGTTTCTGTTTAGATTTTTTTCACCACATTTCCCACTAGGTGGCAATACATAGCAATGAGTTACCTGGAATTCCATCCAGCTCTTTAAGTTTCTCCTCGTTGATATCTGTAGCCGTGACTTGAGCACCTTCCTTGGCAAAAGCCTGTTACATTTAAGAAGACTACAGTCAAAGTAAATAAACAACAACATGCATAATTAAGATGAACTAATTCTAACAGTACAAATACAAACACGCACTTGTTTCAGTGAAAGAGCAATCAGTGCGTGTTCCGAGTCTGACTCTCCGAATTCATCACACTACTACTAAACCACATGATGTTTGTTAACTTTCTCAACGTCTTTGAGTCAAGTTCATCCTCTTTACAATAAGATGGACAAATGTAATGCAATACCATGGCAGTGGGTATAAATTCATCAAACCAATTTCACCTAACAGCACAACTCATATTGAGCAGGGTTAGAGCAAACAACAGGGCTTGGGTAATATACAGTACATTTTTCACAAATAAATGTTTCAAAAACACTACAAATAAGATTTCATTTGACAAAAATATGTGCAATGGGATGCGTTTCCTCCATGTGATTTGCCAACTGGCTCAGGGCTATGGTGATTCCTCAATCTGCAGTTTCTCTGATTTAATAATCATTAGAATATTCACTTGATATGGAAATGTATTCACCTAGCAGGTGTGCATCTTAACCACCTCTAGCGTTCTGCTGATAACATGCCATTGACTCGCAGAGATCAAATTTGCCTAAATTATCTGAAACACTGTTTTCTTCACCCCGCCCTTGATTAATTATAGCGTTTTAATAATAAAAAAACTCAGGTAAAAATAGAAAACAGGTTGCAAAAGCTAGAATACTTCAACCCTCGAGATGGGTTTAACATTTACCACAGTTACTATGTCAGAACTGCACTTTACACTTGACAGACAGACTCATAAATACCATGCTGAAAGCCCTTGTATGACAAGCTTTTATTCAAAAGGGAAACCCCTCAGAGTAGCCTAAATCCATTTATTATACACATCAAAGTGGCACACTGTTGTCAATATGCCAAAGGAGTGCTGCAAACTTATAGAGCTGTAATGAGGAAGTGATGGAAGGAAAATAAATGGTTACTATTGCAGAGGCTTTTCCAATGCCTTGTGCTGCTGCAGAAAGGACAATCACTTTCCCGTCCAAACGGCCCATGTTCTTCGATAATAACCTAAGTGTGAAAAAGCATAGGTTGGTTAGTTTGATTAAATGCTAAAATATATAAAGACTGGATTATTTTTTTTAGTCATGTTGGTTTTTAACATCCCAATGGAAGTGTTATATTCCATGAAAAGTCATGTTTATATCCCATGTTTACTAAAATATCCAGACAGTAGCCTTACGTTACCTTTTATATTCAGAATGAGCAACACGACATAACTTTACAATGCAGAGGAATGAGTTTAATGAAGAGTTATCGTTTGCAGCAAACAAATGACTTAGTTGATAATAAGTTTATGGGTCCCCGAGGCAGTGAACGATTAATCTTGGATCATAAGGATGTATTATATGACGTTAATTTAGTTACGTTTGAAAATGGGTCTAAAGCGTGTCACGTGACGAGTGTAAAGGTAATTCAGTGCAGCAGTAAGTCTAATAAATGACCGTAAATATGATAATAAAAAATAAAAAACGCAGCTCACGCTTGAGCACCCTAGATACTTCACAATTAAAAACGCTTTAGGTAGAGCCTGCATACAACAACGAGGAAAAGTGGAACAACTTACTGTCAACTTGAACTTGTGTGCTCCAGAAAAACACACGTGATGAACGCCCCTGTCTTTCTGGTTTCAATTTTCTATCAAAATAAAAGTCATTAAAAATAGTTATTTTGTACTAATAAAAGAATGAATGAACGTCATAAAATATGATTATTTGTTGTACGAAAAATACGTATAGGTTTTTTTTTTTTAAATAATAATGTTACAAGATTTTATTTTATGGCTAAATGTGTTATGAGAATATTGTGGGTTTTTTTTAATAAATAATGGCAGGAACTGGAGATGGGAGACATATAATAAACTTCCATTTAGAATGAAACGGATGTTTATAATCATCCCAGTACAAATAAAATACAGTACAGCTTACATTCTGATTGATTAATCTTAAAGGAGTAGTTTAAAAAAAGAAAACTTTTGCTGATAATTTACTCACCCCCATGTCATCCAAGATGTCCATGTCTTTCTTTCTTCAGTCGAAAAGAAATTAAGGTATTTGATGAAAACATTCTAGGATTTTCGCCATATAATGGACTTCAATGGGAACCAAACAGTTCAAGGTCCAAATGAGAGTTTCAGTGCAGCTTCAAAGGGCTTTAAACAACACCAGACGATGAATAAGGGTCTTATCAAGCGAAATGATTGGTAATTTCAAAAATAAATAAAAAAGTTTACGTTTTATAAGCACAAATGCTTGCCTTGCTCTGTTCTGTGATGAGCGTTCGTGACTCTCCTGTTCTTAGAACGAGACATTTATATCAACATGTTTCAACATGCGCAACTTTGGGCTCATGCGGACGCGGAGTTTAAACAAGGCTTTATGCTTTAACCAGCTCACCCACAGTAACAGCTCATATTTAGCCAGCTAAACTTTTACCCTGTTAAAAAATAAATAAATAGTTGCATAGTTTCACATGGATCTTCTCTCTCGCTGTATTATGGGTTTTCGATGTAGGGAGTTGTGCTGATTGTGAGACAATCAGCTGATTACTATTATCATATTATATATTAAGACCCTTGATCCTCACCTGACTATGGCTTTGTAAACTTCATCCATGATGTGGTTCATAATGGACTGTGGTACAGAAACCGTGACAATGTTACACGCTCTTGGCTTACTCTGGCTATATTCTCTGCTGTCCCAGACAACGATAGTTTTGTCCCGTTTTAGCCACCATATAGCTTCTTCGAAAGGGAGGGGTGAGAAGTGGGCTGAGCCTTTAGTGCTACTCACAACTGAACCGCTAGATGTCGCTAAAAATCACACACTGCACCTTTAAACTTAACCATAGGCAACCACCAAACTGTCCTAACCTTACCATTTCACTCAATAGCACCAAGCGTGTTTTGCAATACACACATGAACATAAGTACATTGTAGGCCTACATAAAAAAATACATGTTGAATGTTATGTCCCAGATTTGATGACCTTTTTGACAAAACATCATCTTAGCGTTTTTGAACATTTTGTAGAGAAGGAAGTAGCCCCTTGACATGATTCAGTGTGTGTTTGGATTTGCTCAAGCATACCACTTAGTGTCATGATGGTCCAATCAGTGGTGTAAAGGAAAAAGTACTTCGCTTAAAGACTTGATTTACTTTTAAGAGGTGCAATAGGAGCCAAATCCAATCTAAGGTCAGCGCTTGAGCGATGCTATACATTGACCCACAGGCAAATTATTTCACTCTTAATACTTTAATGTTGAATCTATCCCATCAACCAATTCAGGGAGCTGAAATGAGTACTTTGTGATCTTAGAGGCGTGAAAATGAAAACAGTGCTGCCCGAGATACATATAAAGAGGGTCTGTGTAGTTCAATGGATGTCTTATTAAGGGTGTAGGAAACCTTTAATGGCTTATCGATCCTCCAAAAAAAGTAAAGAGGTAAAAAAGGTTTTTCTGCCTGGGGCTTCTTTTTCTTTTCAACATCACAGGCTTGCTATTAAGCCATCCATTGATTTAAGCACATTAATAGATTTACATGAGCACACGTTACACAACAAGGGGGGGAAAAAGTGAATGAGTGCAGCTACATAAATAGCAATTGTGTAAAAAAGAAAAAGCTTACAAAGATGGTGATTCAATGGTTTATTGGCTGATTTTCTAATTAAAATAGTAGTCAAACCTAGCCATTAAACTATTATTACAGATTATAAGTCCTTTTGAAATTACTTATTTATATAACATGAATCAAATTGATCATAAAATTGTATATCAGAAAAATGTTTTGGCCACTCACTGGCCATTTTATTATGTTCACCCATAGATAGTCAAAGAAACGGACACAGCGACCCCATAGACTTCAACAGAAAAAAGTGAAGTCAATTAGAAGCACTCACTTCCTCACTTTCTCAAACTGAGCTTGATGAGATGTGACATGAGCAACCTGTCTAACAGTTGTATGTCTTCTAGTAGCTGTGCCAAGCAGAATCTGAATCATTCCCTTCCGAATCTTGCAGAGTTGGAGATTGTGAGTATTAGCTGTCCATAAGCTAGAAGAAGGAGCAACTTTACAACTCTCTATGGGCTTTTCTCTTGACTTTATGCCTCCACATCCCCCCGATTGCGTGCAAGCTTCTACTTCTGTCTATATGGTCATTTCTCTACTGTGTGACAGAGAGTTGCGTTATGATGCAATTGTTAGCCTATTTTTACAAAAACTGCTTCTACGGGGCCATAATGTCAGATACAAGGTAATGGAGCCTTTTATAATATGTAAAGTTTTTCGCTCTCAAAGTGACGCCAAAATGAATGGGAGTCAATGGAATGCTAACTGGCTTGTTAGCAGGGCCTGAAATTAACACCCGACCACCTGCCAAATGCGGGTGAATTTTGCTATTGGCGGGTAACACTGTCAATCTACCTGCCACATTGGCAGGTAGCCAATGAGAATTGTGAGTGATTCATAGGATTTTTACATTTCAACGAAGTCCGCTATTGCGTTGGACTTTAGCTAAAATGTGGCGGCACATTACTGGGGTAAAGAGGCCAGCTGAAACAAAACAGCCAACAAAAAGATGATGAGAAAAAGAAAAGTAAAGAAGACATTTTAATACAAAGTGAACAATCGGCGGCAATGGCAAGGTTCGTGAGCGGCTGATTTATGACAGCGACTGTTGTTTCGTAACGTTCATGCGATCAGAAAGAAGATGAGGCTCTTTTTCTGATTACGTGTGCGAGTATTAAACTGTTGGTGAGATGGGATGAGATAATGTAACGCGTCGCTGTTGTAGGTTAAAGTACAATGACAGTTGCACAGATGTGTGTGCGTGTGCAACTGTGCATGTTGGGAGTTGGGAACCGGTGAGAAAATGTCCGGTACCCGGTAATTTTATCAGTGATAACAGTATCAATTTAGTTCATGTTTAACCGTTCCTGAACGCTGTAACTAAAAGCTGTTAAATCCGCCATCAACACAGCCGCGTGTGATTTGTTTACGAGCTGCGGTAGGTCTATCTGTTGAGTATATATTATAGCCTATACTATATGTTGTGTGTGTGTGTGTGTGTGTGTCTGTCAAAATCAAGGAATAAAAAGATTTTTTTTTTTTTAAATGTATGTTATTAGAGTTATTATTACTTGACAGCAGAAGTTAAAGAACAATATTGTGAAATTCCTGGGTTTTTTTTTTTTTTTTTACGTTTATGAGGCAAAAAAAAATGGCTGGTAAAAAGTCTCTTTGGCAGGTGAATTTTTAAATCCACCTGCCACAATGGCCGGTGGCCGAAAAAATTAACTTCAGGCCCTGCTTGTTAGCCAATGACGGCCCCCAGGGTGACTTCAGTTTCCGGCTGGTGGATTACCCCCGGGTTCACCTTGCTAGTGTCAGTTTTTGCTATCAGAACATGCCTTGATTCTTCCTTGCATCGAATCAACAAGGTGCTGGAATCATTCCTCAGAGATTTTGGTCCATATTGACCATATCTGTCGGCTGCACATCCATGATCTGAAGATTCCGTTCCAGCACAGCCCAAAAAAGTTATGGTGACTGTGATGTTTTAATTATGCTCAATTGGTACTAAGAAGCCCAAAGTGTGCCAAGAAAATATCCTCCACACCATTACACAAGCAACAGCCTGAACCGTTGATACAATGCAGGATGAATGCATAATTGCATGTTGTTTACACCAGATTCTGACCCTATCTCAATGTAACAGCAGAAATCGAGACTCATCAGACCAGGCAATGTTTTTCCAATCTTCTATTGTCCAATTTTGGTGAGCCTTTGTGAATTGTAGCCTCAGTTTCCTGTTGTTAGCTGATATGATTGGCTCCAGTGTGTCTTCTTCTGCTGTAGTCTTGATCTGCTTCAAGGTACGTGTGTTCAGAGATGCTCTTCTACATATTGTAACAAGTGATATTTGGGTAACACTTTACAGTGGTGTACTAATATGCATTAATTCATGCTTAACTAATGCACATATAATCATGAGTTAATGTATAACTAATTAAGAAATAGCCCATTAATCAATGATTAGTGCATCAGCAACTAATAAAGAGTCTATATGATTAATAGATTAAGTAATACATGAATTGCTATTAATTCAATGTGTCATTGTGTATTAATTCCTTAATAACATATTTTATTAACTAATAGTGTAAATTCACACTCTAAAAAATGCTGGGTTGTTTTAACCCAACTTTGGGTCAAATATGGACTAACCCAGCCGTTGGGTTAAATTTTTACATTACATTTTTAACCCAACATTTCGGGTTTGTCCATATTTGACCCAAAATTGGGTTAAAACAACCCAGCATTTTTTAGAGTGCATGTGTTAATTAATTACCACAATTAGTCAAAGCCATGCACTTCAAGCTTCCAGTTGTCTGCTTTAATTAATCATTAGCTAATGATTTGCAAAGGTATCATTATGCTATGACTTTACTTGTTGAGGCACATCATTATTAACTAGTCATTTAGTAATTGTAGTAATTTGCACATGAGTTTGCACTAACAATGAAGTAATTAATCATGTATTAATGCAAATTAGTGTACCTGTCATATTATCCTGTCATATTGAAATACAAGGCTTTGGCTCATTTTGGTAATTAACATATTAATTAACACTATTAGTTAAAAAAAATAGTTATTATGGAATTAATCCACAATTACATATTTAATTATAAACAATTCATGTGTGAACTAATACATTAACCTTAAAAACTCTTAATTAATTCCTAATGTGATAATCATTAATGAATAGCTTAGATAATCATTAGTTATTAATTCAGTATTATTTGTGCATTAGTTAAGCATGAATTAATGCTTATTAGTGCACCCGTATAGTAAAGTGTTACCGATATATGAGTTACAGTTGTCTTTCTTGACCATTATATTCAGCTTTAAAATGAATCATGATTATTCACTGGGTCACATGACCATCAAATATAAAATGTCTTCCTTAAAGTGACCAACGCCTATACCCTTCGCTAACGGCCTCGTGGAAGGGCCCTTTATTGTTGTTCAAATCTGAGTTTGATCGAAAAATGATCGATCGTGAGCGTCATCTTCTCTGTTCTCGCACATGTGACGTGACCCTCTTGTGAACTCACATCAGAGGCCCACACAGAAAAAAATTAAAGTAGCACAAAAAGTATTCTCGTCGCTTGATAAACTTAAGGTTGAGCCACTCTAGTCACTTGGACTATTTTAACAATGATTTTACTAACTTTTCTTGACCGGCAGAATGAAATTGCCTTGAAGCCTGGAGGGGTGATCCAGCTCTCAGGTTTCATCAAAAATATCTTAATTTGTGCTGCGAAGATGAACGAAAGTCTTATGGTGAAATACTGACAGAATTTACATTTTTGGGTGAACTAACCTTTTAAAAGTAGCGAAGTAAATTCAAATTCCCAAATTCCAGACAGTATGCGGTTTTTAATGCAGCCAATAAGTTTTAGATTTTATTTTAGTTTGCTCCTCTCTCAAAACTTTACATCCAGTTTTTATGTTTTACACATTTGCACTGAGTTTTTTTGTGTGTTTTTTTTCACCAAATAATGAAAATAGTATCTGCCAACTAACTGTTAAATGTGTGTCCTGTGTTTCCCCCTGCTTAGTGTTTTTGGTTCAGTCCTGTGTCCCAGTTTTCCCACTCCCTGTTAGTTTTCTGTGTATTCACCTTTGTTGAGTTCATTCGCCCCATCTGTGTCTTGTTTCCCCCTTCATTCCTCTGTGTATTTAAGTTCCTCTCTTGTGATTTACCTGATTTCTCTGAATGTATTTCGTTGTGTGCTTTATATTACCTAGAAACGTAACACTAACCCCATTCTTCCATATGCACATTTTAGAGGACATGAAGGCAGCAACCGGGTTTTTATTTTTGCTTTTTTTTTTTTATTTCTTTTAAGTGGCACTATGTTGCAGGTACAAGCAAGACGAAATCCCTTTCAAAATGAAACAAAACAGGAAAGGTTATGGAGATATGAGAGTTTGATATGCTGTATTTATTACAAGGGTATATTATAATATCCTGGCAGTGCACTGCTGTCTATCTTCCTTGTTAAGGCTGGAATCTTGTTATGACTGATTTGTCACATTGCACAGATGGTCTCAACACTTTGTTGAGATGAATAAAAGTCCTATTGTGTGTTAGATTCAATCCTGTTGAATCAAGTTTTGAGACAACGCATTCTCACCCCAAGGCGTCACCTTTGACCATGCTTCAATATTTGACGTTTTAGGCGCCCTTTAGCGTCACTTACATGACGCGATCCTACGGCGTCATCTAACTGACGCCAAAGGAAAGCGTCAGTTAGAGGACGCGGTTAGGTTTAGGTGTGGGGTGGGGGTAGGGTACACGCGATCCTAGGGCGTCATCTAACTGACGCTAAAGGGCGCCTAAAGCGTCAGATATTGAAGCATGTCCAAATGCTTCCCAAGGCGTCAGTTAAGTGACGCCTTGGGGGTGAGAATGGGCTGTTTGAGAACGCAAAAATAATTCCTGCTTCCACCGCTTACTGATTCATTTATTTTACATGAGCAACATATCAACTGATTCCACGTTTATAAGGAGATGAGTGTTTTAAAAATACATGTACACGCAAACAACCATAAAGTCGCATTGCTAATTAGCATCTTGACATCTTAAATGGGAAGGCTGCTCCTTAGAAGACTAGGTAATTGATTTCTTATTGTTTTCACATTACTGCAATAAGGCATATCATTAATCAAGCACCCTCAATTAGTCCAAGTTGCAGAGAGTAATGTATCTGTCTGATTTGTCCCACACTAACATAACTTTCATGTGAAGCTTTATCTTACTTTCTTTCCACAAATGGGCTTGACTGTTTCGATTTATCACAAGTGATAAGTGAGTAAAGCCCTTGTCCTTTTTAATCTACTTTTAATATATTTCATAGTAGATCCAGCTGCTCTCTAGTAATGAATCTGAACAGAACAATATCTTTAAAAAGAGGCACACTGCTGAACTGTATTTCTCAATATGCAATGATTTATAACTTTGACATTCACAACATTAGCAGATTACCCATGAGTTTAGCCACTCTTCCTCAGACTTTGGCAGATAAATAGGGACCACATAACACGACCCAAACTATCACTTCTGCAACAATTGGTTTAAAGCTTAGAAACATCAAACAATCAACATGTGTCAATTCAAATTGGACAACTAAATGAGTTTTACTCTCTGTTGGGTCGTCATTTATCTCCCAGTTGGCCTTCTGCTCTGAAAATGCTCATATTTCCTTTAGATAAGAGTGGCAATGGGTATAGAACAAAAATATGCAGATTTTTTGCAAATCTATTGATAGATTACAACAAAACTTTGGATGATTAGAGTCCTGCTTCTATTTCCATGTAAACTTAGATAGATAGATAGATAGATAGATAGATAGATAGATAGATAGATAGATAGATAGATAGATAGATAGATAGATAGATAGATAGATAGATAGATAGATAGATAGATAGATAGATAGATAGATAGATATACTGTCTTATTATTTTTTTGTAGCTTTCATTCAAAGTTCATTCAAATCTAATCATTTAGATACAGTACATGCTAGAAATTACTTTCTGAAATCCGACTTGACCGTGTCAAATGTAAGGCCTTAAAATTTGTAATCTGCATTCATGGAACACCACTCAATTGAATCATGGCAGATTTCAGTGTTAATTCCTTACCTGCAGGGTGGAAGCTTTCCATTGAGCGCTGTTGAAATTGCACTAGAACACTAATTACAGGGATAGTTTCCATGGAGCAACCGGGGTAAAGTGTCATTAGTCAATATGAACATAGGCAGGATTGTTGAACCACACTTTGCACTGGAATCACAAGGACAGGAGCACATGCATGCAGAAAAAACACTATTGAAGTTGCGGATACTGTTCATATAATAGTTAATATTATATGGTCAACATAGGATTAGTTAGACAGCACTAATGAAAAGGCTTTTTCACTAGTGAAATTTTGCCCCCCGCTCCCCAAAAAATCATTTTTGTTAACAAATGAGTGGGAAATGGTCGCCTTGCTCTGTTCTGTGATGCACGTTCGTTACTCTCCTGTTTTTTTCGTGTCATTTGGTTCATTCAACAAATGAAATGAACGAATTAACTTGGAAAAAGATTCGTTCATTTTGATGAACGAGTTTGAACAGGAGAGTAACAAACGCGCATCACTGAACAGAGCAAGGTGACCATTTGAGCTTAGAAAACTTAAACTTTGCTATTTTTTTAAATGAGTAATCGCTTCGCTTGTTAAGACCCTTATTCATCGTCTGGAATCATTTAAAGCCCTTTGAACAGTTTGCAGTTTGGACTGACACTGTCTTTTGAACCTTGAACTGCTGGAAATGCTGGAATGTTTTCATCAAAAACCTTAATTTTTTTTCGACTGAAGAAAGAAAGACATGGGAATCCTGGATGACATGGGGTGAGTAAATTATTAGCAAAAGTTTTTTTTTTTTTAATTATTTTTTATTTAAAGGTTTTTTTATTATTTTTTTTAAAGTTTTTTTAAATTATTAGTTTGTTTTTTTTTTGTTTTTTTTTTTTAAGTGAACTACTCCTTTAATACAACAGAAAAAAAGGTTAATCTGGGTAACTTATAATTTAAGCCCATTTTTTGTTTTGTTTTTTTTCTCTGCCAGCAAAATAGTTCCCAAAAAAAGCCTCAGCATAACTGTTGCAACACAATAGTGTTTTGTTGCTGAATGATTCCATGCTTTTGAACAAATCGATTCACTTAATGATTCAAATGACTCACTGATGCACAAAATGACTGCAGTCTAATGCACAAAAGAGGAGTGAGAGATACAAACAGTGAAAAGTCCCAGTGCTGTTGATGTGCTATCTACAGTATATCATACATTCTATAAACGCCTCTCGCCCAATCATATTGCAGGACCTAACTGTTAACACAGAGGTTGAACTTGTTAACATTTACTTAACTAAAGCATTCATTAATGTTAATTAATGGTAATTTCAACATTTAATACATTATTGAAATCAAAAGTTACCATTAATATTATTTAATTGACCAGAGCTAATAATGATCAAAATAATAACGGTTGATTTTTTATATATATATATATATATATATATATATATATATATGAAGAGTTCAGATGCAAAAGCCTCTAAATGCCATTTGAAATTTTCTTCTTTAATGATGATTTTTATCAAACTTGTATATTTAAGTTCAGTAATTTCACTTAAATGGCAATGATAATTACCTATTAATTGTTATTTAAGTGAAATTACTGAACTTAAATATACAAGTTTGATAAAAATCATCATTAAAGATGAAAATTTCAAATGGCATTTAGAGGCTTTTGCATCTGAACTCTTCATATATATTAACAAAGATGTATAAATACGAATGTATTCTTCATTGCTAGTGTAAAGTACTAGTATTATTCATTTTAATTTAATTTAGTCCAATGACATTGTATTGTTTTATTAGTTACAGTATTTAGTAAGTTTGAATCCCATGTGATGTGCAATGTGATCTCAGACCTTTAGATCCACAATGCATTAAATGTTAATGTTTTTAACTAGTGTTGCACGATAGATGACAAAATGATAGATAAAAATCAAAGCATAAATAATCTGCCAAAATTGTAATTTTTCTTTCTTATCACTCAAAAAACTGCCCATTTTAGCATAATAATGAATGTAATAAACATCAAGGCATGCTTAGAGTAATGCATTCAATCTGTGTGACATTTTAGTCAATAACAACATAGAATCACCATCCCTAGCAATGCCCTTCTCAGCATTAAACTGCAACCGAGGCGATTTCCACTCATCCTAACAGAGAGAGCTACTGAACAGGACTAAATAAACTGAAAGGAAGGTGGTTTACTGATAATTCAACTTTATTGACTTTATTGTCATTGTGGAGTTACTCTTGTGACAACGTGAAATCAAAGTGCAAGTAGTTAACAATACTTAGTACAAGATTAAATAGTTATATGAAAGTATGAAAATAGATAAAATATGAATAATTATCATAACAATACAATAATGAAATGCAATATAAAAGCTGTGGCAACAGAACCATCCTACAAAATGTTGCTCAGAATATAAAAAAATTGAGTAAACAACATTATTGTTATTGCACAAATGTACTGTAGCATGAATTATTATTGCACATTATTGAACAATGTGTCACACATTGCCAACACAGCTTATTATACATGGTTAGACAAGGGGATATCAGACAAGACAGATATAATTAAATATAGGGCAGATAAATGCAATGTCATTTTTAAATGAAATCCAATATTATGGGATAAAATAAAATGTGAGCCATGTCATTTAAATTGTAGAAGAGAAGTTGCCCCCCGAGCTCAGTCATTAGTGGGATGCTTTGCACAAATGAGTTTGCTATGCGACACCCTAAATGAATTTTCAAGGAACACTTCCATTATTGCAAGTTTTAGCAATCCAATATTCTTTTTTTTTTATTATTGCCTCTGTGTTTACATTACACAAACACAAGCCAATTCTATCATTCAGATTTTGAACAAATATAAGTATATGAGCATCATTTTCATAATGTTGCTGCACTGTAATATAGTTTCAACAGGCTTCAAGTGACAAATACAAAAAGAATAGACTGCTCTAGCCTCTACCAATTAAAGCAGCCTCATTACACATGCAGTTTCAATTAAATTAGGCATTCAGATCAGGTCATAAACCAATGCAGAGATCTAGAGAGTTAATCACACCTGGAGATAATTCCCATTTATCCAGCACTCCCTGCAGAAAAAAATAAAACTATTTGGATATTACCTCCTTAGTAAGAGGTGCTGGTAAAATAATTCAAAGAATGCACTTGTTGTGAGACACTCCTGAAAACAATTAATCTCTTTTAGACTTAATTTAATAATGCATAACTATTAATGCAAAAATAACTGCAGGGAAACACTGATGTGAATGAATCAATAGTTCACTACAAAATGCAAATACTGGCTCATTTCCTCACTCCCAATTTGTTACAAAACCATATGCTGTTACTGTGACTTGTTATAGGGTTGGTTTACACAACAACGGTTTTAACGAAAAGCGTGTAGATTTGTATGCGCTTTGGCCGTTCATTTACAGGACAACTGCGTTTTGAGGGCCTGAAAGAGCAAAACAAAACTTTTGAAAATGGGTTTCAAACTGCATGTTTCTGAAAAAAATGCGCAAGCATATTACATGTTCAGTTCAGCAAGTGACATCGCCAACTACTGGCCTGGCATGCATAATACAGCGGTTATAGTGGATCCGTGTGAACGGGGGATCGTTTTGACATTGTTGTCATCTGTACAAGAAAAACGAGCCCGATCTCATGAAAGTTCGTATCTATAGCACGAATGTCATTTCTCGTGCCATTTATACGCCAAAAACAGTTTTTGCGTGTATATGGTATGCGTTTTTCACGTGCATACGATACGCATTTTTGCCATATAATACGCACAAACTCCCCACCCCTCCCCCCTAAACCTACCCCAGGGTTTTTTAGTGCGTAGCATATGCACGCAAAAAACATTTTTGGTGTATAAATGCCACGAGAAATGACATTTGTGGTATAGATACGCATTTGAGACTGTGTTGTAAAAACACAAAGGAAAAACTGGAAAATTGTATTGTTGAAAATCTTAATTTGCTTTTCTATGCCACAGTGTTTTCCGTGTTGTTTGTCAGTTGTTGTCCTGATCAGCTCTGCTCCTGTTTCCTGGTTTCTGTTCCTTGTGATTGGACTATTGTTTGATTAAGTAAAGCCACATTTAGATCCTATCATGCTACTCTTCCTCATCTCTTGGTTCAACAGTCGTATCACCCCAAAAGTGGGCAACACTTTATTTTAGGGTGAAGTAGTTACTACATGTACTTACTAGAGTAATAACATAAATTACTGTATGCATAATTACAAGTAACTAACCCTAAGGCAAAACCTAACCACCATAACCGTTATAGTTAGTAGGCTACATGTAGTTAATTCAGTAACCATTTGATTAAGGTCAATGCAACCGTAAAATAAAATGTAACCCAAAAGTGGTCTATTTAACTTGTATTTCATTTTTGCTGAAGCCATTCAATACATTTATTTGTTTTGTAAATTTAATGTATTATTCACTGATAATTTTGCCCTCACACATCTAGAATCTAGCATGCATTCGCCTCCAGAAAAAAAAAACAATAGTCACATGGTGTGATTGTAAACAACACTACCTGATTTAAATAGCAGAGAGAGAGATAGCAAATCTGATCAAAAAGAAAAAGGATGAGCCTTTATATATATATATATATATATATATATAAGCATGGCTTAGAATTTAGCAGCATGGCATGTGTTAAAGAGCCCCTATCGTAGCATTTGAAATGTTCCTATTTTTGTTTTAGGAGTTCCCAAAACAGTTTAACGTGCAGGATAAAAAACACTTTATTTGTCTTATAATATACATTTATTTTTAACTGATTTGCTCAACGACTCCCAAATGATTCCTTCGACGATTCATTTTCCCAAACACCTTTGAGTGACGTGAATCTGCGGCGATTGGTCAAATGACCCAGTCAGTTGTTATTGGTAAACGGTAGGCAGAGACTGTCGGCAACGGAACGCCCATAACCAGGATTATAGCTTGTCAAGTGTTGAAAATTGTATAGTGTTTGAACAAACGTGTCAGAAAAAGTGCACTTTCCACACGGTCCCTTACTCGCGTCTCCGTAAAGAGCAAGCTTTCCCGGTGAAACTCACATTGCGGCGGCTTTTGAGGGACAGTGCTTATTATATAGAGCGAAATCATATTTGGCTAAGTCATCTAGGAGGTTATTGCCATTTTTCAATGAATGTCTGGTAAATATCAAAAACAAAACTAACTTTACCTCGCTTAGAAGCTGCACGGAGTGCACACAACACACACAACACAATATAACTATATTGTGCATGCTACAGAAAACATAACAGCAAACATAATTAATATTACTTACAGATTGTGATTCGGAGGAGGACGAACCTGATCCATATACACTGGATACTGAGCCCTCCTTCAGGAACAACCAACCCAATCTCACGGGAATTCGTACGAATTTTATAAGGTGGCTAATTCGTAACAATTCGTACGACCTCACTCGTACGAATTAGTACGATTTTGCTAAATCGTACATATTTTACGAATTAGCCAATTCGTATGAATTCGTACGAATGACCTACCCCTGACCCCGCCCCTAAACATAACCGTCACGCGGGTTTAGACAAATCGTACCAATTCGTACGAGTGAGGTCGTATGAATCAGTACAAATTAGCCACTTTTGAATCACTCGTACGAATTCGTGAGATAGCGTAGGAACAACCGGCTTGCGAGTCAACACATTTGAATTCATTTAGGTTTTTGAATTTTGAATGATTCGTCATTAAAACGATGAGAACACAAGGTTCGGGTGTTGAAAAAATGAACTCTGACCACTGATTCTTCACATGCGAGCGTGGCTGAACTGTCTTTGCAATGTAGAACACAGTGTCTTCTCGACATGATGCGATTCAGTATTTACTGATCAAATACTGAAGTATTTGAATGTGTTCTAGATGTCACTTCAAGTTTACACTTACGTATGCACGCGCAGTTGTTGGGAGCGGCCAATGACCTATCTACGTCACGATGTAACAGCTAATGACTCGTTTCATAAACAATTCATTTCATAGACTCAGAGTCGACTCTCACTTTTGAAAGACAATAACTTTATATACGGTGCGCTTTCAGATATAAATCTTTGCAGGATGTTTTCATTCCCTTAGAGCTATATTCCACACTACATTCAAAAATCCATGATAGGTGCTCTTTTTATTCTGCTCAGAGAAAATTTGTGATTTTAACATTTTCCTTCAATAGTGTTTGTTTTTACAGTATATCATGCCTTCATATAAAGCTCATCCATTAAACGTTGGAAATTGCCTAACTAAATAATGTGATGACACACTGAGAAAATATGATTCCGCTACTTCAGCCATCCTATCCCTGAAATCCAATCAATAGCAGAATTGTGATGTTATTGCAGTTGATGACCAGCTAAATCTGGAAGGGGATTTATAATCTTTTCACATTTCACGCATTGGATTGAAAAATCTCTCTTCAACTTAATGCAATGTTTAAGAGATTTATAAACTGATAAATCTTCACTATGCATATTATTGCCTATACTATGTTTATTTTTTCCTTCCAGAATTTTAGAATATGAATTATTCTACCAAATATTTATGATAATACGCATTCTGATCATTTCATGCAGTGGGCCTATTTCCAGAGACATATATCTAAATATGTAAATGTTTTCAAAGAAAAACATTCCCATTCTCATAGATGAAATTATTGATATTGAACCAATATATTCCACATTTAGCATTAGGTAATTTACAGCACAGTATGCACTGCTGTATGTGTATATAAGGGTGTCCTTTAAAAGGGTGTCAGGTGTTCGATTCACAGCTGGCATTTAGCAGAGGAACCAGAGCGAGAAACAGAACGGCAACAGAGATTCGCCTGCCAGGTCAGAACAATAATGGTCAATAACAGATGTTTTTCAAGATATGAGGATGAAGACCACTTCCATCTTACTCGTTCAAAAGCATTATTATAGGGGAGTGATGGCCACGGCTCATAATATAACTCAAATAACTTGTAATCATTCCTTTTTTAGTTTCCAAAGCAGATAAAACTGAATGCAGTGGTAAAGAATACCAACATTGTGGGTGCCGACCTCTCTAGCATTTCATGGACTTTCAAAAAAAGCCTGTGTCCACTCAGAAATGAGTGTCCTTTTGTGTTGTACAGTTCCACTATACAACATGTCTGCTCAAGATAAACAAATGTGGATTATTGAAAAGGTCTTCATGAAAGGAAGCTACAGCATGCATGAATATATACAATTAACTTTGAAAGAATTTAAGTTAAGAGATGTTATTATTTTTCATACATTTCCCAAAACGCGGTAGACCTACTCATTTTCAAATGATACACAAATGCAATAACAAGCCCAACAGTATTTTTTATTATAGTGTCTATGGGGTTTGTAATTTTATTTATGAAGACCTTGGAATTAGGTTGGTGGTTTCCTTAAATTCTCGAGTGCCTTGTCTTTTTATATTTAACCTTAAAATTACCTTTAAGAGGAAATTGGTGTTGTTGTTAGCATTGCTTTTGGATTATGAGTTACTTGTTTTTCATGAAAAGTCAGGCAGCCTTGGATCTGAAAAATGAATACTTCAATCATTGCCACAACACAGCAAGCTCCCAAACCAACAGCTCGCACATACACATTTTTGGAAGAAACTGAAACCAAAACCCAAATCTGAACAAAATCTGACAAAATCTGAAAAAATAATTGAGGTAAGAATTGATTTATCAGAAATATACTGGAAGATTCAAAGTTTGAGCTCCTTGCCCTATGGGAAAACCATCCATGCTTAAAAGAGATTTTCATTACATGGACTTTGATTCTTTCTCCAATGACCAGAAGGAAAATAAGCAAACATGATGAAACATTTCAACAATCATGCATCTGAAGCAAATACGTGCAAATCCTGTCTTTATACTTGTAAATTCGGAAAGTAAATATGTGGCTGGCAAATACTGTAGAAAATGTTACAACTCCGTCACTCCTATTCTTCCATGTCATATAAGATTTGGTTTCTTACTCAACTAATTACTAGATTTAAGCTTGTCTTATGCACCGAGGAATCTGTTCAGAGATAGCAAGGCCTTATCATAACATACACCCGATTAAAAAAGACCAGAGAGCTAAGATGCACCATCATGCTCATTTCATCTATGAAATCGGCAAAGTCCCTTTAACCAAGCATGCCAGAGATGTAATATGTGTTGTATTTAGAATTAAAGATGATTAAAGGTTACGAGTTATAAAACTACTCGACTTTATCATTCTGGTAATGCTGACTCATTAATAAATTGATTTCTGGTTGAATTAATGTATAATCTTTAGAATAGAGCAATTAGATGTAGCTTTTTTATATTATTTTTTCAAGTCTTTTAGGGACAGAGTTCAAATTAGCCTGCACTTCGAACAATCGCTATCTAAAATGCATATTAAATGGGTCATGAACTGGCTTTTTAAATTTTATTACATTGTTGTCTGAGGTCAACTTATGACGTTCGCTTGGTTTTTGCATTCAAAAACATCAAAATGAATAAGTAATAGGCTATTTTGTACCCAAGTTTTGAGCCTACTTGAAAAAGTGAGTGGATAACAGTTTTGCATATTATAATGAGTTTCAACTCACCCATCGATGCACTTGGGGGAAATGTTGTAAAATGGCAACCGGAATGACCCAGAGTCCGTGTGTTGCACAATTGCACACCACGGTTCTTTACTCTTAATCGTTCTGCAAATCCAGACGGACGATATTTTACCCTCATCAGCTGGAACGTCATTAAAAATAAAGTTTATCCATGCAGTCCTATTGGAATCCAGAGGAAGCATATTCAGCCACTGTCGTCTTCCACAACCAGGCACGGCACAATATTTTGTATTGCTCGCTCAGTAGCTCGATCCGGTTTGTCATCATGAGGTAGGCATCTATGTTTTTTAGCTATGCATGTAATGCGTGAATCGGTGGGCGGGGCTAACGGCCATGTGGAAGTAGGCGTTGATCTTCTTCTGCAGGAGTGGTGTTTTATCCGCTTTGATGTCATAGTTACCCACTTTGAAAAACGAGTCGTTTGCTGAGCCTGGTGTCAATAAAAGCTTTTATTGGACTAACAAGGACGTTTTCAGTTCTGAAACTTACAGGATATTCTTATAACATGATGACCTCTTAGATATCAAAAGCTCAAGGAAATTTTTATTTCTCAGTTCATCACCCCTTTAAGTTTTGTGCTCTTTTTTGTACTCATTCCAAATAGCATAATAAAAAAATATAAAACTTATTAAATCACGAAAAGCAGTAGTAAAGGTGTCATTATTGTGCTTGGTTATGTTAATAAAATTTAATCTAATTGTTGAAATGGTGAAGTTTTTATTTATTTGCAAAATAACAACAAAGCTTCAGAGAAGAATCTTGTAGAATAATTTAGGGAAACTGTGATAACAGATTGAATCTATCAGCCTCATGTGGGAAATTCTTGAAATTAATTTTACCTATTTCAATTCATGAGCAGTGTTGAACGCTTTAAGTAAACAGCCTGGTCTCATCTCTTTTTTTTTTTTTTTTTTTTTTTTTTTGCCAGCAGTCCATTGTGTAATTTCAATCTGTCACTCCACTTTGATTCATTTTCTTTCTTTCTGGAGTTCTTTCTTTCGGAGCAGGAAGATCCCATTGAGGCTCTGCACGCTAGGTTAGTCAGATAGAAGCAGGGCAAATCCATCTGCTGCAACTAAACGACAACTCTTTATCTCAAAACATGCCATGGTGCGAGATCATTCCATGAGGCTTCCCCAAAGGAACTTTTTTGAAAAAAATTGAAAAAGATGTTTTTCTTCTTAGTATGAGCAGATCTGAGATGAAACATTTGGATTTAACACAAATCAAAACAGACATCTTGTCTCTAAAATTCAACAGGAATTGTTACGGGACCTAATTTTATCCATTAGGAATTAATGGAATGGGGAAAGGTGGTGATAATGCACATTATAGAGAAAACAAACACAAGAGTATCAAAAAGGCAAGTGGCTATTTTAAAAGGTTAGTTCACCCAAACATGAAAATGTATTCATCGTTTACAAATCCTCATCGTTTACAAATCCTCTTCATTTATTTATTCATTTATTTTTTGAAAATCTGTCAAATGCTGTTTTGAAACATTTGTATGCAAACCAATTCTTTAGCTTCCATTCTTAAACATACCAAGATTCCATTCTTATTTCACCCATTAATATTTCAGAGTGGTCACTATCATCCCCTTCATTAAAACAAACAGACAAACATGTTAAACACAAGTATAATCAATGCTTATATGGTCTGAATATTTGATTCTGATTGGCTGTAAGGTCACCTTCCAAGGGTGTGCAATTTAAACATTGAATGTACCGGTAGTTTCAAGACTGTTATTATTAAAGGGATAGTTCACTTTGAAATTAATTTTTGATATGTTTTAGCTTACCTCAAGGGCATCCAAGATGTGGGTGTCTTTGTTTCCACAGTATTTTCACATTTGCATTTTTCGGTCAAACCGGTGTTGTCTGTCAGTCATATAATGCAGGTTTAGGGGGTCCACCTCAAAGAGCATGCACAGAGAAGTACAAATTAAACATGATTTAATAACTTGTAAATATAAGTGCACATTGATGGCCTAAGACACGAAACGAGCGGTTTGTGTTAGAAAACGAACAGTATTTATATCGTTTTTACCTCTTTCGGAAGATTTCGAGATTTCGGAAGTTTTACCTTTCACTAAACATATTTAGATATATGGGAAATCACAATGGAAGACGATTTCGATATATCTAAATATGTGCATGCTCTTTAACGTGGACCCCCTAAACCTGCATTATATGACTAACAGACACAGTGGAAATAAAGACGCCTACATCTTTGATGCCCAAAGGTAAGCTAAAACATATCAAAAATTAATTTCAAAGTGAACTATCCCTTTAACTCGCGTTTGCTTCCTGTGATATCTGCATTAACATGACAGTGGAGGGCCAAATCAAGTCCTATGAAGGCGACTACCATATCAGCATGATGAAAAAGTGTCTCGGTCCCTGAATTCTCCATAGGGGGCTGTGAGGAAAAGCTCCAGAGATTCTATCTTTCGGATAGAAAATGAAAGGGCAAATGGTCCAATTCAGCAGTGTCTTCTTCTGGATGTCTGGACACAAGCAATCTAACGTACAAAACAAACAACAAGCAATCTCATCACTTCTTAAGAACCATTTATTGTGGCTCCATTGAACATATGATTATGATATCAGGACCATGAACAGTGAACAAACAAGTGCTTATGATGGGACAAAAGGGATGCAGTTAATAACAGCCTTGAGAAACATGGAATAGTTTAAACACCAATTTAAATGTTGACATTAAGATGTGTGACAACCCATTCCACTGGAATTTATGTTATCATCCCCAAAGGGGACAATAGTGTACCTGGGACTGTAGGTGTAAAGCAATATCATATTGTACAAAATATGAAAGAATAAAATCATCATATCAAACGCCTCCCATGACATCAAGTGCATCATATCATTACATGTCCCCTGCCATGTTTAACAGCAGGCGACAGACAGATTGTGTTGGGATCCTGTGCTTTCTTTAAGCATTAACAACATTCATGGGGATGTTGAAAAATTCAGTAGCTAATGACTCATCAGATACTGTTGCTTTTCTAAAAAACCTGTGCAATGTTTTTTTTTTTTTAATGGAAATGATTGCAAGACAAAATTATATATTAATTATCATGCAAAAAAGGTCTGAGCGGATACAAAAAGGAGAAATGCGACGAAATCCAAGGTCTTTGTCAGGTAAGGGGGGCAAGGAGTCACAGATAAGTGTCCCAGTTGAGTCACTTCCAATAAGGGAGAAATGCCTTATGGGAGTTTTTTGCTCATCTCACAAAAACACAGTGGTGTACATTCTTTTATTGATTAGAAACAGCCCTCAATCTGTGCAGATGAATAATCTGTTTGTAGTGTCTTTATGGCTGCTGTCCAGGGAGGTGTGCAGTTTTGGGACATGATCTTAAATCAGTAAATCATGCAGTAAATTGATTGAGTTATTTTGTGGCTCTTGTGAAGTGAAGTTTGAAATCAACCAGCTTGCACTTAAGTAAGACAACCCTTTAATTTGTAGTGACCCTTTAGAGTTTATATCCTTTAGCTTGTGGCTTATATTTCTTCCCAATACCATGAACATCATCCAGCTATTATATTTGTTCTGTGTTTGCCATAAAAGCAATTTCATCAACTTAATATACTGTATATTATTAAAAATCATAACAGATTTTTGTTGGTGTTTATTAAAAAATGTTTTTTTTTAATGCGTCTTTCTGCCTAATTGTATACTGTACTATTACAGGCATGTTCGGTGCATGTGCACAACAACTGCTTGGCAATACTCCATCTGACATGGATAGGACTATGGAAGCTTGTTTCCATGACAGAATAAAACATTTTAAATCAATTTAGATAATTGCGACTTTTTTCTCAAAATTGCGAGTTAAAGTTATAAAGTCAGAATTGCGTGATATAAAATCGCAATTGAGAGAAATAAAGTCAGAATTGCGACATAAACTCGCAATCGCGTAAAATAAACTAGCAAATCAGGCTTTTTTTCTCGCAAGTCGTTCATTTTGCAGAGTTCATTTTGCAGTTCTGACTTTATAATTCTCGTGACTTTATATAATGCACTTCTGAGATGAAAAGTTAAATTTGTAAGACTTGAAAGTCACAATTAGCCTACCTTTTTTTAATTTATTTTTTCTGTGGCGAAAACAAGCTTCCATAGAGGACAGCACAGAATTGGGTCATCTTTATATCCTTCCGTACTCGAGATGTAAAGACTATGATCGCGAGTAGCTACCTTGGCTTTTTTATCACCTCGCATATTCGTTTTTGTGGTTTCCATGGGCGTCTTCTACTTTTTTATTGGTATTTTATATCTTCAGTTTAAAGCAACTGTCATAATGCAATTATGACGCATATCAGTCATCACTGCAAACCAACACTGAGATAAACATAAGAATATTAATAGATATTGCATAGTAAATCAGTTAATTTAAAAGACAGATTTAAAGGAGTAGTTCACTTTAAAAAAAAATGGCTAATTCACAGTGGGAGGTTTCTCATGTGTGCACCATGCATCGTTTCTCATGATAAAGTGTGAAGGTAGTGACTTAATTCTTGTGGTAGAAATAGATGTTAAGCCCATTTTCCTTTCTGAAAAAAACAAAACAAAAAAAAAACCTCTCACGTAGGCTACATTTATAATAAAGCCTACATGTTTTAAATTGGACATCATTACAGAAAAAAAAAATCTTTTTTCAAAACCTTAATTGCAATCACCTGATTTTACAGAAATCAAAAGGAGGACTGAAGCATACTTTCGACTAAGAATCTAGTTCTATCTATTTGTACTAATTCTTAAAATTCCGTTTGTGTAAACAAAAATAAAAGCATTATAATCTTTTGTGATGTAAACCAATTTAGAATTTAGTTTTTACCACATGAAGCACATTTTAGGTTGCCCGACTAAACATATTTCTCAGCACTTTTTCTCTAATTTGTAAGTAACTTAGGCAACATTTGTGCTTTTACCTGTGAATAAGAATGTGATATCAATTGGTCAGGGATCAATTAAATGGATCAACCAGCTCATTTAACTTATTTTTAGAGTTTTTTAAACTATGCTGTGCTGCACAGAACATTTCCATTTTTTCTTAGCTCTTCTCTTTTTTACCATTGCAGTAAAGTATGCCCTCTAGACACAACATGGAAATGTTGCGATAAGGTTTATCCCCTCAATATTACCCTGACCATTTCCAGGATCTCTGAAATTATTCATCGCAGATTAACCATTCATATTATTCTTGCGGTTCTTAACAGTTCGCTGTGTTAAATCTTGGTGGCTAGAAGCTCAGTGTTTGGTGAGCAGTGGTAAACTCACATACTTTTAGTGTGGGAACATTCCATGGCAAACAGAGCAAGTCAGGAGCGAGTAGCTCCGAGTGGAAAACGATACACACCACAAGTGTTATCAGAGGGGGTTAGGGATTAGTCTCATTTGAGTTACACCGGATTTAGTAAAAAGTCCGTGCACATGACTGATGCTGAACAATTCTTAAAAGTACTCCATCTAGTGCCTCAAGATGAGTGTAAATCAGTGGTTCAGAAACGACACATCCTCAGCTACGAATCACAAACATGTTGAATCCAGAGGGGATTTCAGTTTATATTGCTCAGCTGACCCTATTTCAACTTGAGCAACAGCAATGGCAATTATTTCAAAATAGCTTTTCGACATGGATGTCAATTGATGGAAACTCACATTTGTCATTTTAAAAGCATTTGAACACATTTATTTCTATGAATCACAGTTTGGCAATTACAATACTTGTACTAGAGTCAACATCTAACACAAAATATAACTGGCAGTACAGAGTTTTTCAACCAAACACATTAAACAAACAAACCAAACAAAGTTAAGAATCACAGTAAACATTACACTAATTAATAACTATCCTGTGCAAGATCAGACATCATTATTGAAAAAAGCTATTGTGCATGTCCAACATTATAGACAGCTTTGTCCCTGTTTTTTTTTTATCCTCCCCTAAAAATATGAAAGCTTGTAAACAGTATAGTCATTTAATCTAGGAAAATGGGAATGGATGCTTGTTTATACAAGAAAGCAGCTGAAACATTCAGTTAAAATGCGTATTTTATCAATAAAGCAAATAATACAGGTGAAACTCGACAAATTCAAATATTGTGCAAAAGTTAATTTATTTCAGTAATTCAACTTAAAAGATGAAACTAATATATTATATAGACTCATTACATGACATTACATTATGGAAACCTTTTCACAATATTCTAATTTTGAATTTGGGGTTTTCATAAGCTTTAAGCCATAATCATCTAAATTAAAACATATCTAATTTTGCATGTAATGAGTCTATCAATTTCACATTTTAAGTTGAATTACTGAGATAAATAAACTTTTGCACGATATTCTTATTTTTCGAGTTTCACCTGATATGAGCACGTTTTGAATGATAATTATACAATCTTTTTTTATTTAAATGTAAAATCTAGTTATAATATTATACCGTTTTAGTAAGAAGTAAGTAAGAACCTGCACAAATATCTTCGACAAGTACACAGTTATATTTACACTACACGTAAAGCATTATATCCTTGTGTTAAATTATTATTAGGAACGGCGCCTCACGTAAAGCCGCAATGTCTTGTCAGATCTCAAACATATGATTAATGTACAGCACAATTAGGCATATGTGTAAAAAATAAATTAAAAATTATGTGTCTGTATACTATGGAATCAACAAAAGACATGCCAATTGACATACTGTACAGTTGTTATGCATTCCATTAAGGACATTTGGAGCATTTTTTAAACATAAAAACACACTGATACAGTAAGGCAATAAGGACATGCTTTGACACGTTTGACACATTCTCTATGGTTCACTCAGACTACTGGGAGTTGAAAATGGCATGATTTGTTGTTATTGTTTAGAGATACTAAGAATGCACGACACTATCAAAATATGTCCATGATGTTTTACATTCATGATTAATACTTTCAAATGGTCTCAGCACATTCACAAGGCAAGTGAATTGTCCTATTTACAAGAAGTTCGGTTAAAGGCTTGTCTAAAACAGTGATGCGGCTATTCACAGATGAAAGGTTACTGATATGCAATGTACTAAACATCACCAAAATTAACACTGAAAAGGTAAGAAAAAAAAAAATTGAAACAGTCAAGGAAAGTCACTTAAAGGACATGTGCAAATGTTTGAAAGAGCTGAAAGAGACAAGAAATCGGGCCACAAAAATGCCAGATGTGCTTTGTTCAAAGAACATCAAAAGACAAAGTTGATGTTCTTTGATATTGTCTCTTTGTCTATGTGGGATTCATTAACCTATATTATTTGTACACACGTTATTGAGTCCATGTTCATAAAGGTATACAATCTGGATCACATTTTAAAGTTTATATATATATATATATATATATATATATATATATACAGTGAAATGCACTCTAAAAGTTTGGGGTTCACTTAGGCTGCATTTATTTAAAATGTATTATATTTTAAAAATGTAATTTATTCCTGTGTTGGCAAAACTGAATTTTCAGCATCATTACTCCAGTCTTAAGAGTCACATGATCCTACAGAAATCATTAAAATACAATTTGCTTTAAGAAAAAAAAGGATATATATATATATATATATATATATATCATCAATGTTTTTACGGATATTCACATACTTATTCCTGTAAATAAACAATTATTTTATTAATTTATATTAGGCACACTTTCATTATGGCCATCCATTGTCCAGAAATTACCGAACATTGGCCGGGGAAAAAAATGAAACGTCCGACAAAATTAACTCTGTACGGTAAAATTGTCCGATTAAAATTGCGTAATAATCCCACCCCCCTTACACAATATGAAATTGAGATTAAGCCTAAAATATATAAAACAAAAATACACAGACCTTTGGCTATGTTATAAAGGAACAGGCTCTACTGTTTGAAAGTTATTAAACAACCTAGACCTAAACCTACATCATCACCTTAACTGACGTTAAAGGTAAAGCGTCAGTTGTATGACGTCCCAGGATAGTCATGTAACTGACGTTAAAGGGTACCCTAAAACGGTGGATGTTGACGTATGGTCAAAAGACGTCCAAAGACGTCAATTATATGACGTCTTGGGATGAGACTGTGTTAGATTGACGCCAATCGGACGATCATGTTATTTTCTATCTATTTGAAAGTTAGGCTAATAATAACATGTTGCAATATGGCCTGATTATGTCATTTTTTTAATTACATAGCCTGCCTTCAGTTTTCCTCAACTTGACCAATTAAGAGGCGATATTTGACCGGCATATCATCAAAATGTCCGTAAGACGAGACCTCTTTGACTGGCACCACTTTAAACTCTGAGCCATACGCACATTAATGTAACACATACTTTTACCATGATGAAAAATGTACAATAAGAACACAAACATTAAAAAAACAGCTATTGAAAAAAATCACTATATTATGATAAATATATGCAGCATGAATGCATGCATTTATGCATATGTGTCTGAGAGCACACGCATGCACGCAGTGAGAAGAGGTCATGTTTATCTGAAGGGCCACAGCTGGCATTCCTCACCTGGAAAAAAAATCCATTAAACTTGCAATTCGTGGTGCAGTGAGGGAGAGCATATACCAAGGCTCCCAGACATATTTTCTAAGGTACAACTAAAGAGCTCAAGTTTGTGACCAGCACTCCTCAGACTTGACCGATCAATACCTGAGGATAGGCTAGCTATGGATCTTGTCTTGTGTTTGTTAGTGGTGGATTACTGAGCAATTGCTTCTAAATGGGTAAAGTGAAGGAAATTGAGGAAAATTCCCTTCATTGAGGAAAATATATCCTCTGCTGGAAAGCCTTCAAGTGGGAGTATGCAAATCTATAATAATAAAGAGAAAACACCCAAAGGGACAATTCTGCCCCTATTCATCCACCCTTTCTTTCTTCTCTGGAACATAAAAGAAGATATTTTGAGAAATGTCTCTTTTATGTTAAGTCAGTGGTAACTGTGAGTGACACAAGAGTGAATAAATGGTGTCAATTTTCATTTTTGGGTGAATTATCCAGTCCTAGATTCCCGTAACACAGTATAAAATAAAAAGCCAAAGCAAGTAGCATAGACTAGAAGCATATCATGAAAAAACATGGAAAACAACCCAAGGACAAGATAAGACAACCATTTAAATGGGGCGCTTATATCACTCTGAGGTCAGGCAAGGAAAGACTCTGGCATTTCCACCAGGAAAAATGTTTTCCTCCATTTCAATCTTTAACCTTGTTTTAATTTAATTATTTACTTATTTATTTTACAAAACTACAATGAGGTGCAACAACACAATACAACTGACAACAACAATAATTTATTTTGACTATTAAAATTATTAAAGCTTTTTGAAATAATTAAAAATTTTACTTGATACATGCAAAGCCATTAAGAAACCGTTTAAATGTGCTTATTTAGTTCTCAATAAACATTTTGTATTATTCTTATTTATTCTTTATTATTATTGCACATGTCTGTGCTGCTCAATGACATGTGGAAAATTTAATACAATATTATTTTTCACAGTTGCTGAATTCTATTTGGTCGGTCATATTTAGAAATGGCCAGACACAAACATATTTTTCCAGAAACTCATCAGTCTGTTCTTTTGAGAAATGAAGGCTGTTCGATGTCTACTATCTTTAAAGAAGAAAAAAAAAATGGATCTAACCAGGACAGAAAGTGGACAGGCCCAATGCACAGCAACAAAAGGACAAACACATCACAGTCTCAAGTTTGAGAAACCGACACCTGACTGTTGCTCAGCTGAAAGCTTCATTGAAGAGTATACAGGAAGCACCAGCTTTGCTTGCAGTTTCAAACCAAAATTTCAAACTAAAAATGTGAAAAATAAGAAGCAAGGGGTGGAATCGACAAAAATAACTTAAAGATTGGGATATATTAAAAGAAAAGAGAATTATGGTATTGGTGTAATATTGCTGTTGTGGGAACTGATAGTGTGGTTGATAAGATTATAACAATACAAGTAATCATGCAATACCAATAAAATCTAACAGACCATACAGTATCACACCAGTTTTAGTGTCTGTGGCTTACCTGACTTAAGATAACTTAAACCTGGCTATGTTGACACTATTACTACTGTTTACACATTAAACTTGTGGCCACAAGTAAAATGTTGTTCCCTCAACATTTCTAGGCCATGACTTCACATCGTGTGGCCACGATATAACATCACGTTCCCACGAGAGGAACCGCTTACACTACCATTATTCGTAGTATGCATCTGCTTGGCCGATTACCAGTAGGTTTTAATCCATATCAATATACAAATAGCTTTTTATTTTTAAAGATTGTATCAGTGAATTTGGAATAAAATGAGAGTTCATTTCACTTAAGCCTTTCAATTAAGTTCCAGCCAGCATACGATTTGTTATCATAAAAAAAATTTAAAAAAAGTCAGTAAGCTATTTTAAACAAATTAATAGTTTCTTGAGCACCAAGTCAGCATATTAAGACCAATTCACACTGCACCAACAGATGCTGACCAACGCAGACAATCACCAAATTACAGTGCGTCACTTCCCAGACTTTCCACGACCCGAAAAGCGCAGAATCAGTATGTTCAATCAGCGAAAAACAAACTCCGACAGATGTAAACTGACACCGTCAGGGGTAACACACTTATCAGACAAAACCTGACGAAGTGTCTGTTGCCATATGTCGTAAAGTGTGAATTGGCCTTTAGAATGATTTCTGAAGGATCATGTGACGTTGAAGACTGGAGTAACGGCTGTTTTGCCATCACATGAATAAATACTGTTTTTGCATCAGTTATTTCAAACTGTAATAATATTTTACAATATTACTGTTTGGTGTATTTTTGATCAAATAAGATGTGCAACAGTAGTACATGTTATGCACATATTTCAAAGAGTAGCATGCTACATTGCTCTGTGCATGTTCAATTCAGCATGTAGCATCCTGCTATCAAGGAAACATTAAAATTTGATCAGAAGATCAATGAAGCAAAGTAACAACAAAGAACACCGCTGGCTCTTTGAAATGAAAGGTCATGAGGAGTCATGCGCATTGCATTTTGGGATAGAGTTTCCCACTCATTGCTCTCTGAACAGTTCGTCCAGTTATTCCATGCAAACTGAAAATATGCATACAAAGTAGCATGCTATTATCAGCCTCTATCTTCAACTGATGCACAATTGGTTTTACCAACTCAGGTTATCAGTCAAATCAATGATTTTGTTAACAGGTTACATTATTACATGTACTCACTATAGCAATAACAGCAAATTATGCATAAATACAAGCAACTAACCCTAAACCAAACACTAACTCTATAGTGAGTACATACAAGTATGTAGTTAATTAATATTATTCAGTGCTTAGTTCAGTAAGTACAATGTAACTACGTCACCTTCTAATAAAGTGTAACCAATGTTTTAATTTTACTTCACAATTCAGCCAAGTTGACATTGTGCTGGAAATGCACCTACTCAGACTGCTCAGGATAAACCGTTTCAGACATGAGAAATTTTAACAAGAATTGAGCGTTTAGCCTCAGGGAGAAATCACATCGGACCTTTGGCATTCATGTAGCATGCTAACCACATGATGAAAGAAAACAGTAGACTACCTGATAGGCATCAAAGGGAACCTCTAGCTACAATTTCTGGTATGGACAAAGTGCTCCTCAGATGTTGGACAATATTGGTCTTTGTGATGATGAGAGCTGGGGGCGACTCTCAAGTTTTCAAGGCAAAGCACACCAGGCATGTTCCATGAAATACAGTTCTTAAAAAATGACTATATGAGGATGCTGGTTGAGTGAGTGTAATACATTAGCAAATTTAATTAAAGATATGACTTCTCATCATCCCTTGCAATGAGGTTCATTAAAATGGCTGTGCTTGATACTTCAGTGTGAATCTTACATCAAAAGTTCACCTCAACAGAATTCCTCCTTCGGGTCACTTTGCATATACGTTACTTCTTTGCTCTTGGCTGGGTTGGAGCAGCCGTTGTGCTGGTGGTTGAGAAGGCTCTTCCGGCCTGGGTGGGCGGTTGGCTCTGAGGGGTCACACACAGCGACAACGGTGGTCTCCATTCGTGAGAGTGTGTACATGCTGCTCTGGCGCGCTACTTTATGCCGCATGGCCCGCAGCTCAAGCTCGTCGTTGTCAGAAACCCTCACAAACGGGCACCAGCGGAAAACCTGTTTAAAGCCGGCCCGAAACCTGAGCCAAGACGAGAATAAACACAATTAAAAACTGAACAAATTCATGGGCAAAAAGGCTATATTATTGCAGATTTATGCAGGATTGTATCTCTCACTTGCAATTGCAACACATTTTTATCTCACAGCGTGACTTTATTTCTTATGGTAAAATTTGGGCCCTATTTTAACAATCTAAGCACATAGTCTAAAGCGCACAGAAAAAAAAAATGGTCGTCATGCCCGTCGCATGGTCTAAAAGGGTTGTCTCTATTCTCTTAATGAGTAATTGGTGTGTTTTACATTGTAATCCTTATTTTTATAAATATTTGGTTCGTTTGTGTGCGGCTGCCCCACCTATAAGCTCACATTAAGGTGCTGTAAATAAAAAACAAAAAATAAATACTGAGCCATTGACTTTAGACCAGGTTTAAGTTGATCAATGGTGCAGTCTTTTTAAGTTGCCTCAAAATAGCAACACGCCAACAATGCGCCTGAACACACCTTGTTTTCAGACCAGCACAACCATGGGCGCACAAATGGAAGCAAATGCATTTGCTTTTTAATCAACACGGCATAAGACAAGAAAATGATAACTGCGTCAGGCTGAAACTAGCAAACGCTTGCGTCACGCCAGGTGCCGCATTGCGTCGAGTGTTTGATAGGGCCCATTATCTCACAATTACTTTTTTATTTTTTACTCTGAGGTTTAAACAGGGTTTAAATACCTTTGCAAATGACCAAAAGCCATTAAAAGCAATCAATTTGTTAGGTTCGAGTGACTGCACAAAATACAGAGAAAACCAATATCACAGGTTAGGTGTCAGAGGCTACTGCCAGCATAACAAGCTTAGCCATGTATTTTAAATAATCAAATACTGTCTGGTACATTAAACAGCAGTTATCCCCCCCCCCCCCCACCCCCACAATATTCAACTCATTGATTGATAATGATCCTGCTATGTCTAGTTTTCTGCTTATTGAATAGTGTATGGTTGTAAATTGTTATGCTAGTACTGGAGTCATTGTAAACTAAGCCAAATGGGACCTGAAGAAATTAGATGTGGGGTATTTTTCATCCAGTCTTGCATTTTAGCCATGTTTTCCATCTGTGGTGCATTTACATGAAGTCAATGTCCCAGCCTGATCAAGTTAATGGTGGATAGCAACGGTTGCCAGGCTACAAATGGTAGAGTGCTCCCCCTCAAAAAAAAAAAAAAAAGGCTACAGAGCTGTATAAAGGTCATTAGCTATATCTTATGAGGATCTTAAATGTACAGACATGCTCTCACAGTATGGTAGAGTGAGCTTTTAAATAAACCCGAGAAAGATATTTCATGCCATTGATTTTGTATGGCCATGAAATGAAAGGAATGATGTGCGTTTCACAGTACATGTTCAAGTGGGCAAAAATGGGTCTTTCATCTTAAATAATTCCTAGATATCTAATTCAAAATACACATCACAAATAATTCTAGGGATATATACTTTGTTATCAATGTAATACCCGAGAGTGTTTTTTCTTAGTCGTTTTCTGGTTGGGTTGAAAGGGTTAAAATGGTCATGATAGGAGTTGAAAAAAATGTATGTAAACATATCTTATGTATAATGTTTTGTTGCTTTACTTTTTTTTAAACGTTGCAAATTTTAATAGATGCATTGGCCTGAGTGACTTCTATTGTTAGTGCATTGCTGTGAAGATGACTTTTGCTAGTTTTTGTAAACTAAAGGATGAGTCTAAATGTTCTTCTGTGATGATCGATAACACATCAAGGATTCAGACGGAGTTGTATTGAACCTAGAACATTCCTTTAATTAAAATCTTGGGGGGGGGGGGGAGGGGGAAGGTGGCTCTAAAGTTGTTTCTAATGATAGTTGTGCTGTTGTCATGACATTAAGTGCATCTTATTACCTGTCATCTATGATCTATCATTTACTCATCCAAATGTCATTCCAAAATATGACTTTAAATTTCAGCATATATGTTTAAATCAACCTGGAGAAGTGGAAATAATGACAGAATTGTCACTTTTGGAGAACTATCCCTTTAAAATGTCTGTACAAATACACCTATCCATTTTATATCTTTGAAAAATAATGAGAAATATGTTCATGATATTAACAAATTATTCAAGTATCGTGGGGTCAAAATTTGAAAAAATGAGGAAATTCAGTGAAGCTTGTTTCATGTCCCCGTCCATCACTTGGACTGATTATTAATTACACTTTCATTTTAATAATTGATTTAGGAGTACTATTGTATTCACACACAAAAAAACAACATCTTATGGGTGTCCATTACTGTATGATAAGGCCTATTCATGCAACTATAAGTGGCAACAACACTCATGCTGCTTTGACAAAAATACATTTGTGTCATTAATCTTTTGTTGTTGTGGCACTCGAGTCTTACCTGCTGTTCAGGCAGCAGTAAATAATGGGATTGTACATTGTGGGGCTCATGGCAAGCCACATAACTGACAGATAGATCTGCTGAATGAACTTCGGTCTAAGCAGTTCCTTGTTCCATCCCGTAGCCAGGAAATACACATGGTATGGCAGCCAGCAGATCGCAAAAGTCACCACAACGATGATCATCATTTTCACCACCTGGAAACAGAAAAAGAAGGCAGTAAAGTAAAATATTACATAATATCCTACCATAATTGGTGGGAATTTATTATATCGGAGAAATGTGTCGGCATATAGTATATCAGTGATGTGGCTTGCATAAGTTATAATGGTAACACTTTACAATAAGGTTCATTTATTAAACATTACTTCATGCATTAACTAACATGATCTAACCATTTGTTACTGTATTTGTTATTCTTTGTTAACATTAGTTAATACAAATCTAGCTGTTCATTGTTTGTTCATGTTAGTTCACAGTGCATTAACTAATGTTAACAAGATTTTAATAAAGTATTAGTAAATGTTGAAATTAACATTACCAAAGATTAACAAATGCTGAATAAGTATTGTTCATTCTTTGTTAATGTTAACTAATGTAGTAACTAATGAACCTTATTGTAAAGTGTTACCGTTATAATAAAGATTTATATTTATTTATGCTAAAATAAATATAGATACACACAGAGATGATAAATGTGATAAAGGTTCATCAAGGTGGAGAGTATAAAAAAGCCATTCCAACATTATGACTGACCTTATGTCACACATACAAAAACAAAGAGTGCAGTGGAGGAGCAATCATATCATAAACAGTTATACGGCTGTGTTTTTGTTCATTATGTTAATTCATTAAGACACTGCTTGTCATTCAAATCCTGCAGCAAACAGCACACCCATAAGCACTAAACAGTGTCAGGATACCAAAATCTTGGTCATGCAACCAACAAGCTTTGACACTTTGGGCAAGCAATGCATCTGCAGCAAGAAAGAAAACCCCAGGCAACGCATTTTCAACAGAACAAGGACACCACATGAGGTCTTCTCTGACTTCAGCAAACATGGTGTGCGTGCTGCTGAAAATTGTATGTTGACTAAGTTGTAATTGCCCCAATTCATGAAAAATCATTGACTTCTCATACTGCTTTTACTGTTCTTGTGTCAATTGTCAAACTGTGTTGTGTGTAGATCTGTGCAGTTCCCCATCATGTCAGTTTAATTCGGTCCTCAAATATCCACTCTCTCTTCAAGCAGGATCCTTCTGCCCCTGCAGGGACTTCTGCCATAACAAATCCATTTCCCATCCTTCATGAGGTGAATTGTTTTTGTAACCACTTCACAAAGTCTGATTGGTGGAGCCTCCCGCTTCACTCCACTAATGAATTTAATTGCATTGTTCATGCCGTCCCTCAGAGACAGCGAATGTAGCTTTGTTAGATACTCCTCAATCTGAAGATTTCTCCAAACTCAGAGATCAATAAAATAATTAATAAATGTGAATATAGTCATTACAACATTTAGCCATTTATAGTGTCATATCTTGAGGAACCAGGTTTCTTTCTTGAACTTTTAAGATACGATTATTGTACTATGAAAACACCCTAATTTGCAAAAAAGCTGGAAGAAAGAAAATAATCAACAGTCGCTCTTCTAGCATGCACACTTAGCCTCAGAGACACCACAAGAAGTCTCCGTTTAGGTTCACACGGTTTATTTTGTGACGCTGTCACAATGTAATGAATATTTTAATTTTAGCTTGACCAATCATTAGGGTTAGATTGTTGAAAGAAGTTGTAATTTCTGCAGGTTCACATGTGAACTATTTTTAAAGCAAAAAATAACTAAAGTAATAGAATAATTCTCAATAGTTTGTTTGGTCTGAAATTAGAATTATCACACTGGAACAGAAACAGGATAAGCACACAGATTTACACCCTGTTGAACTGGGTTTTCAACATCTGTAAGTTGTTAAATGTGCACACAGCATTGGGGTATTTCTTATGTATAAATTAACCTTTTGGCTTCATATCAACTCCACAATTTGAGAAATCATGTTTAAGTATGATTAGGGCTGGATGACATTATTGAAAATAAACAATATTTTATTGATGTTGTTGCTGGCAATATAAAATTAGGCAACATCATGACTTCAATGCGCCTTCAAAGAATGCTGTCATTATCTTGCAAATCATGAGAATGAATGCATTCAGACATGTTTTAAAGGGTAAAAATGAAAATTCTGTAAGTATTTACTCACCCTCATGTTGTTCCAACCCCGTAAGACCTTCGTTCATCTTCGGAACACAAATTAGGATATTAAAGATATTAAGATCGCTCCTGCATACTGTCCATAGGCTTCTTGAGGGAATGACTCTTGCTGCCATTGAAAAGTCATCAAAGACATTGTTAAAATAGTCCAAGTGACTACAGTGGCTCAATTTTAACTTTATCAAACGACGAGAATACTTTTTGTGCGCAAAAACAAACAAAAATAACGACTTTATTACGACTTTAAAAGAACCCTATGGACTAGTATGCAGGAGTGATCTTAATATCTTAATTTGTGTTCCGAAGATAAACGAAGGTCTTACGGGGTTGGAACAACATGAGGTTGAGTAAATACTGACAAAATTTTCATTTTTGGGTGAACTAATCCTTTAATAGCTTGGTTCAGTAACTATGTTAGAATACGTGAAATCTATTTCTGTGAATGAGTCAACAGTTCTTTTTAAATTAAAACATTAATTTTAGAAACATACCTTGATATTTTTTTAATATTTAAAAAAAAAACCTTTGATTGAAAACAATTATTTCACAGTAAGTATATGGATATCAAGATCTATTTGCACACACACACACACACACACACACACACACATATCAGACACTCCTAATGAGCATAGAAAATATGATGCCATAAATGATTAACTGTGAAACAAATCATCAAAGGAAAGAACAGAAGACTACACATGGTGTAGCCTATTTCACAGACACAATGGTTTGGAATTCAGATTCTTTAAAGAACTCATATTGTCTTTTTCTATGAGCATTTCATCAGTATTCCATCCCTAACCTGATCAACGGTTGAGCAGGAGGTAGACGTGAGATGTCCTGGGGTAAAAGGAAAGCTTATGTGATCGCCATTCCACCCCCCTTCAAGCCAAGGTTTCTCTCCCAATATGTCTCCAGGCGAAAGATTCTGCAAACTGAGAGTTTAAGAAAGTGCACTGCGTTTGGCATCACAATAGTATGTCTCTTTTGTTTTCTCTTATCTGCCCTGTCTCTTCGATACAAAGATTGAGAAAAGACAAGGGCACTCTCACTGAAATAGAAGTCCTTTTGGTGATTGGCGCTTGAATAGAGACTTAACAACTGTGGCAAATAGAGATTGGAGATCTGTTTGAGGTTGTGGAATGGAGAAGAGTCAGACATAAAGTGCTGATCGATACACTGAGATCATAAGAGAGACAAGTCCGGAGAGACAACAAAGAAGTAATGCTCGAACCCAGTACAAGAAAAGAAGAAAAAATTTCAGGGCCTTAAACAACGGGTGAACATTTTTAAATTCACCAAGTCATGTTTTCTTCACTATAGAATAGCATAGAATGGCGTCACAATCATTGACTAGTTTCTAACTAGAGGTTGGCATGCCACTTCAACAAACACACACACACACACAGAAAAACACCTTTAATCTATGAAACTACCCCCAAGTACAACTCGTTGGAAAACCGAAATGTATCATTACACACTAGTCTATGCAGTTTACAGTTGAAATGAACACTAGGCAATAAAACAACTTTTTTCTAGATTAATTCTTTTTCACAGAAATTATGATGATTTTTCTGGGATAGGTTGCCAAGTCTTTCCCCTACCCTCCCCATGACTCACTCAGGACTCCCGTAAACGTATTTAGCATCTCCAATCAGCACAGTCTCATCCCAAGACATCATATAACTGAAATCTTGGGACATCTTTTGACCCTACGTCAACATCCGCCTTTTTAGGGTACCCTTAAACGTCGGTTAGATAACGTTATCGGACCCTAACCCTACCCCAGACCTAAACCTACCCGTCACCTAACCGACGTTAAAGGTAAAGCGTCAGTTGTATGACGGCCCGGGATCGTCATGTAACCGACGTTTAAGGGTACCCTAAAAAGGCGGATGTTGAAAAGACGTCCCAAGACGTCAGTTATATGACTTCTTGGGATGAGACTGTGTAACTCCAATTCACCCAATTAATTATAAATTATTATTTATTTCTGTAAATATTCTATTAAAACAAACTTTAATATCCAACACAATTTTTAGGTGACTTAATCTGGTTTTAATAGTTGCTAAGTATCTAGTTCAGTCATAAAACTCTATATGGCGCAGGCTGATAAGTGCTTCATGCTCTGCACCCTCCACCTCCCCAAGCTCCACCTGCCTAGATATACTACAGGATTTAAGCCTGTCTATTCATGCAGCATCATATCTTATGTGCTCACAGTGGTGTGTCTGTGAATCTGTTTGCAATAGAATTTCTTTACTTGCGCTATATGGCAAAAGTATGCATAGCAGATCTATAGGGCCATAGATTTACTTAGAAACAAAAAAAAAAATACTGTCAGAATTTACTAAAGATATATTTGCGCCATTATTCAAGAGCCCAAAAAGCATGTCTTAATCCATGCCAAAAAGAAATATGTTGTGGTAACTTTACAGTTAATACTTACAAACTTTGAAGATTTTGAATACAGAAGTTACATTTGTAATGGTGTAGCCTATTTTCATTTAAATGTGGCATTATTATTTATACAGTAGCTAAGATTAATTACTGCATAAATTAATTTAGATTATTATGTAATACATTCATTTTAAGGCAGCATGGAACAGAGTGTATAATATGCTGTTAGCTAGAATTTGGACGGTATAGTATCATGAGCCACAATTAAAGTCTCGTGACACTCATGCCAGGCGGCAGGCGTTGTTGTTGTCGAGTTTCCGCACACCAATTGCTTTAGGCCGGGTCTAGTCAAAGTCCAAGGCCGTTTTTTTAGTCCCAGTCCATCCCTGCAATGTGTAGGCAGCAATTGTTTAGGCACTGATACCATAAACCCAGTAATTGACTATGTCAGGGTATGTGAAAGGTGGTAGTGCTTTGGGTCTTTCGTCCATTCTGTAGCAGGTCGTACAGGTCCATGTTGTTGATGTCAAGTAGTTTCTCTAAATAACACTGCTTGGTGTTGTTGTCTCTCCCGACAGAGCCCCTTTCCTTTTGCTTCCCCCTTCTTCATTTATTCCCAAGAAACTGTGCCTTATCGCAAAAATGCAAACAAATATCAAGCTGCTCTCTCTGTCGCTATTTCTCTCTGTCTCACGGACGAAGTAACCATGGCAACGGATGCCTTCACAATGCAAATGCGTGACGTCACATTCTCATTTTCATTAATATATTAAGCCACACAGTATATACCAGTGGTCAACATGAAAATTAAAACCAATAATAATCATCATCACTTGCTGAGTAACTGAGCTGACAAATTTGACAACAGAGTACCTCACACTATCAGTAAGGAAAATAAACTCACTCTTCAGCAGACACACTCACTCTCATCCTAACCATTATTGATTCAGCAAACGGTTGCTTGACAGAGGAATTGTGGTATTTTCAAACAGAACCATGTGAACTGAAATCACGAAACCTTTTACAATGTCATTATCAGTAACTTCAGTTCTTCCAATATATACGTACTGTAGAATCAGGGTTTAAAAAGAGATCCATTATCCATTGATCAAACTTGAATCACAAGACGTGTCAAAAAATGTGATAAACGAATCTAGCAGACAAAGTGCATTATATACAACTGATTTAACATCATAAATTAGCCCCATAGATTGTGTTGATCTGCCACTTGTATCTTTCCCTTCTGTCTTTCCAACCTTGCATTGACTGAGTGAACTTTTGTTTTGAATGCAAGGAATTTACATTGACACTGCGACATTGATTATTTACTTTGCCGTGCGCCAAAAAAAAAAAAAAAAAAATTCCATTTATGGTGCATTTCAGTCCTTTTTGGAGCTTGACACCATCTAATCAACAGCAGTTCAAATACTGCCTAACGTTTGGCTTTGTTGGCTTATTGTTCACTTGGAGTATATACTAGCTGCAACCTAAAATAGTTGGAATCGCATATCCAGAAACAAGAAAAAAAGAACACAAACCACTTTCAGCACCTTCACACATAGACTTGCAAAACAGATCATAGTAGAATGAGATGACAGATGACAGAAAGGCTGTGAAACTGGCCATAATGGTGCATTGATATATTCATTCCAGCAAACAGAGCTGGAGTCATTTTGAATATTTATTTAGAAAAAAATGAACCCTTCCCAAAAACAGCTCCTGTGGAGAAAATGGATTGCAGACTGTCAGGGGCAGATTGTACTGAATATTCGTGCATCTGGCTTGACTGTCTCACTTTGCACTATTTGCTTGTGATGTGCTGTTTGCTGCAACCAGCCTGGACTGTGAAATATCTCATATTTTAATTAATTTAAAAACAGTGATAAACTGTTATTTTAATTAATTTAATTACTAATGTGTATATCTCTAATGAATGTAAAAAAAATCCATGTGTGATATAGCCCAATTGAGTTTTATTGACATCCACAGCATAAAGGTTTAACAAATTGACTAATCAGAATGGATTTCCAAATGATTCAACTTCAAATGAGATTAAATAAGTAGTTTCCGGAAAAAGGCTGAAAGGCAGAAGAAATTTTATTTACCTCCTCATATATGCATAACCAGGTATTATTAAAGGTAACCTTTCCAACCAATTATTCTTGGTTAGAAAGAAAGAAAGAAAGAAAGAAAGAAAGAAAGAAAGAAAGAAAGAAAGAAAGAAAGAAAGAAAGAAAGAAAGAAAGAAAGAAAGAAAGAAAGAAAGAAAGAAAGAAAGAAAGAAAGAAAGAAAGAAAGAAAGAAAGAAAGAAAAAGAAAGAAAGAAAGAATTTTAAATTGTAATTGTTTAATCAATCAAATTTCTTTGAGTTATCTTAGATGTGCTAGGTCTCCTTATATGCATATGGTTAAAATGGCTTTTTTACTTGCCGATATCCAGTGAAAGAGCCACAAAGCTAATATGGAAGGAAATGGATAGTGTGGCTCAGGTACTTGGCTCTCTGCTTTGGATGAGATAAGCAAAACTTCACAAGTGTGGTTTGGTGATTGCAGTTAACACAATACGGCAGCAGTCATTGTCTTCCAGCAGAGCTGGATAGATGCTTTGTGCTATAAAATTTTGATTATAATTATCCGCAGCATGCTCAAGGAATGTTAAATAGGTTTTGTGAATTGCACTTTTTACAAATTCACTTGATTCACAGTATCAGATGGTTAACAAAAATGACCTAAAAAAGTTACACTTGCTCTCTCTTGAAATGTGTTTCCATGTCCAATTTCCTACAGAGCTTATAAGAATATTTACTCTATGCAGCTAAATTTTCACAACTTCGCCCCACCTCGTGGGTATAAAAAGGAGAACGCCGGCAATATGCAGATACGTTTTCGCTTCGGAGTCAAGTGCATATTTCACTCCCTGAGCCATTCTGTCATCTTTCCTCTTCGAGACAAGCTTCGCTGATTTGGGATCAGTTCTGGGACGCACAGACAGATCTGTTTGCCTCCCACGACTCGTCCTATTGCAACCTGTTTTATTTCCTGACTGAGGGCACACTCGGCACGGATGCACTGGCGCACAGCTGGCCAGTGAGCCTTCTCGCACAGACCCTGTGCAAGATCAGGAAGGATGAGGAGCAGATCATTCTGGTGTCGCCTCACTGGCCCAACCAGACCTGGTTCTCCGAACTTGTACTCCTTGCGACAGCACCTCCCTGGCCAATGGGGACGGGGCACCCTATGGCATCCTAGTCCCGATCTTTGGAACCTCCATGTGTGGCTCCTGGATGGGACGAGGCAGGTTTGAGTACCCTACCACCAGTGGTGGTGGCTACCATCACTTCCGCTACAGCGTTGTCCACGAGACACGTCTATCCATTGAAGTTGAACCTCTTTGTCAACTGGTGTTCCTCTCAGGAGAAGACCCCCGGAGATGTTCGATCAGTGTCGTGCTTTCCTTCCTTCAAGATGGTATTGAGTGAAGGCTGTCTCCCTCCACCCTGAAGGTCTATGTTTTCCACTATTGCCGCACACCATGAACCAATCCAAGGTAAGTCAGTGGGGAAGCACGACCTGATCGTCAGGTTCCTGAGACGAGCTGCAGGCTGGGCGACATCCAACACATTCACCAGATTTTACTGTCTCCAAGTGGAGCCTGTGTCCACTCATGTACTTGCTTCAACCAGCCGGTACTAGGACCCGCTCAGGTGTCTTCGCTTGCCATTCCACTCGGAGACTGGATATGGGCAATATTTTCCTCAGGTGAGCCTCACAAGCCCTGAATTCCTCCAACACTGCTGTCGCCGATGCCAGTGCCTGCACGTTGGCTAGGTGCCTCCTGTGTGCATGGTCCCTCCCTGAGCGACCACCACATGTGTATTTCCACTGTAAGCCTCTCTGTGCATGTGTCTTTCCCTTGGCAAGCCACCTTGCCACCCCAGTGTTTCTCCATATGCTTCCTTAAGTCCATAAGTCCCACCCTCTGGGTTGACAGCAATTGCATGTATCCTCTAAACTATGGGATATGCTCCCCAGTGTACCTTGGTATTCCTGTGCTAAATAGGAGTCCTTTGTCCGTGCCAGTCTCACGACAGGGATCTCAGATTTACCCAGGACACTGGAAGACAGCTGAGAAAGTGGCGTGATTAGACTGGTAACCCCATTCATCGTCATCCAACGGAACTTGGAGTGACAACGAAAGGGAACATCTTGGTTACGTATGTAACCCTCGTTCCCTGAGTAGGGAACAGAGACGTTCCGTCTCCCTGTCACCTTCCGTGCTGCGGGGATTGCCTGAGCTCAGTTTCGGCTCCACAGCGAGAAACATATCCGCATATTGCTGGCGTTCTCCTTTTTATACCCATGAAGTGGGGCGGAGTTGCGCCATGCAAAATCCGCAGACCCATGGCATTTCTTTGCCTTTGGCTCGTTTTGTAAGAAGCTGATAAGCTTTCTAACCGAAACCCCATTCGTCGTCATCCAACAGAACTACTCAGGGAACGAGGGTTACATACGTAACCGAGACTTTCATTAAATTTTTTCCCAAGGATCATGGATTTCTTTTTTTTAAACTACAAGCATTAACTTTCAGATCATAACCCATCCTTGAAACACACAAACATCATCCAAAGAACTAGAGAAATGCGTGCCTTGAGAACAGAGTGAGGGAAGCTATTGTGACATGATCAGAGTCTGGAGGTAAACTAATCAACTGAGCCTTCAAATCCATAATCATCAGAGCGTAACTCACAGGATCACTTTCCTCAGGCTTAGATTAGTGTTATTAACAGATTCTTCTAATCCAAAGTAAGCACTGCCTACATAATCCTGAAGGCAGGCATACTTCTGCAGTGAGGCATTCGAACCATGAAGCCGAAATCTTACAAGCGAAGTCAAGTGCAGCTGCCTAAAGCTTTCAGCTAATATAACAACGTTTGAAGTTTTAATGACAAAGTTTCGTAACCTGTCCTGCTCTGGATTAAGAAAGGTGATGGAATATTTTGTAATTAATTTTACATTACATGACATCCCATAAATATAATATTTAATTATTAAACATTGGTCAGTACTTTTTACGGTAACACTTTTTTCAGTGCTATGTAGTTACTAAAGTAACAGCAATAAATTATACGTAACTACATAACACTAACCCAACAGTATGTAAATGTAATTAATTAATATTGCACAGTACTTAATTGTCTGGTTACACTGTAACAAGGACACCTAATAAAGTGTAACCCTTTTAAATTTTAATACTTTAGCACATTAAAAATTAAGTACTTATGTACTTTTAATGGAGTAAAATTGAAAAGGAGTATTAAATAGTTTTACTTGAGTCATATTTTATGAAGGTAACTGTTCTTTTCCTCAAGACCTTAATTTGTGTACTTCATCCACCTCTGTGTGTGTGCTATACACATCAATTCTAATTAATAATATCTTAAGAGCATGATTGGAAACATTACCAGGAAGGCTTGCCACAATTAAATTTCTAAGAACAGGTCACACTACTTCAAACTGAAAATATACCACATAAAGCAGATGTTATTTTAATATCTTCACTCCATTTTGTGCGTCATTCATTCATGTTTACAAAAAAAGTCTCTATTGGGTTGCTTTTTTTCTGTTTTTTTAAAGCAACACTAAGATTTTTTACCTTAAAATAATGTTTTCAAAGTTTTTTCAGTGGATCAAGTCATGACATGGTGAAATGCACTTATGCCACAGCTTTGCGGTCCTTTATCTGATATATCCACGATATAAAAGATTGCCAGATCGGGCCGTGTTTCTGTAGTCCGAATAAGACTACAAATTTGAAAACTTTGAAAACAATATGAAAACTACAAATTTAACTTGCTTTACAGCAAGATTTACAATTGTACTTACACATATACTCAACAGTATACTACAACTACATGTAAGATAACTGGTAGTCAGGTAGCTTTTCAATTGTCATTATGATTCCTAAGCCGGTGCTGGATAAACAGAGCATGTGCTTGCGTGCACGTGCGACATGCAGTAGGCTAAATTATTTACGACAGAAAAAAATGGACAATTCCACTTCCAACCTTGGGCGACCAAGTTGGAAAAGTTACTTGGTGTTGCTTTGGATACACAAAGACTGCGAATAGATAAATGTTTGGTCACCAACCAGCTTCTCCAAGAGTTTCATCTGAACTGACAATAAAAATAAAATGTCCCTAGGCTTAATTGGAGGTCTTCTAAAGGCTGAAAAAAAGATGTACATGCTTCTGGGATCCCATAATCACATTTAAGCATCGTATAAAGTGGGGGCATATGAAATCCGCAAGATCTAACTAGCTCCAAATACACATTTTCAGCATGTCAGCCCCTAATGGAGAGAAGAGACATGATGAGGGGGCAGCCGTAGGGAGCGAGCAAGATGCAGCGTTGATGGAAAAAAAAAAAGCCACCACAATCCCAGCTGCCATTAATGAAACGTATAACCAGAAACTGAGCTCTGAATGCTATTGATTGGAATATATAAAAAGCCTATTGAATCAGTGAACGACTGTATTCCAAAGAGTGAGTGATCCTTGTCAAAGACCTTACAATGGGTTGCAAGACCAGATTCTGCCCAAATGCTTGTTCTTGTCATGGTTGTGGTGCGGGTTGTAGAAAAGGCAAAGTCAAAACCTCCAATAGAAATATTTCCTGATAACTCAAAAACAGGTACAGGCAAGCAAACAGGCAGATGATACACACAACATGACATAACCGACCAAGACTAATTGAACAGAAGGAGACTAAATACAGATGCAAATGAACAATAACATGGTAAGGACAGGTGACACGGATGCTGACGAAGAACAGGTGGGTGATTGAGGGAGTGAGTTTAGGTGTGGAGACAAGAAGGATTCTGGGAAGTGCAGTGCAGACGAGGACTGAGAAGTGCAGATGGATACTGTGACAGAGCTGCAATATTTTGCACACTTTCATTTAATTTAATACATCTTAAATAGCTTATCTATTCATGGGTAAGTCACATCTTTCTCACTTAAGGGAACATTGCTTTAATGAACTGAGTTTTTCTTTTACTGGCTAATGTGTACATGGTACACAGAAGAGCACATCGAAATATATTTACACAAGAATCACAACCTCAAGACACAATGGATCACACACTCTAAAGTTGATTGTTGATTCTTATGCAAATCTTTCTGAGTTACCAACCGAAGCTGATCAGGGGTGCATTTCCCGAAAGCATCGTTAGCCAACTATGGTCGCAAGTTGGTCGCAATTTCCATTTAACTCTATTGGTAACGACGAAACTTGCGACCATAGTTGGCTAGCGATGCTTTCAGGACACACCAGTTGACGGGAAGCCTACTGTAGCTAACTAAGTAAAACTTCAGAAACAATATATTTGTTTTTCACTGATTTCAGTACACACTGTGAAAGAACAGGAAATTGACACAGAGCTAGTCTTTTGAGTTTAAAGCCCCCAATATTTTTTGCAGTCCAAAACCATTTTTTGTTCCAAACAAGAAGCTTTTCTTGATCAGTTTAACATTAGCTAAGTCAAAGAGTGCTATAGATCAACTATGGTAATTTGTTAAGTGCTTTTCTGTTCAAATCCCCCAAGTCTTAAATGTTAACTTGAAAAACAACTGAATCATTTTACATAAATAGACAAATGCAGAAGACAAATATTTTTCCTTGAAAAGTATTCTCCAGTGAGAAAAATCAAATAAAACAATCCCTGGTTTCGAAAGTTACTTCGGCTGTACAAACAAATGCAGAATGTTTGCTATGTTATCACTTTAATTAATGAGCACCACAGACAAATGAGGCACGCTGGTTTAATGTAAAAAAAAGCATACATATCTATCCATTGATTCGTCTATGTGGCTTCAGTTTTCTTCAGTTTTTTTTTCATGTCACTTCTAAGAACACACTGTTACTTCTACCCGTATTACTTTTTCTTCTGAGGAACATAAAAGAAGATATTTCTGAGAAATGATTTTTCTCCATGCAATTAACTCAATGGTAATCAAATGGGTTTGGTAACCTACATTCATTTTCTTTTCTTGTTTTTGCCTTCCGCCGATGAAAGAAATACAGTACATACAGTACAGGCCAGATTGACAGGCTAGATTTGTGGGCTGCCAGTTGCTGTTATAATGTCCATAGCACAAACAAATGCTGACATTTAATTCACTTGACCGACATGAAGCCAATTTCTCTTTTACCATGCCCAGAAGTATTTGTGTAAAAAAAAAAAAAAAAAAGAGCACAATATTTTTTTCTATCCTTCTCCTACATGTGCTCTAAATGATCTTCTGAACTATCCAACCCTTACCATTTTCTTTGGAGAACTTCGTTCTCTAATATCTTATTGATCCCACATGTAATGACCCAGTAAATGTGAGTGTGTTGTGTGTTTACTCTGATGTTTGTGTGTGTTCCAGCAATTCCATCAATCTACATCTAGGAACATAGAGTTAGTATTTGAATTTCACTGCCCTTTGGCGGCCAACTGACTGAACCCAAAGAACATGAACTGCTTACCTTTCTTTTGGCTCGCAGTTGGCTCTGATAGTTTTCTGATGAAACACCCGGAATCTCTCCTCCCCAAAGCGTCAACCCGACAATAGTGTAGGTAATGCCCATGACCACCAGGGGCAGAACGTACACCAGCATTGCCAAGATTATATGATAGCTATAATGAGAGAGAGAGAGAGAGAGAGAGAGAGAGAGAGAGAGAGAGAGAGAGAGAGAGAGAGAGAGAGAGAGAGAGAGAGAGAGAGAGTGAGTATTGACTGTACTGACTGTACAGTCTGACTGTATTTCACTCCAAGATAATTTGGGAAAAGTTATCTGACAACAGAGAGTGTAGTTTCGGATTTATATTTTGCAATTTCATTCTTGAATCGAACCTTACAGTTCTACGATAACTTGAAGAAATAATGTTCAATATCTCAAACTTGACAGATTACTCATACAGCTTTTGGACTGCGATCAAAATACTTGTGAATGTTGAACTTCTGTTGACACCGTTTCCATACACCAGCTATGTACAAACTTAACAGAAAACAGGATTTTACAACGATTTGATTTAATATTGTTAATAATAACACTACTACTAATCATGTTCCCTTTAAAGGGAACTTACGAAGCGTCAATGACGCTTTGGTAATGCCTCCAGCGTGAATGCATCTGAAGCATCTATGTCCACTAATCCAGAGATGCTTCCGTTTCATGTGTTTAAAAAGCTAGATCGTGTTGCTATGCATGCAGTTGTTCACTCCTGTAAAATAATAGTTTTTAAATTAATAAACTCATTTTTAAATCAATATTTTGTGTAAAAGTATTGATTTATTTGGTAGGTAGCCATGTTATAAGTGGGAAAATGTATAGCGAGGCAGTTGTAACAGCGAATACAACCCCTTCAGGCTGACTCAAGACTCCGCTTCGTGTTAGAGTTTGCGGGGTTGTATTCGCTAGAACAACCGTCTCGCTATACATTATCCATTACTTTTAGTTATTTATTTCTATGAGGGCTGACAAGACAAAATAAGGACTGTCACGTATGTTTAAACAGTGCGATACAGCAACCAAACCAGTAGCACTACCATTTTTGCAGCGCCGAAAGCAAACCTTTCACTGATGGAAGTATCCTTGACATTGAGAAACTCGTCTTGTGTATACATAAATCTCCTAAATCTCTCTGACCCATCGTCATCTTCATCGTCTAATTTTCTGTCGCTCTACATATGTCATCTGGTATCATTGAACCGATTGGCTATGAGCTGCATACAGGCGCATTTGATAGACATTCGAAGCACCCAATAATACGGCTCTGGGCATTCGTAAACCACGCCTCAAATACGAGAAATTGAACATGTGGTTTCCAGACCACATCTCATTCTCAATGATACATGGTCTGACATTAGCCAGGCTAACGGACTGCAGCTTTAATGTAAGTTAATAAAAATACATTGTTTGTTGATGTTAGTTCACAGTGCATTACCTAATGTTAACAAATACAACTTTTGATTTTAATAATGTATTAGTAAAAGAAATTAACATTAACTAAGACAAATAAATACTGTAGAGGTACAGTCATTATTCTTATAGTTCATGTTAACTAAAGTAGTTAAATAATGAAAACTAATGAAACCTTATTGAAAATTGATACCACAGCTACATTTTTATTATTGACAACTACTACCACTACTATAAATATTTTTCTTTAAAATGCGCATGCATATTTAAATAGCACTCACATGAAAGGGTCCTCTGAAAGTCTCGGCCAGGCAATGTAACAGACGGTCCGTATGCGAAATTTTTTGATGGTTGAAAAGAAACACACTGGAAAGGCCAAAACCACAGCCAGCAACCAAATACACACAATGATCACCTTAGTGACTGTGGCTGAGAGACGTGGTTTCAGGGGATGGATGATGGCCATGTACCTGTACAACACAAACAGATGAACGATCAGTCTCCTGCCACACATAGTCTGAAACAGCTTCAAATAACATTAATATGATCAAACATCAAAGACAGACCACAGTTGAGCAGTTTTTAATTTGTAGGTTGTGTAATGATCTAATTGCTGATTGATTATGGCTCCCATCAAAGAGGTAAATCTTTCTCTCAGATGCTATAACAATTCAACCTGCCAGGTTAATACAACATTCCATAACAGAAAAGTAACACGAAGAATTTGAACACTGATTAATCGCATGCCATTGATTACTTCTGCACTCCATAATGTGGGGCTAGCCTATATGCTTACCATATTCACTACCATATCACTATCACACTTTGGTGTTTAAAAGCTTTGAAAGGCTTGTTAAAAGGCACGTAGTGTTAAAAACACAACATATATTGGAACCGTTGCAATTCGCATATCAGTCAAACAAGGTGGATGATACAAATGTTAGCATTGCTGCATTTAGTTTACTCGCATCTTTAAGATCCTAAAAATCATGTGAAAATCCTATTTGCTGACTTTTCATCAGCATTTAATACTGTATTGCCTAATGTGTTGGTCGAAAGATTAGCCATAGACTTTAACCTGGACGGAAGACTGATTCTGTGGTTGCGGGATATTTTAAGGAATAGAGTAGGGGAGACCAGGGACAGATGAAACACTTTTTTTTTTGCAATTTTTAGCAATACATCAAAAACCATTTATACTGGAATATCCAATTTGTTATATTATAAACTTCAATCCGTCTACTGCTGAAACAATGTATTAAAGTGGTTTTATGAAATATGTATAGGTTGCAAAATTAATAGTATCTCCACTGTTACAACCGTCCAAGTGTACAGGGACGGTTGTAACGTATGTCAGGGACGGTTGTAACATGTCTAAAATATAGGCTACATAATGAATTAATGATACAACCTACTCAAAATGGAAAATATTATGTATCAGTCGTGTTATTGTGACTATTAATTTATCCAGTATCCAACTCTGGGAAGTGTCTTTGATCCCTGACTCCTCTTCTTGTGGAATCGGTGTAGGGTCACATGGCAAATGCCATATGATGACATTTTACATTTAATTTTCTATGCACAGTGCACATTTTACTTTTAATTTGCACATTAAATGGAAACTATGCAGTTTTTTTTAAACTTAATTAGTTTTTAAAATATAAACGAAACGTTTCGTATAAACGAAACGGGGCGTTACAACCGTCCCAGTATCACCAACCATGTTTTCATCTCATGTGAGCTAGCTTGACTGCTAGTTGACACTTGTTAGCCATTTCTATTTTTAGCTGAAAAAACAGTGATTCTAATAATACTTGTTTGAATTAATAAAAAAATTTTTACTTATAACAGCATCCAAAAAAGTACATCAGAAAGAAAAGTAATTTTTTTACCTCAAAAACAACCTTTTGTTGATAACTCTGCCAGAAAGTTTCAACTGTAGCTCCCTTTTTGAAAAAAAAAAAATGGCGGAAAACTACCTGAGCATGAGCAGAGTGAGTCTCATCACTCTAGGTTGTTTCTGATTGGAGGAATTCAAAGTGTTACAACCGTCCCTTGTTACAACTGTCCCTGGTCTCCCCCTACACAAGGAATAGATTATATCATGCTGTGATGTGTTAAGCGTGCTCCATTACTTTATGAAAAGCATTAAAGGCACAAATCCTATTATTTTCTTTCATTTGTGTGTATATATATAGGCTATATATATATATATATATATATATATATATATATATATATAATCATATTATATGTATATGAAGTGTTCAGATGCAAAAGCCTCTAAGTCCCATTTGAAATTTTCTTCTAGAATGATAATTTTTATCAAGCTTGTATATTTAAGTTCAGTGATTTCACTTAAATGGCAATGATAATTACCTATTAATTGTTATTTAAGTGAAATTACTGAACTTAAATATACAAGTTTGATAAAAAAAATCATCATTAAAGAAGAAAATTTCAAATGGCATTTAGAGGTTTTTGCATCTGAACTCTTCATATATGTATATATATACATATATAATAAATCATATATATATATATATATATATATATATATATATATAAATTGTCACTTTCGAGCGGAATCTTTGCATCTCCAAAACCATTATGTTTCAGGAAATTTTAAAAACGGCTTTTTTTTTTTTGAGTTATTGTATCATTAAAGTTGGTATTGTACCTTATATTGCTAAACTTTTAAAACATGAAGTAGAAGAATTAGGGAGAATCGAAAATGTAATAAAATGTATGTGATAAAAAAGTAGTCTGGTTAAAAGTAATTTAAAATGTAATTACAAATACTTATTTGGAATCTGATTACAAGATTACATGTAATCAGTTCAGCACTGCATACACACACACAGACACACGTACATACAGTACATACATACATGCATTATATACTTGATTTGATGTTCAAAAGCTTAGATATTTTAGAATTTGTGTACTCTATTCATGGAAAGCATTGGCTAAATGTAAAATAAGTCAGCTAAATAATATCAAATTCAAGTGTACTGCCATAGATGACAAAATGTTTGAACTGAGATTGAACCAAGTGGCCTCCACTATTCGTAAATGTTGCACATAATAGTTTCATTAAAGTTTCATAAACCAACAAATGCACCAGAATGAGGTTTTTGTCAGCAATGCCATCTCGCTGACAGTAAAATAAAACATTCATTGTACTAAAAATACTGTCTGGGCAAGCGGTGTCAGCACAAATCTCACACTTTCCTCCAAACGCAACTGCAAGCACACTGACCCACTGCAAATTCCTGCATACGTCACAATTGCTCTGTAGAGTAGTGACTGCCTACCAGCAAAAACAACAGTAACAGCAAATGTGGGTTGTGAAATATGTAGCCTGCAGCCATGATGAGCACTATGTGACATTTTGAGCACAGGAAATAACTGTGAAGAACACCTTTTTTTTTGGAATTTGGTTTTCCGTTGTCTAATGTAATTCCCCTCTTGCAGTAACTATGTTTTGGTTGCTAAAGTGTAATGATAGCAAAAAAACAACACCATTTTCCATATAATAAAGGGGTTATCTCACAAATGTTGTTGTTGTTGTTGTTCTTGTTCCCAGAGGTTCACTTAATAAAAATAAAAGGTTTTTGGGTCTAAATCAGTCATTATATAGCTTTTTATGACCTTAGTCCATTTTTCATCCTTCAGCATCAAAAGCCTTTGATAAGGCTGCATTAGCTTGTGACAGGATCCGAAAATAAACCACACTGAAATGTGTAGCTCAGACTATCATACATACTTGAAAATGGACCTTGACGTATGCATCAAGTCGCTTTTGCAGTTTTAGTTTGAATAAATGCTAATTGATTTTAGGATGATAGAACCATTTTACTTGAATTTACCGTACCTCTGTTTTTACAGTGATAAAAAAAAAGTTTATAAAAGCCCTGTATATTTTTGAAGAAAAATCCTCAAAACAAGTCCTCTATTCAGAATACATTAGTAAATCAGAATTGTAATGCAAGCTCATCAAATTAGCATATTTGAATTTGAGAAAACTGTTCTGTGTGTTGACTGAATAATAGCTTGTTGATTTTAGAGTGATCTCCATTCATATTAATGAGCATTATATCTGATTACCCTGACATTTAACTAGAAGTCATAGTTGGGGTCAAGCTGAGAAAACACAAGCATCAGGCCATGAGCTTCAGGCATCAGTCATAATCAAAAGTTATGCTGCTTCCATTATTTTCACTAGTGCAATTGGACAACTCACTTTCTGACATGAGTTTCACTGAAATGACAAAGAAAAGAGTGTTGGATAATATTTGGCATTCGAGTGATGTCTATAAAATTTACAGCTGCTGGCTGAAACAAAATCTTACTGAAAGCAGCAGTTTTAGAGTAGCCCAGGTTTTGAAAATACATATTTTATACAAAATATGAATAATTAAATTTTACATTACAACCATTCGAAATGTGTATTTTCATGTCTATTCAAAAAAAAAAAGGGTGTGACACTATTTTCGCATTATTTAGTTAGTGAGATTTTAGTCTGAGACGTCTAATCAGAGGATAAATATGGAAATATCACCCGGCTGCTGAGAGGGAAAGAATGATTAGATGGCACAGCATGACGTAAAGGGATGAGAAGGCAGCAATGTACTCAAAATAAATAATTAAACATTTCCACATTTACCTTCTGCATCCTGATCTGGGCGGATTCGGTGGGGGAAAAAAACTTAACTTCTTAAAAGTTCCAAAGCATTGGTTGTGGAAAAATGACTCAACTCAGACAGCAATGAGACTCTCTGAAATATTCAGTATTCAGAACCTTGTGGCTTCTAAATTGCAGTTCTCCTATCGGTTGAACTTGTTCAAATTGGTTTGGGTTGTTCTTTTAAAATCTCGATTTCAAATAACTGCATCTGATTAGAGGCAAGGACGGGTCAAGATCAATGAGCGCCATAGAAGCACAAGCTTTCAGTGCTGAATGCATTGTCTCTCTCTCTGTTGATTCTGTTAATTGAGAGAATGCATTTACAGTTGAATTGGTGCACATCCATTTTTTGGGCCAAATAAATTGTGTGGTGCACAGTAAAACAATAAAAGTTGTTTTAGGCTACATTATTATTTTTTTTTACGTTTTTAATCAAAAAATATGAATCATTGAGACAAATTCCTGCCAAACCTTACATTTTAAAGGAGTCTTGAATTGAGAAATAATATTTTCCTTTAACTTTTGACAAAAATGTTATTGTACTATTAAAACATCCTCTAAGTTTCCAAACTCAAAACTTCATTGTTAGTACAAAAACAGCTTTTATTGTAACAAAGCTCTGAAAACCGATTTGTTTCGGATTTTCTCAGGTTATAATGTAAAAGTGCGAAAAAAAAATCTGATCAAAGCCTCAAAGGGTACTCATTGCAGAGTTAAATGACGTCCAGCTCCAACTCTCTGGGTGTCTAACGGAGTTTAGGGATAGAGTTGTGGGTAGGGTTAGGGTGTGGTTGGATATTCTAGCTCCACCCATTAAGCCCAGATTACCTCTTCTCTGGATGTCTAGCCACCCAAATTTCTCTGCAGTGAGCAGCCTCTCTAAAGCCTACTCTACATCAGGACATCTTTGGCCCTGCCAACTGGCGCATTACTGAGAGAAGAGACATGCAGCATGACTGGACTAAAAATAGCATTACCTTCCAAATGATCCTAATGCTAGGAAAGTGGTTATTTATTTTCAAATATGTGAATGTCTCAGCAGAGTATTATTTGTTTATTCTGTGGATCTTATTTATTTCACTGTGGATCATTTGGTTAATCCGTCTTAATTTCGACAAGATTTGCAGACAGACTTTTGCAGTAAGATATGTACCTAGTAATGCCACGAAATGCAAGTAACCGTGTTAGTTCTAATGCCTGTGATCTGTGATCAGTGATTTCTGATTCTTTTACAGTCAGATGTTCTATGTCTCAAAATCATTTATTGCTGTTCATGCGTCCATAATTCAAGCCAGTGACTAAATGGTCACTGGCTGAGCGATCAAAGAACACTCCCTATTTAATCGCTGGAGCTGTCAATCAGACAAAGCGAGATTATCAGTGACTGAGTTCTGGACTCTCGGAAAAACTCTCCCATTATAATCCACTAAATCTCTTATTTACATAATGTTCGTATTGTTAGCTTTGATGAAAGCATTGATGAGATCACTGCACATACATACATGTCTGTCATCAGCTACAATGCTCATCGCTGCAACCTTTCATGCGACGAAAGTAGATCTAAATATAATGCTATTTTGGCAAGACTATTGCGAATTTCCGGTGGGGTGTTTGCTAATGAGTGCCACCTGCGTGCCGTAGGCCTACTGGTCTTGAGTTTCTCACGGACAACTGCTGCGCACACATGAACAAAACAAAATGTAAAGTTCAGGCCTGGTCCTCTCTCATCCTTCACTGTCGTCACTTCTCCTTTAATGCTTCCGAAGCTCCTCCATGAGAAATTCAAGACCGGTGTGGCACGCAGGTGACGCTCAATCGTACCAACCTGCTTGCCACAGCTATAATCAACACTTTTCACGATTAGTTTATCCCAAAAGCTGTAATAGTAAAATCGTAGTAAAAAAAAAAAAGAAAAGAATTTCAGGTGGAACACTATGCAAAGATGTTAGCCAATCACTACAGTGGTCGTTTACACTGAAGTCTCACAACAGACATGCCCCTTCAAACAGAGCATTCAAATCAGAGGGCTAAAATCAGGATAGAAAACAGCCTTTTATTTTTGATTTAAAAATCCAATGCATTCTCATCCCCAGGCGTTTATATAAGACGCTTTTGCCAAAGCGTAGACATCCAACGCACATGGCACCCTTTAGTGTCAAATGAGACGCTTCGGTAATGGTAGGTTTAGGTATGGGGTAGGGTTAGGGTTAGACCACTAGGAGGCACTTTCTGCCCCATATATATCTGCGTCTCATTTGACGCTAAATGGTGCTATGCGCGTTGATTGTCTACGCTTTGGCAAAAGCGTTGTATATAAGACGCCTTAGGATGAGAACAGGCTCGAAAATCATACTAACATTAAAAGTGCACCTTAGGAAACATTCTAAAATAATAAGAAAATTCTGTACATGACCCCTTTAAAGAGTATCACTGATTTATCAATTTTGAGCTTTTCAATTCAGGCTAAGAATTATGCTATAAATTATTGCTTTTGAATGTGGTTTCAATTGCACTATGTGATTTGATTTCCAAGAACAGAATGAATGTGCATCTGCACCTGCAAAGATGCCCCCTGAAGGTGCTGTGGATAAGTTAGCAGAGCTCAGCGATCCACAATCATTGTGCAGCCATTCAGTGTAAGAAGGACTGCCTGAGGCACTTTTCCCAGTCAACTGTTTAAATCAATCTTAACTGAATCTGTATAAATACATAACAAAGACACTCTTAAAGTGTATATAACTCTTTCAGAGACTGTAAAAAAAGAAAAGTTTCATTAAAAGGTTTCTATGGAAAATTGCAGGGTTTTTTATACATTATTTTTTCTGTACACAAAAAAAGTGAATTTTCCCCAATCTTTAATCAAAATAGCTTTCCTTCTATCTTGCAACATCTCTTCTCTGATGACGTGATTACTGGCGTGAGGGCGGGACAACCTGTCACTCACATGACGTCAGTCACAGCAATAGCAAACCACTGCAATGATCCAACAACCAGATTTACATTTTTGATGTGGCAAAATACATTATATTTGTAAAAATGTTGTAGCCTAAAATGTTTTCATTTGTATTATATTTTGATCTAAAGTTTTACTACATTTTAAAGTCGTTATGTTATTTATTTTTTGTAGAAAAAAAGATGAAACATGAAACCATTAAAAAAAAAATAGACCTACTGTGATATATAAACGAAAGCATGCATTAAAACAACATTTATTGAGTTTTTCTGATTTAATGTTATCTTTCCATACTCTACCTGTCGACTGCTATTGCACTCATGGAGTAAATGCTTGCAAACACGGAGGTGACGGGGAAAAAGTTGTGGAATTTGCAGTAGGCTTCTCCAAAATACCAATCATTGTGCGCGGCATAAACAAAATTAATCAAAGTGTTGAAGGCGGCCATCGATGCGTCTGAAAACGCCAGGTTGAGCAGAAAATAATTGGTTACGGTTCGCATCCGCTTGTGAGCCAGAATGATCCACATGACGATCAGATTCCCGAACACCGCGATCGCTAGGATGGAGCTGTACGCCACAGACCAGAGCGCGACGCGCCACGGCGGCTGCACAAACTGGTTTGTAAAGTTCCCCGTTAGGTTAGATCCGTTTTTTGGAGGTTCCATGGCGAAAATGTGCATAAATCTTCTGATACACAATATCTGAAGTGGACTGGAGACCGCGCGTGATGCACACTGTTCCAAATGCGCGCGAGAGAATCCTTTGCTCAAGCGGATAACGGCAACATGTCACTTAGAAATTGTCGATTTGGTGGGAATCGATGCCAAATGGACAAACTGACAAATTCTCTAGTCTTCTCTATCGATACATAAATCGCTTATAAGTTCTTAAAGGCGCGTGGTTGTCTCCTGACTCCTGTTGAACGCAGGCACGAGCGCAACACACTCTGTAGTCAGATGCAGTGCCATGCACAATGTGACAAGTGGACTAACTAGTGCTACTGGGAGAGAGCGTGATCGATTGATTCACGGCGTAGAGTTAAAGTACAGACAAGGACAAATTGGACTGAATCCTGAATTGAATCAATAAGTAAAAACACATTTACGAAACAGCTAGGTCAATGCCCAGTAGTTCAGAAAAAAAAACACCAGCATCTGGGCTGCCATAGGCTACATATTGTAGGCTATCATACATGGCTCGCCTCATTGTCCTTATTATACGTGCATTATTAAGGCATTATTTAAAAACAAATCTCAACATGTAGTTGCTCAACAAAAAAGGTGGACTGTGATTTTACTTTGGTGTTGGTGCAATTCAAAGGAGGGATAAATTAATAGGCGTAATTTGCGGCTGGGACATGTTTCAGAGAATCTCTGGAATGATGATAAATTTGTATTATAGTATACGGATGAAACTATCACGTTAAGCATGAATCTATGTCGATAAATTAAATTCAACTGACTATTGATATTGCTTTTCTAGACATAATATTATTTTTTCTGCAATTGTTATTGTACATATTTGATCACACACAGTTTTTGGCTATATGTGTAAGGACCTCCATAGACGCGATCCATTCCCTTATCCATTTGCGTATGAAATGTAATATTATGATTTCCATCATTGTTTTATATATATATTTTTGATACTTGATATTTGTACCCGGCCGGGCCGGCCCACATTGGCCAGCGGCCCACCAGGAAAAGTCCCGGTGCTCCAGATGGCCAGTCCGCCCCTGGACACGAGATCCAGAAGGCGGAGTTGGATCCAGATCTAAGGGGTGGAGATGGGGTTAGGGATGAGGGGGCGGAGATGGGTAGGGTTAGGGATCAAGGGGCGGAGATGGGTAGGGTTAGGGGTGGGGTTAGGGATCAAGGGGCAGAGATGGGTAGGGTTAGGGATCAAGGGGTGGAGATAGGTAGGGTTAGGGATCAAGGGGCAGAGATGGGTAGGTTTAGGGGTGGGGTTAGGGATCAAAGGGCGGAGATGGATAGGTTTAGGTGTGGGGTTAGGGATCAGGGGGCAGAGATGGATAGGTTTAGGTATGGTGGGAGGAGTTGGATCTGGATCAAACTCCTCCTCCTGGATTTCATGTTCTGCAGTGAGGACAATCTCTCTTTGTGTGTTTGTGTTTGGGGGTGTGGGCGGAGTCACTGATTTATCAGCACCAGCTGTTAGTGATCAGTGCCTTCTATTTAAGCTCATGGTCTTTCGTCTTGTGTTTGTCAGATCGTTTTTGGATGTTCCCTAGTGTGGTGTCTGATCTTTCCTCGTGTTTCATCTGTTCCCGTTTCTGGATTTCACTGTTCCTGTATGTCGTCAGAGTTCCAGCCTCATCGATCACTCCACTACATTTCCTGGATTATTCATCTCTTTCATCATCTCTGGAGGATCTGGTTGTCCACCTGTCTGCCTGTCTGCCTGCGCTACCACTGAGGCTTCCCAGTGTCTCATCCTCTTCTACTGAGACCAGCCCTGAGACCATATCCACCTGCTGTTTATTACTCAATAAACCAGTTTTACTTGCTATTGTCTCTCATGTATTCATTCCAATGACAGTGTATTTGTCTGTATTGTATGTGGTGTAAAAATACCATGATACTATATACCATGAAATGTGTACAATATATACAATACATTTTCATACTTCTCTCAGTAAAAGCACCAAAACCAAAATACTATTATGCACATATTATATCAAACTGGACAGTTTAGACTAATTCATTGGTTAAACTATTCACCATCTTCCTGGCATCAATATTATGAATTTGTTTTTCAAAAAGAACCCTGAGCTAAATGAAATTCAGTATGCAGTTTTGTGCACATATTGTAACCTTGGGAGAAATGTAAAACATGGCTGGGGCAATGAAGTCTCTTTAGAGAGAAACTGGTGAATGTGATGCACATTTTATTGTTATCATACGAATATTTGAGGAGTGTAATAAATGCAATGCATGTTCTCTCTGCAAATGATCAAACAGTATGTAAATGACAAGTCTCAATTGCTATTGAGACCTCAAACAAACCTAAAATACAAATAACTTGTTAAGTCAAAATTTTTAATAATGTAGATATAACTTTACAATACATTATTATATCGCATTATTAAGTAGCATTACTTCAGCTGCTGGGGATTTGGGGATTTGCTCCTTAACAGATGTTCAGGCTAATGAAACAAATTTGGTGGAGACACACATTCATTATCCATAAGATTCTCACTAACCATAACCTACATTCATTTAATCAGTGAAGTAGCTTATTATGCTGTTTACTGTCAAATTAACAATTTCAGCATGAATTGACACACTTTAGACTCTTAATGACACTAATATTAAAGTGAATAATTAAATCATAGCATATTTCAGAAAAAATAATTACAAAGAAATGATAAATTAAATATTAGATTAAATGTGAAATTTTCAAGTAAACATTTACTCCAATTTATTCAATTCAAAATACAAAGAACACATAAAAGCACCATAAACGTATCTTTATGACTTATAGTCTTAAGTCTACATCTAATATCATATTAAATAAAATAAAAAAAAGCTTGACAAAATAACAGCATACAGGTTTGGAAAAACATGAGGATAATGAGTAAATAATGTAGTAAAGCCAACCAGCTGGCTTCAATATAAATGGCATGGTTTTATTGTCCCTTAACCAAATATTAATTTAGATGTTGTGAATCAAATGTCAAAGGCTGACATTAAACAGCATGACTACTGTGTTTTCAAACATCTAGGCCAAGGAACCTTTTTTGAGTTGCTAATAATGTTTCACTTAATTATAATTAGAATATGGATTCACCATTTGAAGAATACTGTGCATGAGATATCAAAAGCAAAAGTTATCATGTGATTCAAGCTGAAATACCTCATGCTCAAAAAGCATAATAGATGACGAGAAGTACAAATTAAATTGACCGTTTGATCATACAGGCGTTCTAAATCGTTCAACCAAACAACAAAATTGAGCAAATATAGCTCATAAATTTAGCAAATATAGCTGATAAGAGTTTCTCAATTATGTCTCAGATGATTTTCCACAGCATAAACACCAGAGAGAGAGCAACATGCTTATCACATGCTGCCAAATGTTGAGCTTTGTGGTTCATCAGATCTCATTCTGCTAGAGGTGATACTGGAAACAAGCTGTGCTGTTAGATACAGAATGAAGTGCAAGGTCAGAGTTTACTCTCAGAGCCTTAATAAAAGATAAGGATATAGCCCATTGGACTATTCCAGCCGAAGCTTCAAAAATGGCACCCAAAATGTCAATCTTTCAGTGTCAGTGCATATGAGAGGATGAGAATGATACAATTATTAAGCAAGCATTTCTGCGCCATACACCAATAATAAAGCCCTGGGGTTTGTCAAAACTCAAAGGAACCCACATGAAAGTAATTTACAAAAAAGTTAAATAGCCCCTGGAATATTCATTAATCACTAAAATATGGAAAGTGTTGATAGCAGAAGTTCTTCACATGCAAATTGAACTGAAAATTAGCAATCAATGTGATCAATCAATGTTAAACGTACTGTATTGTACAGAGAAAATCCTTCCACTCACATGGAACGAAAAAAGATATAGCGGGCTAGATCAGTTTTGCCTCCAGAATGGTAATTGAACACACAAGGAAGTAATGGAGCAATTACATTTCTTGGACGTACCCACACAATGAGGTAAATTAATTAATCAGGGGCCTGGTGGAACAGAAAAGAAAGTGACTTGCAGTACTGAGTCACAAATGGCTGCAGACAATGAATTTTAGAAAAAAATAAAAATCATGGGTGCAGAAGTTGCCTAGGTCTTATATCACAAAAGCTCTACTTAGGATAGATGGCAAATAAACATGTCCAGTTAGCAAATGTAGCTATATTTTAGGGAATATTATTACGTTTTTGGACTCCCATCTCGTGAGATTTTACAATCTGAACCTTGCCTTCTCATATAAACTTCAACTTATCTGATATTTTTGTAGACTTGAGCATGACACAGCCATTGTGTGTGATAAATACAATCTAAGAAATAAAAGATCAATTTGATCAATTTGATACTTTTTTCTTCATTCTGATATCATAAATCATATAAAATGATTTATTTTTCAAATTATTATTTTCTTAATCTTTTTAAAATTAATTTAAAAAAGCATAATCAATGTTTATTTTTGAATAAATTGCATGCAAAAAAAAAATCAGATTTTTACATCAGCTTGACTCCCTTAGCTCACAATTGTTTCAATTTGTAACAGCACAAGTGTTGAATTTTGAGCATGAGCATGTCAGTCAAATCTTGAAAAATTTATGCTGAAGGTTGCCAGCCCTAGCCTGAAGAGATACCTCAACAACATGTAATGTCTTCACTCTTTTAATGACGGCACAGTTGTGTAGGTAAAACAAGCTGCTATGAGTCACCACTAAGGTTTCCTCAAAAAGTCTCGCCTCCTTTCAATTATCACATCAACATGTCACATTCGTAAGTGCCAGTAGGAAATAAACAGCTAGCCTCATGGGCTTCACCTGCCACCATCTGTGACGTAGCCTCAGGTCACTCAGAGACATTACCAATATACACACACACAATCCCATGAGCTTCCTCTACCATGGTGTGGAGAGAAAACAACAACTGATGAATACTCTGAATCAATATCTAAATGAAAACAAAGCATACACAGCCTAAAATTAAACGTAAAGTAAATCCAACCAAAATGGAAAATATCTGCCAGCAGTTTTCAGCCCGAAAAATCTGTATTTCTTGTTTCCTTGGTAAGTGAATGTAATTGTTGCACATCTAAACTCTTTCTGCTATTAAGAAAATAGGTTTGTCTAAACCTCTGTGCTTTCGGAAATCTATTGGAAAGTGATTGCTGGATGGAGCATTACTGTAAGAATTGATTCTATGCTATTTCGATCCTGACTGCTAGCATCACAAACGTGGTGTAAATAAGTGTCTGCATTTAAAAAAAAAACAAAAGAAAAGAAAAGGCAAATGTGTTCAAGGATAGGGAATCTGAGGCACCATTAGTTGAGAATGGAGAGCATAACTGTAAAACAGATACTTACCTGCCAATGAATGTTTATTTAACATTTCAAATCACATGTCTTTTAAACATTGACAATGTAACCCTACAGTGACCCCATATAGACTTCCGCTAATGAGGTGTTCAATATGTTTCTTTTCACTGTCTTAAACAGTGCAAGATGGAGCCAGGGGTCCAAAACGTGTAATATTAATGAATGTCTAACTAAGGTCTTCTAATCCAAATGTGTCTTAAGTCATAACCTTGAACATATTTTATTCAAAAAAACAACAACATGTGGAGTAGCAAGTGAACAAATCAAGGTTTTCTGAACCTGAAGACAGAGTTGGAATAGCATTACAATATCAGCCTTGGATTCATGACAAGGGAATAAGTAGACTGGTCAGACACTTGGGTTTGACGCTGGAACTGGGTCTCCTGTCAATCATGCTTGACTGACAAAGAGAGTATTATAGTATTAGAGTATTTTTTATTTTTCAAAATGAAAAATAAATGTATAATTTGGTAAAGTATTGTTTGGAATCAATTAATAACCCTAGTGTTTCCTAAGGCAAGGTTAGTTTATTTATATAGCACATTTCATACACAATGCAATTCAAAATGCTTTACATAGGAAAAAATATAATAATAATCAAAACAAAAATTAAGTTCAGTGCAGTAAAAACAGTGGCATAGTGTTAATTTAGTAAATGCATAGCTAAAGATGTGTTTGAGTCTGGATTTGAATTATGTGACTACTATAGGGGCACATCTTATCTTTCTGGAAGCTGGTTAGCTGCGGCTGGCATAATAGCTAAAAGCAGACTCTCCGTGCTTAGAGTGAACCCTTGGTATTTCTAGCCGATGTGATCCTAGTCTGATCTGAGTGATCTGTTAGGTGAGCATATCTGCAATATATTGAGGTCCTAACCCATTGAATGATTTTATGTACCAGTAATACTTTAAAATCAATCCTAAATGTAACTGGGAGCCATTGTAAAGACATGAGGACTATGTTCGTATTTTCTGGTCCAGCTCAGAATCCTGGCAACTGCATTCTGTATGAGCTGCAACTGTCTTATGGTCTTTTTTAAGGTGAGGTAAGCCAGTGAGGAGTCCATTACAATAATCCACCCTGCTGGTGATAAAAGCATTTACAAGTTTCTCTAAGTCTAATTGTAGCAATATTTTTCAGATGATAGTATGCTGATTTAGTTATTGCTTTGACTTGACTACTGAAACTAAGGCCTGACTCTAGCGACACACCAAGATTCCTGACTTGATTTTTAGTTGTTAGACCCCTAGCGTCAAGGTATACATTCACCTTTGATAACTGTTCACCAACTGTTTACTTCATCAATGCATTTGCACAGGGAGTTAATGGGGCTGTAGTCGTTAGGCGATAGGGCTAAGAAGAGCTGTGTGTCGTCTGCATAGCTGTGGTAAGCAAATTGGTTCTCTCTCATTATTTGGCTCATTGAGAGCATAGTTTGAACAGGAGTGGCGCAAGAATTGAGCTTTGAGGAACTCCGCAAGTCATGGATGTCCACTCAGACTTATGGTCTCCTATACTCACATAATAACCTCCCCCTTCTAAGTATGGCCTGAACCATTTTAGGACTATCCCAGAAAGCCTCACCCCAACAAGTCATATTTTTACTATAGTTAGCTGATGTCAATAAACACCTGGTACACTGTGTCATTCAAATCTGTCAAAACCCATATGATGCACCTGCTCTTCCCACAAAGAGATTGAAAAGTCATCATTCTTTTTCTTGTTGCAGCTAGGATAATCACACATTTAATTTACATTTTAGCATTTATATATTGTAATGGTAAAATTATAAAATTTTACGCCCCTGTGCGAGTGCACCATGAAACACGTATGGAATCAATCCAATGGCGAGACGGAACTTCATAGGCGGGTGATGTCATCGACCAGGAAACAATAAAGCACCCCAAAAAACACAACAGCGACAGCTTCTGATAGGCCTGAAGCAAATCGGTCTCGGGCATGCCAGGAGTGTGGCAGAACGACGCAGCGTCTCGTTCCCTATTCAGGAAACTAAGGTTACATATGTAACCGAGGCGTTCCCTTTCAAGGGAACTCAAGCTGCATCAAACACTGTGGGAACGCTAATACCCACATCACCATAAGAGCAAGTGACCGACAGTGTGAATCAGACAGCATATTCAGACAAAAGCACCTGCGCCCCAGGAGTAGAGCTGAAGTCTAAGAGATAAAACTTGACAAACGTATGTGGTGAGGACCAGCCAGCCGCATCACAAACATCATGGAGGGAAACACCCAACAGTAAAGCTTTAGAAGCGGCCATACTCCTAGTAGAGTGAGCTCGTACAGCCAAAGGTGAAGGCTGACCAGCCGACTCGTAAGCAAGTGAGATAGCCTCGACCACCCACTTGCTCATCATCTGTTTAGATGCGGGACACCCCTTCCTGGGTGAGCTAAAGCGGATGAAAAAACTGTTCAGACTTCCTCCACAGGGCAGCTCTGTGGACATAAGCATATAAAGCCCTGACTGGGCAGAGTAAATTAAGTTTCTCCAGGTCCGACGACATAAACAGAGGAGGACAGAAAGTCTGCAGTACTATAGGTCTAGCAACATTAGAAGGGACCTTAGGGACATAACCTGGCCTAGGATGGAGGAAGGCCTTTACCATGTCACTCGGGAATTCCAGGCACAAAGGAACAACCGAGAGAGCTTTAATGTCACAGATTTTCTTGAGTGACGAAATAGCAAGAAGAAAAATGTTTTTCAGAGTGACAAATTTCTCAGGAATTTCTTCAATGGGCTCGAAGGGAGCTAGGGAGGGACCTTCCAATATGATGGCCAAATTCCAGGTCGACACCCTTGTGCGAACTGCTGGCCTCAGCCTCAAGGTGCCACGAAGGAAACGTGTTATAAGTTGGTGTCTTCCCGAAGAGACTCCACTCAAAGGGAAGTGGTAAGCAGCTAATGCCACCACATACGCCTTTAGTGTGGAGGGGGATAGCCCTGTGGAGAAATGCTCCTGCAGGAACTCCAGCACTGAACCCACTGGGCAGTTAACTGGATCCAGCCGGTGTTCTCTACACCAAGAAGTGAAAAGCCTCAGTTCATAAGTTCAGAGACCTGAACTTATGAGCTGGGCCCCCTCAGAGGCCAAGCCAACAGTTTCCATATTTCCAAGGATCAACGTACTCGCCTGAAAGAGAAGGTCCCTCCTGATTGGAATCTCAAGAGTAGAGCCGTCGAGGAGAGATACTAGGTCCGCATACAGACGCAACCTCGGCCACGTCTGAACCATAGCATCCAACCCAGAGGGGCTGGATGCTCAGGGAAAACCACAGTGGACAGTGTGATGTCTCCCTGGACACAAAAAGGTCTACCTCGGCACAACCGAAATGCTTCCAAAGGAGCTCCACCACCTTGGGGTGAAGTCTCCATTCCCCGGGGTGAAGTTTCCATTCCCCGGGCCTCGGCCCCTGCCTTGACAGGATGTCTGCCCCCTGATTTAAATACCCTGGGATATAAATCGCCCTCACTGAAAGAAGCTTCCCCTGGGACCAAAGAAGGATCTGGCGAAGCCAGCTTGTATAACGGGCGCAAACGCAGAGCCCCTTAATGGTTTATGTAGGAGACCACTGATGTTTTGTCGGACCGGTCAAGAATATGATGGCCTCTCAGGTCTGGGAGGAAGTGTTTCAGGGCCTGAAACACCACCAACATTTCTAAGCAGTTTATGTGCCACGAAAGATGATGGTCCTGCCACAGACCCTGGGCTGGATGACCACTCATGTCCTTGGGACAGGAACCAAGGTTATTTCCACAGGACCAGAGCACGAAAGCAGTGCCGTGTGACTTTGATCAAAGTGGGTGGAAATTTATAGCCTTTTCTCACTGGACTTGATATAATTAAACTTATCAATTTGATGGCTGATCCAGAAAGGTTCAAACGACACTCACCAGTGATAACAGATTCACCCACTGTAACATGCAAAAGACTTTGTTCGGACCTCGGAGTGGCTGCAGAAAAAAGAGACTTCTACCGGACCCAAGCGAAAACAAGGAGGATACAAATTGGACATTACATGTAAACACGCAATGCTTGCTTATATTGTTAACATTAACAATTTGAGAACAAAGTTTAATTTGCACAATTTTGCGGGATAAGCGATTGTTAGATTTAATCAGCGCGATTTAGAACTAGATCAAAAATGGATTTCTTACTAGTTCAGATGACATTTTCTGGTGTATATTCTTATGTTGGTCATAATTCCAAAAAGAATATTCTGTGATTCTGAATGCCTGTATCCACATCTGGCAGGTGACTGACAAACTCACAGTCTCCTCAAACATTGTGTTCATACGCGCTGTGCCGTGTCGGGTGTTGAAGTACAACTCACATAAAGTTAATAATTCCGTGAATAACTGCAATTGCAGATTTCGAACAGAGATGGCGACAAAGAGGAAAAACACTGGACTGCAGCTTTAAATTATTAGTGTTTATAAAGATTTAACACATACAGTAAGATGAAAGCAGGGGCATGACAGGACATTTATCCGTTGGGATGACGTGCTTTATGGGCCGATAAAGGCAACGGTAATCTAATTGCACAAATACACAGGAAAAAATAAATATGCACAATTAAACATCAAATATTGATGCCAAAATTGATGAGAACCATTTGATGATTACTGATATACTGTGCATGTTTACTGTATGAATGTTGATAAAACACAAAATAATAAACTGGAAGAGTTTAATCCTTTTTCATTTTCACAGTGGTTAAGGATGCAGAAATGACACATTCACATACAAGCAATCAGACGATTTTTCTGTCCAAGACTAAATTGGACAGCTGAAGCATAAATCAGTATATATGGGGACTCACAGATGGACTCAACTCAAAACAGGTTGTTTCATTTCCCCCCAACAAATATGTCTGAACAGATTCCATGCTGTTGTCTATGATTTATGCAGCGAGATCACACAGGTTCATGTGGTTTAAACCAGCTTTACTGGCAAATAGAAGCCAAAGAATAATTTAAGAGGAAAAACAGAAAAGGTCTGCTCATGTCTTCACAAATCCTGTTTCTTGGTTGGATCACAAGATTTAATACTTTCTAAAGTGGCGTTTTAGAAGGAGAAGTGCATCTATCTTATTCAAGCTCTCAGTGAAGTCTTGCATAATAAGACATGTTGCGCATCAGATTTAATTTAAAACCAACTGGCACATTATAGCCTGCAAAAATAAAAGTTGGTTACAAACCAAGTCTTGACTGTCACTATATGCTTTTAAAAAAAAGCTTTTTAGTTCCATTCTTAATGAAAGGCATTCCTAACCGTTTTATAAATTACAAAAGAAAGTGATGACTAAAATACATGTTCCCAGCCGAAAGTGCCAACCCTGAGGAGCTTCACATACTGTAAGTGCTACACTATAACTGTGCTTCTCTCTTAGTCTTCCTCATCCTTCATTTCCATGACGACCCCAAGGCACAAAGGCTCTCAGCAGAACACATTGCCAGAACTTCGTACATGTCTTCTCAGAAACACTCAACTAAATTCAAGTGACATTGGCATCGCCAAGATTTCATGGTTGTCACTCAACGCTTTGAGAGGGAAGTTTCCTCTGTGGAGTCACACAATTTTTTTTTGTAGAAGTCACCAAAGGAGCAGAATCAGGATCAAGTCATTTAATTTCTGTAGATTGAGTGACTTTTCTGTTTATCCATTTCAGAAACCTTGAGGTTCTCCGCTATTAGCAATCATTAAAAGTTTCACATCACCTACATGACTTGAGAGGTCCAGAAACCCAGCAAGGGGTCAATGGTTAATTTGCATCGCATACTAGCAATGTCTCTCATACTCTTTTTATCGTCAAATGTTCCTCAGTTTCCCTTTCTGTTCAGAATTAAACTTTAAGATGCTCATTGGTCTGGCAAGGTCTTGGCATTTTGACCGATGGTGGTTACATCACCGACTCTGGGAACAGACACAAGAAATGACAGTGATGCAAATGTCACTGAGTCCTGATAAGAAAGTAACGGGCTGATGCTTAATTTAGCATACCATGAGAATAGAAACCCTGAAGTTTGACAAGCAGAGCTGCTCTGCCATTGAATAGACTAATTAAAATTACATCATGGGTTTTCTTATCATGCTTATGGAACTGCACACGCTTGAGCATCGAGGGAGATTCACAATTGCAAGCAATTAGGAAAATTAAGATGAGATCATGCAGCACAGCGTGTTGTTTATTAAGAGAAATCAGTGTGAAAGAGCTTAGGTGGCTCATCAAAGCATCAGGCTTTTCAGTTTTCAATTATCAGACGTTTAAATGTGCAAGAAAGCAAACATTTAAAACAATGGAACAAAATCAATGATTTAAATCTCCATGTCTGAAGAACTTGATGGTAAGTGGTCATTTCCTTCTCACATTGCATTTGAAAAGACAATTTGTCATCTGTAGGTTGTGATTCAAATCACTAGCTTCAGTGTCTCAGATATCAAGTTTCAGCATCTATACAGATTCAGGGTAAGAGTCTATTTGACAAGTTATCACTTTTGTGTCAAATGGAGGAAAAATTCTATAATAATTCTGACTGAATTCTCCATATACAAAAAATGGAGGTATAAAGGGCTGTAATACAGACTTCCAAGTGGTACAAGAGCCTATAGTCGAAGCAGGCAAACACTTAAAGGGTCACTCCACCTCTGGAAAGATGAATGTGTATTTAAAATGGATAATGTCTAGGCCTATGTATGCAATTACTGGACATATTCATGACCAGTTATTAAAATTATATTCCCTTTATTTGAGCTAAGAATCTGTACAACTGAAAGAAATAATCACTTTTATACATAGTTCTGTCCCAGTTGGTCTAAATAAACATTACATAGGCCCTACATACTATAAAAAGTGAATAATTTTCAGTGCATAATGTATACATTTAGTATATACAGTGTGATTCCACTCATCACACTGCAGTGGTTCTATGCATATTTTTAAGTTAAAACCATTATTTTTTGTTACCAGCGAGTCCATTTTAATGACCTCAGCCGTTTTCCCTGAAACCCACAGGCTTGCCCAGAGTGCCACTGTCATAGGATGTCACTTTTCCAATAGGTCAGCTTTCTTCCCTGCCAGAGCGACTCCGGTCAACTGCAAATGCTATTATCGTAAAGTAAATTGTTTAGGAGAAACAATCGCACACCGGCTAACTGGTCGGTTACACCCACTAATAGAAAGGGACAGTTAAGTGTTTAAGCATTCTAAGCAACAAAAGGAAGTACAAGGAAGAACCAGCTTGTAAGACCAAAATGCATGTTCCTATGCTGTGGTCTATCTTTCTGCCACCAGACTCCAAACCACCCTGATGTGAGCTGCCTAAGTGACTTCCATTAACTGCTCAAATCAGAGCGTCTGATGACAATCCTCAGCGAGACGCAATGTTCCCCACTGAAAGACCCTGGTTGAGCCACCATTTTTTTCGTATAAGAAATTTTCCAATTGGCTTCTTAGAAAAAGCCACCTGTGCTCTCACTGATGCGGTGGGCTGAGTGTCCCTGCATTGACAGGCCAAATGGGACCATACAATTACTTGACCGACCACTGGTTCATGTTTGGTGTGAGGTAAACGGACCCTCAAAAGTGTGACTTAATGTACAAATCAATCCATTAGATTCTTCTGCCTCACTGGCTTGCTTTCTTTCTCTCTTTCCTTAAATCACACATTCATTCATTCATGCATGTTCCAATATAGCTTTCATTCAAATAACAAAAAGTTGTACCTATGCATTCATATTCCCAACACTTGTGTTAACAAGTTAATTCAGCAAGTAACTTCTCCTTGAAGGAAAGTCATATGGTCCTTTTTGATTTGCCTCTAAAAGTGACAGACTAATTCTAATTAATTAAACGCGTAGCTCCAGCTGCTCAAGAGACGAAACGGTTGAGGACCTTTTTCATGGCTGACATCACAGGCAATAGCTTTCTTTTTTATCTTGGTTTCCCATGGGAGACATACTTCCACTGTTCTTTCATTTCCTTTTTTTCAGCTTACTTTTCTCATCACCTGTCTGAGCAAATACAATAAGTGTCCACATGTGACAGAAATTGTCGGCGAAGAGAACAGGTGGGACTGTTCAAAATGAAAGAATAGATAATATTGAGCCACACACACACAACCACTCCACATATACGATGGTATATCCTCTATCCAGAGGATCCCTAATCATTCCTGAATGAATCAAAGTATTTATTGAAATGAAACACTGTTAAAAAAGATGTCTCAAAATGAAAAAAATGACCTAAACTTTTAGAAAACTGAAAACTGGCAGATGCATACATACAATACTGTAGAATTGTAATTGCATTATCAATAATGCAGCCAAAGGGAAATTGAAGGATGCCAGGAGGAAAACATCATGATTAAAAGCAGATCTGTACAAACTGCCATGAAAAAAAGGAGCAATCGGAGCTACAGACATTACAGGCCTGAGTAATTGATTTGTTTTGTTTTTATGTTTTTCAAATGTCAAAAGTCTGCCTCTTTAAATCTTTACTTCTTAAAACCACGTATCTGCATAAATGCCATTTAACTACAAATTCAGGTTTTAAATGCACTAAAATTGCCTGGGGATGTTTTGAGAATCCGAGGAAGGTTAAAAATTATTTTTGGATGCATGTGTTACCTTTTTTCTTTCTCAGCATAAAGTGAACAATATGAAACACTTCACAGGCTGCTTATCAACACTCTTCTTTCTTCTTGTGATCTGGAAACCCATCAAAATATGCCATGATGAAGGATGCATCACTTAAATGCACCACGTGGATGTGATGAACGAGGAGAAAGGATACATTCAGAGGAGCTGGGAGAAAGTATTAACACGTCAGGGTTGCCAGGTCTGCATAACAAAACTAGTCCAATGTTATTGGACTAGGGCTATCATAAGTCTGAACATCTAAAATGTATACTTTACAGTAACTGTTGCGTGTTAACATCAACTTGAAAATCGGAATGGACACACAAAATTATGTCAAAATATTTTGACAACATAATACATAATTTACATTTTACCCCTCTCCGCAAATATGCTCGTAAAACGCAAATATTCTCGTAAACACTGTCGGTTATGTCTTAAAGGTACAATATGCGGTGAAAATCCAAAAACTACTAGGCCAATGTTCTATATTTTGTTTGGTTGATTACTTACAACATGCCCAGTGTTTCCAACTACTTGTAAATCGTGACAAAATTGCGATTTTAACCAAGGAAACTGGACGTGTCAGCAGGGGTGAGGAGTTACCAGTCAGTTTCCCTCGGTTTCCGCTCTACAGCCATAGTAACCATGGCGACATATGTGGACAACCGGGTTATGGTTAGCAGGACGCTGTTGTTGTTTTGTTTAAACATTTTGGACCATGGCAATCAGACTTTGAGACAAAAAGTGGACTAGAACGTAGATGAACATCTTTCGAGATGCCGAGAAACTTCGACTTGACTGAGACAAGTGTTGCAAATGACTGTCACGAGCAAATGTAGGCTACATAAAACTAATCGATGATATTTTGTTCAATATGATGAAATGTTAGAATATGATCTGTATGTTATTCTAATGTTGATCTAGCTTACTGCTAGTCTCATATAGCCAACAAACAACTTAACTAACAACATTCAACACACTTAAATGCCATTTTGTGATTGTGTAGCTAACTGTTAAAGCAAGTGAAACAGCATGCGTTACCTCAAGTTTAATTCGTCTAATAAACTGACCTGTGAATTAATTCAATTTGGTATAACAAAATGTTCCCTTATACAGGACTCGAGTTGCGTGTGGCGCTGGTATAGCTACATCTCTCATTAGCAATCGCACCCTGCTTCATACCACAGTAATAAAAACATCACTGTATTCACTCATTCATAAAAGAACCATCAGCTTGACACAAGATCCATAATTCCGCTTGATGCTTTGCGTCATCGCTTTTGTTATTGTAAGAGATTAGCGATCCATGATGGCCAAAAATTACATTCTGTAAGTTTAAGTGAACATAAACATTTGAGAAAGAAATCGGAAGTGTATCATTATGGACCTGTGCAAATTAGGTCTCCGATAATGTTACCTGCTGCATTTTCAAACAAAAGACAGCTTTAACAAAAAGATGAATCTATATTTAGTAGTGAACACTATGATATTTTACATTCTGTATCTGAATAATACTAGCTGGAACTTTCTTTATTTTGTGCTTTATTTTCTTGCTGAACTGAAAAATAATCCGATCCGTGACTCAAAAATCGTTCTATCCGAGCTGTTATGGTAGTTTTGTGATCCGTTAAACCACTAGCCAAATCATGAACAACTGCTTTCATAAAGGAGTTTACAGGAACTTAAAAGCTCCTCTCAAGTATTCCTACCTCTCAAAACACATTAAACCCCACTTAAAACCGCAGATTTGGCCTACCTGAAACAGTCTGCAACCTTTGTGGAAGTCTTTTTTCCTTTTCCAAACACCTGACGCATGCAAATTACCGCCCCCTTCACGTGTCTCAAATCCTAAACCGTTTATTCTTGCTTGTTGAACATTTTTAGTGACTGACACGTTCAAAAAAATTTTTTAGATTTTTTTAAATTTTATTTACCTCATTCAAACACATTTCAACAAAAGAAAAATATTTTTAGTTAGGCCTATATTACGAGAGGTTCTCTCGTATTGCGTAGGGTAAATTAGCTTAGGGTCACTGCTGGGTTATTGTTGCATAATCTTTGGTCCTCTGCTGCACCCTTGTGCCTATCAAGCAGACTACTTAGTAAGACCTTAAATGTCTGTTTTCATCAATGTTATTTGATCTAGCTTTTAAAATTGGTTGTTCCTGTCTTGGATGCTGACTGGTCAGTATAGTGAGACGAGTTGCATCTTTAATGTTTTTATTATTAAGAAACAATAGATCAAAATCCAAAAGTAACGTAATGTACAGTATTTTCAATAAATCACACCCTAAAAGCACATTGAACAATGCTACTGATTTGAGAGCCCTCAGTATGCACTGCCACATTAATAAATAATGCTGTGTTCGTTAGCAGTTCTGTTAGCAGGTTGTTGTTGTTTTTTTATGCTGTTATTTTGTTGTCAGTGTTATTAGTGTGTGGTGATTTTCAGAGTGCATCCATTTGAAGATATTGCCTGGATGTTTTTTTAGAGTTATACTTAGAAAAGATTTACTTTATTTACTTTATTCATTTCTTATATATACAGTACATACATATTAGAAAGGAATAAAAATGAAAACTGGTATTGCTAATTGACAATTTGCTTGACAAGAAATCTGTAGTTGCCTTTACAATAATGTATTGGCTGCACAAGACAGAATGAGCAAAGTCAATTTGACTTAACAAATTAGTGTTACTACAGTATAAGAACAAGATTAAAGTATTTGTTTTTAATTTGAACGTATTTAGTGTTTAGCTTGATCTTCATCTGTGAATTTCATCCAGAGTTATTCTCATCCTCTTATCCTATGGCTCGTCGTCTTTTTTTTTCTCTTCGGTCGCTCCTTCCATCTTTTCCTCCTCTTTTTCTTCCATCTTTTCCTTGTCTTCTTCTGCCTTCTCTTTCTCTGGTTCTTCTTCTTTCTTTTCCTCCAGGGTTTCTTCCTTCTTTTCCATCTCCTCCTCTTCATCTTCATCCTCCACCTCTTCCCCAGCAAAGCGCTCTAACTGAACAATTCGCCGTCTGATGGTCTTCTGTGTCTCCTCCTGTTCCTCCAGCAGCTTGTTTATCTTGGTCTGCATGATCTGCAGTGTGCTGTACATTCGGTTTACGCGCTCATCCAAGTCCCTCTCATCTGGCTTTAGTTTGGAAGGGTCCAGCTCAAGCAGACCATCCTTCAGCAGAATCTGTCTCCCTTTCTCTTCCAGCATTGCTTTAGCTTCGGGATATTCCGTCAGAGCTTCCATCAGATCATCTTTGGACAGGCAGAAGAGGTCTGAGTACCCTATGCTTTTAATATTTGCTGTTCTGCGGTTCCCTGCCTTGCTGCCCTTGATGTTTAGAATGCTGATTTCACCAAAGTAGCTTCCATCGCCAAGAACGCAAAATTGGGTGACGCCGTCATCGGCCACCACGGCAAGTTTGCCTTCTTTTATGATGTACATCTCCCGCCCGATATCGCCCTTTCGGCAGATGTAGTCACCAGGACTGAAGACAACAGGGCGAAGCTTCAACACCAACTCGATCAGCAACCCCGCCTCACAGTCGGCGAAGATGCGCACCTTCATGAGGGTCTCTAAGTGCACGTTCATGCCCAACTCTGCCCGTAATTTGTCTGGCAAGTACCTCAGCACCTCTCTCTCATTTTGTGCTTTCTTGTTAGTCCACAGGTAGTCAAACCACTTGATGACACGCTCCTCGAGGTCCTTGCTGACATGCCGCGCATGCATGTACTGCTTAATGTTGTCGATCCTGGATTGGAACTGAGCCTGGGCTGCGTTCATATTTGAGATCATTGTAGCAATGTTACCCACAATGGTGGCAAAGATCAAGACGCCCACCAGGAAGTCAACTACGTGGAAGAGAAATTCAGAGTCTAGCTCCGGAGATGGTGTCTCTCCGATAGTGGTGAGGGTAAGCGTAGACCAGTACAGGCTGAAGGAATATTTTCGCATGAGTTCTCCGAACTCTGGTTCGTTGAGATCAGGGTACACCCAATCGTCTGATCCGAACCCGATGGACTTGGAGAAGGAGAAGTAGAGGCATGCATTCCAGTGGATGATGATGATGATGTACATGACCAAAGTGCAGATTCGGAAGATGTTGGGGTAGTTGGTCATGGTTTCGGAGATGGTGAAAAACTCAAACATGCGGTTCAGGCGGAGCAACTTGTTGATTCGGATCTCGGGGTAGTCCAACCCTAAAACGAAGTAGAAGATGTCCGTGGGTAGCATAGAGATGACGTCGACGCGGAACTGGAGACTGCTGGTGTACCGCTGGAGAAGGAGCTTTTCGTCTTTGACAAGCAAGCCCTGTTCCAGGTACCCTGGTTAAAAAAAAAAAAGGTGACTTGAAATCATGACACAAATTGACATCTGATTGTACTAATGTTGTTAGATTCACCTGTTCGTGCTCTGAAGGCCATGTCTGCCAAATATATCAAATCGGAACTATAGTCCAAGAGGAACCATATCAGTAGATATTCATGCTGCAGCTCCTCAAAGCAGGCTCTATGCAAAGATACAAAATGGAAATACTCTCAAAAATATTACATCCATTTATCAAGCTTACAAAATGCTCCAATTTTTTGTATTATGTTGGATTTTGATGACCTTTATCATATCTAGAGCGAGCTCGTTCTCATCCCAAGGTAACACAGTCTCATCCCAAGAAGTCATATAACTGACGTCTTGGGATGTGTTTTGACCATACGTCAACATCCGCCTTTTTAGGGTACCCTTAAACGTCGGTTACATGACGATCCCGGGCCGTCATACAACTGACGCTTTAATTTTAACGTCGGTTAGGTGACGGGGTAGGTTTAGGGGTAGGTTTAGGTCTGGGGTAGGGTTAGGATCCCATAACGTCATCTAACCGTCGTGTAAGGGTACCCTAAAAAGGCGGATGTTGACGTATGGTCAAAAGACGTCCCAAGTCGTCAGTTATATGACGTCTTGGGATGAGACTGCGCTGCCCAAGGCGTCATATACAACGCTTTTGCCATATAGCGTAGACATCCAACGCACATGGCACCCTTTAGCGTCAAATGAGACAAATGGAGCAGAAGGCGTCTCCTAGTGGTCTAACCCTAACCCTACCCCATACCTAAACCTACCATAACCGAAGCGTCTCATTTGACACTGAAGGGTGCCATGTGCGTTGGATGTCTACGCTTTAGTAAAAGTGTCATATATGACCCCTTGGGATGAGAATGCGTTACTAGAGCATAAGAGTGTACAGAGACTAATGGAGATGTAAGGAAGCACACTTCAGAGGTTCCTCTTCAAAAACACTCTTCTCTCATCTCCTGGTCTTAATAAAACATGAACTTCTCATTATTACCTTGCAATTATAACTGTCCAGTTGTACATGACAGGAACTGTGATTATAAGCAGCCATTGATAATACAGGAATCCCGCTGGGTTAATCACAAACACCTCTTTGGGCCTTGAAAAAAATGAAGTTGACATGAGCAATAATCAATGGTGATACTTTAACCTTTTGTAAATCACAGATTAGAAAGGGCTGATAAAAAAAATCCAGCTACCGACCCCTCCTTTTTCTCTTTCTCCTTTTCCTTTTCTTTTTCTTTTGCCTTTTCTTTTTCTTTCTCATTTTCTTTTTCCTTTTCTTCCTTTTCTTTCTTTTCTTTTCTTTCTTTCTTTTCTTTTTTGCTACAGAAAAATAGAAAGGTTTATACAGTAACAAACGTCATTTATAACCAGAATGTGTCAAAAATAAAGATTAGTGTGCTACTCACTCTTTTTTCTCCTTCTTTTCTTTTTTCTCCTTTTTCCTCTTCTTCTTGGCTTCCCTATATGGACAGCAAAGTACACTATTACCACAAATACACATTTATATAAAATTATGTTATATTAAACAGTATTATATTATATTGATCTTATGATCTTTGATTACTCCTCATTGTTGTTGCTGTTGTTGATGTTAAATAAACGTCCTGCATTTGGAACTGGAATTGTGTCTTCATCGTCCTCCTCTGTGTCCATCTCCATTATCGGAGACACTTGGGGAGGGACAGCAAACCCCCCTGATGTAGGTACAATAGTCATGATCCTTTCCCCCTAGAACAATAGGCTGAAGCATTGATTTACAATTTACATGTCTTTCTATTGGTTAAAAGTAAAAAAAAAAAAAAAAAAAAAATCTGACAGACAAAAAGAAAATTGCCACAAAGTCATATCATACTCACCGGCTGTTTTTCTTTAACCCAAATCCTGTCCCATTCTCTCTTGACCAGAAGAATTACTGAGCCTGTCAGAATCACAGACCTTCTCGGTGAAATTAAAGATAGACTGCAGTCAAATTACAGCTTGTGTTGTTTTTTTCAAAGGAGGAACAAGCGTGTGGTTCATTTGTTCTGTTGTGCTATGTAATGATATCTCAGACTTGCATGACCCTGAGAAGGATTTGGAGATTAATGAAAGACTAGTGACAAAAACAAAGCCTCCTCCCTGTCTTCATGAACCGTACATAATTTATACTTCCTCCAAAAAAAGCTGAAAGTATGAGTGAGATCCATCATTTATACCATTACACTGAGAATTTCGGCAACCAGTCGTTTTTTTAATTGTACCATATTCAAAACAAATGTTTAGGTTCATGTTTAAATTGATTCATCAGAGTGCACCTAGAAAGACATATGTGAATGACCATATTTGTTAGTGGTTTATTTAACTAACTGTAATTTCATTTTACTTTTGCTGTGTACACACACTATACTGGATACTGGTGTCATGTTGTGCTTTCTAGACTGTGAGCCTGTAGAGTAGAGTGAGAGATTTATCTCATGTAGTAACATCTACCCAGTCAGCAGTCTTCCACAGATCTGCTTTATCCTATTAATACAAACCTCCCAGTCTTAGTTTCACACACAGCCACTCAGAGAAATAGATGGCCTGTTTTGTTGGATATATGTAGTTTTTGTTTAATATTATTTTATATTGTATGAATTGCATATACACTGTAAAAATGAATACGGTTTATCTAATCAAAAAATTGTGGCAACAGATTACAAGCAATACTATTAATTAAATATAACAAATTAGAATTGAGTAATAATTAAACAAATTAATTCCTTAAAAGTTAACCATTTAAAATGAGTAAAACTTACAACAACAACCAAAAAACATAAATTGAAGTCACCATTATGGTGATCAGGTTTGTTTTAAAATTATGTTTTTCTCCTTCACTGATTCTGCTTGTTAACATCAGGTGTCTTCAATGTTGGCAATTTAAAATAAAGAATTCTTAATTGATTTTTGACGTCTGTCTGGTAGTGAGATATTTTTGTTAATTTTTTTGGTGTAAACTTTACTCATTTTAATTGGTTAACATTTAAGGAATAATTTGATTAATTATTACTCAATTCTAATTTGTTAAATTTAATTAATATTATTGCTTGTAATCTGTTTCCACAATTCTGTTGATTAGATAAAGCATATTCATTTTTACAGTGTATAATGATGATACATATATAACACACACACACAAACAGTCAATCCAAAATTTATTCAGACACCATTAACATTTCTCACATTATCACATTTTATTCGCTATAGTTTAGAAAACGGTAATAATTTCTGACAAGACCTCAAGAGTTATCAATATTTCACTGGGTTTGGCCATCGTTCTATTAGACTGTCTCACAAAAGAATTAGGTTAAATATCTGTCAGTTGTCAGCTGTTAAATTGAAGTGCACAATTAGATAATACCAATTTAGGTCAACCAATTATCAAGCAATGCTTAATTTTGTTCAGCCTGTAGTGTAAAAAGGTCGCATTAGCAATTTTAAACATTTTACTGGTAGTTCACTGTATGAAGAATTTTTGGGTAGAATTTGTCAGAGTTTACTTTATTTTGCTATCCTCACTTAGCCTGACTTCGTCATACTCATATTCTAGAGAGAATATGAGTCTGATACTGCTCCATAGGGCTTTGATTATGAGGCGTATCTTAACTGAACCAGGAAAAAAAAAAACTCTGCACTCAATTGGATAGTCGGTAGACCTACAACCAATCAGAGCAACGCAGTAAGTCAACTTCTTTGCATAGCGCAGTTTTCAACTAACTTACTTATTTTAGAAGGAAAATAACGAGTGTTGCTTCTTACTTGGTTCTTACCTTCATAAGTGCGACCAAAGGAGAAACCACAACGACCACAGGCTTTTCATTACGTCCCATCTTCTTAGCAACCATCAGAGCCAGTTGATTACAGTTATTGAGTTACACTTTTCCCGAATCATGTAGGAAAGGACGGCAAAAATAGCTTTCCGGTCGACAAATGCCTTGATTGCAGTTTTCTGTTCGACTAAAATGAATGCGCTGTCGATTTATTTTACAACAGGCGCGACAGCAGAATCTATACATCTCAATTATCCAGCTGCAGTCATCTCTGAGGGAAACCAGTTAAGCGCTCTTCTTGATAACATCCCTGCAGATCATTGATTGTCCCGTTCATTTTTTGACTGATCATAATTTCTCCTCAATGGATCGAGTCCAGACCGAACTTCCCGACCAAAAAATATTGTGGGCGGGGTTCGGGCTCCTCACTATTATAAATCAACTATAGTGTCCTGCACCCACTATAGTTAAAAAATATCAAAAATAATATCTGGTGTCTGAATCATTTTTGGTTTGACTGTACATAGTCATCCGATATCAGGTTAATTACATAGTTACATTGTTGATTAAACGAGGTTTTTAATTGCAGTGAGACAAATGCATTTTATTTTAAGAAACTGAAAGAGAAGACATATAACAAGTAATGGCTCAATTCTTACGATGAGGTTATTATAAATCTGCCAGGAAACATTTTCACACAACAGGAATATGCCACATTTTGTTCCGGCAATGTTCACACCACAGAGATGTGGTCTTAAAGTCAGCGATATGACTGATTGGTTAGAATCTTGGAGGGGCGGGGCTTGTGATCATCTCTCTCACTGCATTGGCTGGGCAGCATAAGGAGCCTCAGCCACCAACACCTGCCCTGCACCATCAGCAACATCAGGCCCGACCAAAGTGGTGTCAATTTCCACACCAACTGCCAGTGCCTCGGGGATGATGGCCGGATCAACGGCAGCAGTAGCGATGACTTCGGGAAGGGGTTCGACGGGAACATCCACAGGGACATCAATGGGTAGGATCTCGTTTGCGACAGCGGCATCGACAGGTAAAGCGGTTCCTGCAGGTTCAGGTTCGGCTCCGGCCTCGGCTGCCTCAGCACCCTCCGCTGCCTCTGCTTCTTCCGCTCCTTCGGCCTCATCTGAGTTCAGTGGAGCAGCCGGCTGGGCAGGCTGGTAGCCGTAGGGAGGGTAAAACCCACGAAACTGTGGCTAGGATAGATTAAAAAAGGGACGCAGCTCGTAAAGTACACCCTATTAATATTTGAAATGTTTTGATAAGAGGAAACCTACTGCTCCTTCCTCATCTGACCCATCTCCTTGGGGTGCGAAAAGAGCGGGGTTGAAAAAAAAGCCCTGAAAGAAATGTTCAAAGATCAACGTCAACACAAACTAGCTCAGTCACAAGGCTTGTGTACTGCACCGTCTTTAAAAGTAAAATTCCTGAAGGCTTTTTTTTTTTTTTGCCTTTAAAGAACCATTTTGGGTTTTTTGAAACCAATGTGAAGGTTCCATGGAAGAACCTTTATTTTTAAGAGTGAACATTACCAATTCCGTCCTTTTTGTGAACAATTCTTAAAAGAACCATTTTTTCATAGTGTCATTCAATGTTTTAATAATCTGATGAACCTTTTTTTCCAATATAACGAAACTTTTGTGCAATGGAAAGGTTCAATGGACGTTGAAGGTTCTTCATGCAACCATTAATGTCAATAAAGAAGTCTATAACCACTCTGTAGTTTTTGTAATAGGATTAGTTGCAAAAAGCCAAGCTAAAGGCTAAAGAGCCATTTAGTTATTTATCAGTCATGTAAATAAGAAAACATAAATGTGTGGACTAGAAAGGCCTCGATACACAACAGATGTGTCAGTTACCCAGCAAACACAGAACGTTCCCCTAATGGAACCAATTGGTCCCATGAGGTTATTTTTTGGGGAACCAAACAAGAATGTTATAGGCTCGTTCCATGTAGGTTCTTTTTAGGTTCCATTTTTATAACGTAAGGAGAATGTTCCGGGAACGTTCCCTTAACCTTAAGGGAAAGTTCTAGGAACGTTCTGGGAACCAAAAAATTCCCAGAACCTAAATTTGTTTGCTAGGTATCTAACATGATTTTTCTTTATCCTACACTCTAAAAATGCTGGGTTGTTTTAACCCAACTTTGGGTCAAATATGGACAAACCCAAACGTTGGGTTAAAAATGTAATTAAAAGATTTAACCCAATGGCTAGGTTTGCCCATATTTGACCCAAAGTTGGGTTAAAACAACCCAGCAATTTTTAGAGTTTAAACATCATCCTATGGCATGCCATGACTGACATTGACAAATCATAAAAATGGCACATTGCTAACCTGCTGTGGAGCTTGAGGTGAAACCTGAGGCTGGGTCTGTAAAAAGAGAAATATTGTCCAAAATGTTTTCAAAATGCTATTGTTTATTCTCAAAAAAACATAAAATGCGATATGATAGAATGAAAGGGGTTTACATCAACAGGCGCTGGTGCTGCGGGTGCCACGGGTGCTGCCTGTGAGGAACAGAAAAAACCATCAAATCCATAAAATAGATTCACACAGTAGTCTTTACATGAAGTGATTAAATGCTTAACATACAGGCAGCTGAGCATCATTAGGAGCGGCACCAAAACCCTGCAAATACAGTGATCACATTATGTTAATAGTATGAAATGTCTTTATGTCTTTAGCGTTATCAGCATTGAACTGACCTGTTGCCGCATCTGTGCTATCAATCTGTAGAGTTCCATCAACTGCACAGCTGTGTTAGCATGACTAGCTACCTGCTGCAATAGAGAAAACACAGTAGGCCTGTTCATAATGCAACACATTACACCCATTGTGATCACACACAAGTCTTACCTCATTGCTGCTGCTGTCAGGGGCCTAAAATATGCAAAGCAAGAGGAATATATCAAAAATGTTTGAAATTTTGACTTGCCTTGAATGTGAAACAAGATGTAGAAACAAGAACTTACAGGTGCAGCTAGCGAGGAGCCCAGCAAACACATCAACAACGCCACAGCTTTCATGATCATGATTATTTCGCAGCTTATGACGCAGAAAGAAAAATAGACACATTCAATACTGCCGGTAACATATGAGTTAAAACTCCGCAGAAATGGTACGAGCTTACCTCTTTTGAAAATCACAAGCACGACTGCTTGGTTTCTTGACGTTTAAAGTTGAATGAATAAGTACTGAACAAGGCTGCTATATATACTTAGCTGCTCCTGAAACAGACCAATCACCTCTCAGCAAAAATGAAATCTATTTTTTGCCTTTATTCTTAAAGCAAGGTTGGAATTACAACTGCTAATGACCCATTATGTATAATTATACACTGTGAAATTCTGCTTGGTGCACAGTTCTTCAAAAAGACAGACAAAAAATGAAATTGTCTACCAGACGGGAGGAGGGTCTGTCTGTGGTGTTTGATGGTGAAGTTTGCATGTGATGCAATTTTTCTTTGGGCCCCTTTAGCACGGCAGTGGGACTTGTGGGAGCCTGCCAACTTGATTGATCTGATTACAACAAGATCTTCACAAACAAAAATTCTCTAACTCTTAATTACAGACTTTTTTTGCTGATTCATTTTGGAGATATAGGTATAAATCTTTTGGCTCCTCATTGTGACCACACTGACAACTTCTATAGAGATGTTGCTGTCTGGGTTTTTTTTTTTTCCCTCAGTCTGAGGTTTGAAGCCTATGCTTTATGCTTTAGGGAATCCACATCCAGAATGTCTTATCTGATGTCAAGGATGTCTTCCATTTCAAGAATGGGAACATAAAAGGTTTTTAGATATCCTTGCTGAACTCAAACAAATCAGGCAAGAGACGACATATGCTCTGGCTCTCCTTCAGTCATTGTAGAAAGATGTTTCCATAGGGTCAACTGGCAACTATCTTTCTGGTTGTCCAAAAGCCTACAATTCAAGCCTGTAATTCATATAGTTTGTTTGAGTGTGTATATATACTGTATATATGAATACACACAGACACAAACAAACTATATGAATTACAGGCTTGAACATATGTGTGTATATACCGTAGTTGACCTTAGTTTTGCATTTTTTCAACCTGTTATTAATTCACAAACTTTAAGGTCATTATTATTTAATTAATTTAAAACAAATCAGATTCAGGTTATCTTGTCATCCAGTATTAAAAGCTATGTAATTTGTATATATATACATACATACATACATATATATATATATATATATATATATATATATATATATATATATTATAATAATTGTAATTACCACACAATGGTATATTGCCACATAATAATCTAGTATTGAATGTCTATTTACTTAAGCCTTACTTAATATTCATGATGAAGTATATTATTGCAAAAGAAAACCACTCCACTGGGAAATATATATATATATATATATATATATATATATAATCAACCAAAATATATTAATTTATGCGGGTAGATTTAGGTCTGGGGTAGGGTCAGGGTTAGACCACTAGGAGGCGCCTTCTGCCCCATATATATCTGCGTCTCATATTGACGCTAAAGGCCAATTTATACTTCTGCGTCGAGGGTACGCCGTAATGTGCGGCGTTGGCTACGCACGTAGGCGACGCCGTTATGAGCATTTATACTTCTGCGTTCAGGTCTTGTTGCTCTGCAGTACTGCTCCGAAACGCTAATTGGCGGCGGAGAGTTTTAATGTTCCACTGTGTTTAGATTCCTCGCGGCTAGGTTACTACAAGCAATAGCGATTGAAAGAGAGTGGATCATGTTGGAGTTGGAGCTTATTGAGGTGGAAAAACAGTTCACTTTAGTGAAATTACTAAAACTGAAAGGCAGAAATGAAAGAAGACGTCGGAGGAGATGGTACGTGTGAAAATCATAGACAGTGATGGAAATGCGTGAGAAGGTACGTGCGGAAATGCGTAGGAGGAAATGCGATGCTACCAAGCCGACCAATCAGCGATCTTGCGGTCCGCGTCGTCGCGACGTGTAGTTACATTTTTGAGGAGGTGCGCGTCAGGCGACGGCGAAGGGTACGCGCAATGGGACGCGTCTGTGCGTATGCTACGCCGTACCTACTGCGCGCACCCTACGCAGAAGTATAAATCGGCCTTAAAGGGTGCCATGCGCGTTGGCAGCCCATTCTCACCCCCAAGGCGTCACTTAACTGACGCCTTGGGAAGCATTTGGACATGCTTCAATATCTGACGCTTTAGGCGCCCTTTAGCGTCAGTTAGATGACGCCCTAGGATCGCGTGTACCCTACCCCCACCCCACACCTAAACCTAACCGCGTCCTCTAACTGACGCTTTCCTTTAGCGTCAGTTAGATGACGCCGTAGGATCGCGTCATGTAAGTGACGCTAAAGGGCGCCTAAAACGTCAAATATTGAAGCATGGTCAAAGGTGACGCCTTGGGGTGAGAATGCGTTGGCGTTGGATGTAGACGAAATGTCCAAAGCGTCAGGACTTTGCAAAGTGCTTGCCTCTTGCATTGTCCATACCAGATTGACCAATAAAAATTTGCACCTCCCAACCAATTCTTTCACAATTTGAGACTGATGAATCTTGACATTGTTCTCCTAGAATGTGGCCATGATGTTCATATCTAAACCATGTAAACACATCTACACACTTCATCAGTTAGGTTTAGAAGATCTGTTGGCAAACATAAAACTTGCTATAATAATTACTGCAATAATGATCCAATCATTGACTTTCAAGCATGTGCTTATTTAAATTCAAATAGCGACTTTTCTTTTTATTTCTATATAGATATATAATTAGAACTGAATTAGAATCACAGAGCTAATTAAACCACGTAATGATAATTAGCAGATAAACTCAATCTCAAAATGATATTAAATGTTGATGCCCAATGTGCCAACATATCTTAGAGCAAATATAGGCTAGTTTTCTGAATTGCAATTGTACTGCAGGTCTAGTGAACGTGTTAATGTCTGCATGTAGGAGACTATGAGAATTCCTTATGGCCAGACAATCCATGTGGAAATATGTTTATTATACAGCATAATGTTCAAGGTGTAGGTGCAAAATATTTCACTTTAACCTCAGAATCCTTTTTAATGTTTAAGAAATACATGTTTTGTATTATTTTATTTAATATGCATTACAAATGTCATGTGTTATTTCATAACAACTACCACAAAGACAAAAAATGAGTTGTTCTTTAATCAACTTTATTAATGAAACACTACTCACAAAAGTATACATGAGAAAATATTCAGAACTGACATTTGCTTTAAGGTATAATTTTCTCACATCAGAATAAGACCCAAACAGCACATTCCTATCTGCATTCCATGCATTTACAGATCTTTAAAAAAGAAATGTTACATGTGTAGATCATTATCTTCGTGTTTTAAATTATTATCCCAGGAAAAAAGTACTAATTCTAAATAGCATTGGGGAGAATGGGTTCACACTCTTGTTTGATGTTTGTCTCTCACTCAGCTGCAAAGATGAGCCTGTAGGCATTAGAAATGATGTGATAAACAAGAATGAAAGAGTGATGTCAAGCAATGTTGTAACATTATTAAAACTATTGCAATTGAAAATTAGGATGAATTAATCATATTCAGATACACATAAGCAGTATCTCACCGGTCTTCATGGCTTGTTAGACACCTGGAAGAAGGTATAGATAATTAACAAGAGTGTAGTGCACATAATCTGCTTTTTTCAACAAAACTGCTGCTGACATGTACAAGATTCGCAAGTTCTCATTTTGGTTAAAAGCATGCCATACTGGCTAAATGCACCACTGAAGGAGTCATTATGTTGTCAAATCAGAGCTTAACTGAGGGTTGAGATTTTTGCTTCTCACACATATGCATTTAAACAGACACACACACACACACACACACACACACACACACCTCTCCTGTCTGAGCCTGCTGCTCCGGCTGGGTTTGCTGCTGAGGATCTTGGGTTTGTTCCTCCTGGAATGGTGGGTTCTGTGTAGAAATGCAATAAAAGCTCACATAAAAGCTCACAGTGTTTCAAGATTCAGGCGTTTCAGCAAATTCCAATAACAGTGCAAGTGATGATCGTATTGAGTAATTATGACGCATTTTTATATGAAGACATTTTTATCTCACCATGGGTGGCTGTTGAGGCACTGTCTGTGGCATGAAGTGAAAGGGGAAGATCTATTGACAAAGTATATTAAAATGAATGACAATATTTTAGAAAAATAGTTATATATATATATATATATATATCATATTAAAATTTTTGAGCAATTGAAAGAATTTACATTTGGAAATTGAGGTATCAGGGGAACATTTGGTTGGTCCTGAAACATAAACAACAAGTCAACTTTATAGCGCTTATACAAAACAGTTTGTTTCAAAGCAGCTTTTCAGAGATAAACAGGAAAACGATTCAATGATGGAAACAAGTAGGCCTACTCCCAGAACTAAGTAAAATGTGTAAGGCTCAGCTATTCACGGGACGAGAAAACAAAAGATATAATCCATTTCAACTTCAAAATTTCACAATTCAATATGTTGCTTGCCACTTCTTTGTAATTATTTGAGAAAAGTACTAGTTTCAAAGTAAATCCTACCTGGTGCTGACTGAAGTCATAGGGGTAAAACTTCAATAAGGAGAAAGAAACACACAATCACCATTGAGTTCCTTGCATCAGAGGGGATGAGCAAGGATGTTGAGGCATTAGAAGCTATAAAATCAACACTCTGCTAGATTGGCTTTCTACAGCATATATGTTAAGATTTCTAGTAAAGTCAGAACAAGTGAAATTAGCCTTAGGGTCTGTTCACTCACGATTTCCACGCTTTTTCTGCCGGGAGCCTTGGGGAGAGAGTACTTGATGAACGCTTGTGTAGGGAATGACTGAAGGCAGACAGAGACAGAGAGACAGCGCGCGTGAATGGTAGTAATTATGTTCTCTTTATGGTATACACACATGAAAAATGTATTGATTCAACTAATCGAGGTGAGAGTTTACATTTCAAAAAGGCACTTAACAAAGAAGCTGTTTAGCTGATATGTTGGAAAAACAAGCTAGCCTTGCATGCAGATAGCAAAGCTTTACTCACCGATGTGCCCGCTTTGCCCCCTGCTGGATTAGTAGGGAATCTCGGTGGGAAAATCTATTTGATAATAAAGAAATAATACTTGTTATTCACGACATACACATTTTTTTCATCTAATCTGCGTAAAACATAAATGTATATATATATATTTTTTTTTTGACTGAATAAAAGTAGGCTACTTGATCAGTAAGTTATAGCAGCATATGTTTTTACATTGCTTCAACTCATCAAAATAAGTAAAGATTCAACTCATTTTTTGAATCAGTTTGCTGTAATTTAAGTTTAAATGACTTAACCATACAAGTTGATTGTATTTAAAAATTGAAGGCAGCAACTTTTTTGTTTGAAGTTAACACACAGACTAGCCGAACCTAATAAAAGCGATTGTTAAGGGTTAGACCACATACACATTTTCAGGTAATCTGAAATATGTGTCATGTGTCTTAGTCTAGAATTTTATTTTTTCTTCTTCAGTGTATTAGGTTACTCTAAACTAATGAAAGTCCTTTTTAAGAGGGACTATTTTTTCAGGAACACTAACCTAATAAAAGTAATTTTTAAGATCAGCCAGAAATAAATCCTTATACACCAAAAGCACATTTCTTTACATGGTTTCTTAGTACAACTTTGAATTGTTATATTTATGATTTTTACAAACAAAACAAAAAATAGCTCATACGATTTCCATGCTGATTGGTGCGTTCAGACCGGGTTGTGATGGTATTCCCTGAAAGCCACCATTATTCCCCTAAGAAAATGAAAGGAGTTCAAATTTACTTTAGTGGATGCCCCCCACACTCACAAAAAAAAACATGTTTATTTCCGTTATAATTATGTTCAAAACTTGTTCTGCAGCAACCTCAGGGTAGTCAACCTATATATCAAACACATGTCATGGAGTAGCATGTCATCATACACTGTAATATTACAGAGCTATTTTCATCATAAATCTGGGTGCAATGTGTTAATTATGGTTAAAGCAAGAAATTCCAAAGACTTTTATGCCATTTTTGGATACGGAAAAGTCAGGAATGTGCATGTGTGGTTAGCCCCACCTGCTTCGGACTGCCATAATGAGGGAGATAATTGAAAAACGGTGAAAGCTAGAGATATAAACACACAAGCACAAAAAAAAAGAGATCCGTTTCAGCATCTGGGTGACACATAAAATACATAAAACAAGCCGTAAGAAGTACAAAGACATTCCTTGTGTGTACTTACTGGTGCTGCGGATACTGCACCCGCCAGAAGAAGACACAGGATAGATGTCCACATCATGTTTAAGGAATCACCAGTCTAAGACAGACAACACCAATGAGGGCGTGCTGTTTCTGAACAATAACATAGAAAAAGAAGCACTTACAGTTTACGAAAATGGTCAACCAGCTTTCTCACCTTAGTTGCAGGTAGAGTTATAGCTCTGGGACATGAGTTTGGTTGCTTTTATTTGCTCTCTGGCTTAGCTCTTAACCAATCCCTCTCTGGCTAGACTTTATCATGACCTCACATATGGAGAAAGATGGTTATTGAGAAAATGACCTGTAGTCAGACTTTGTCTGCCTTTGTGTCAGCTATTATTATAATGATAACAATTGAGGAAACTGCTGATATCATCAGCCACATTTTCGAAACAAAATATCAAAAATAGGAACTGAGTTTGTTTGGGGTTTTTTTTGTGTGTGTACAAACTTAGTGATTTTTAATTGCAGTAAGAGAACTGCCTGAACCATCAATGTCAGATTCTGAAGGGCTTTCTTGGGATGATATTCATTTTCAGCCAAACTAGGAATTATGTATTTCTATGAATAAACCATTATAAAGCTTTTCGACAAAAAATGAGGAGACAAAGTATTGATTGTAAACTTTATTGTAGATAGTTTGCAAAAAAAAAAAAAAAAAAAAAAGGATATGATTTTAAGGCTCTAAAGCATAAAGCCACTGAAAAAGCACCATTTGGCTCATCATTATTTCGATGGCTCATCATTATTTCTAAAGCGGGAAAGCATTTAGTCACTCGAGCAAAACACAAGCAGCTTCTTTGTCGTTCAGGAATTGGTGGTCAGCTTATCCTTTCATCTGTGAGAAAAAGAAAAGACGGAGGCTTTCGAAATGTGTTGCATTGTACAAAAAGATTTCTCTTCTGTGATTTATATGATGTTTAAAAAAAAAGGTACCAAATGGAGTTTTTCTCTATTTAAAATGTCAGAGTACAATGTTAAAACTTTTAAATTTGTGGCATTGCAGCATTATGATTGATATATTGATTTATTAATTGTAATCTTCTTTAATGTTTGTTTTTGTTAACCTGCTCATACAGTCTTTTAATGTAAAAGCTTTTGGATTTTTGGTGTCCATGTCTCAGGCCCTCCTTTCGGAAACAACGCTCCTGTGTGTTCTTTATAGGTGGTTAAATTCATGAGTATTTATATTCCCCTGGTTAACAGGGTGGCGTGGTTACTTTCCCTCTCAAACACCCCACCACATTCTGTGGCGGGACATTTAATAATATCTTATGACAAAAATAAGATATTTAATAATATCTTATTAAATATTAATAATATGTTTATTCATAAGTTTATAATTATTACTTAACCAACCTGGTTTAGTCATCATGATCATCATCATCATCCTTTGGAACAGGAGCCTAAAAAAGTACAACAAATTTAATACATATATGTGATAGTATTAAATATATAACAGTTTTTTAGGTTGGACTGTACTGGGGCAGCAGGAGCAACTGGGACAACTGGGGCAGCCGGGGCAGCTGGGACAGCAGGGGCAGGTTGAGGAAAGCCGAAGGGGTACAGCTAGAAAACAGAGGGAAATGAACTTCTACATGGCTGACGAGAAATGGAGGATTTCATTTAGCATAGGGAAATTAAAAAAATGCAGAATCACGTACAACTTCAATACTTTCTTTGCCGGCGGGCTGGGGAATCTCATGTTTAATGAAGCCACGGATAGGTTGACCCTGTGAAGAATAAGAAAAACTGATTGCATGCTCAACTAGCAGAACATGTTGAATACTCTGTGAAAAGAAATTAAACCCAACTTACAGAACCTCCAGCTGCAGCCTGTTGAGCAGCCAGAAGCTGAAAAAACAATAATATAATATAATATAATATAATATATAATAATTTGATTTTTAATGTAGTATTTTATATTTATATATAAAAATATACATTAAAATATTACTATAATATAAAATGTAATATATGTCTAAGTAATATAATGGTAATAGTAATGTTTCACTCCACTCCACACTTACAATCTCTATTTCAGAAGGTCTAGCTGCAGCGGCGGCCGCAGAAAGAGCCTGTATGATCATACACACTTTTTATTAAATACATAATGTGCTATAATCCTATATGACACTGTATATTCCCATATTCCTTGAGTCATTTTATCGAGGCTGTCATTTATGTAAATAGGGGTGAATCCAGATTGATTGGGACACTTTTGCCATTGAAATGACTGAAACGTGTCCCAATCAACATGAATTCACCCTGTATTCATTTCATGTTTGGACCAAACTAACCTGTGGAGCCATGACAGGTTTGTACTCTAGCTCATAATACATTAATTGCTGTGGGTCAAAGAACATGAGAGTTAACATCACAATAGCATTCCACATTCTCTTCATCAATAAATACATAACATTGATCACATACCGGAGCGCAGTAGGCCGCACCGATGACAAATGCCAGCAAAATGAGGGATCTCATGTTGAATGATGATGTCTGAAATATGACATGCAAAGATATAGTTTCATTGTTTGCTATCTTCTATGTAACCTTCTCCACCAGGAAAGGAGATCAACCCCAAAGTTTAGCCCCCAAATTGTTTGTTGAATGAATGGTACCTTACCTTCGTTTACGACTCTTGATTGTGATCAGGATTGAGGAGGAGGATTTTGTGATGTACTGCTCTCTAGATCTACTCCTTATATTCTCTTTGAAAACAAAAGGCCCATAACATCAACATCTGATTGGCTTTGGTGACCAGCCAAGTTCCTTTATGGAGGGCAAAAATGTGCATTCAAAGCAAATTTGCTTATCTCAAAGCAAAATTTTGGCTGAGATTGTAATTATTTGGCATGATATAGTAGTGCAAATAAATCAAACGCAATCAGAAAATACGTTTATGGTGTGATAAAATCATAGCTCTCTGACAGTAATGTTCACACTTGTTCAAACTGTAAGAACCTTCTGCCTGACAGAGGACACTGCTAGAAAAAAAGTGTGGAAAGAACTATTTACATTTCATATTACATTGGGAAACTGCAGTGAAAGTCACGTACTGTATAAAAGTAATATATATATATATATATATATATATACTGTATATGTATATATATATCATTTATTGCCATTAATCTTGTCATATTTTGTATTTTTTTGGATACATTCAATAATGTGCCTTCATGTACTGACCAGTTATCAGTAAACTGGTCATTGGCTTAAGAATCACTTACAATCAATGAATTACTTCAATCCCAGTCTTTTTAAACGAGATGATAGTGCATTGTTTCCCTGATACTTTCTATACGTGTCCCTTATTAGTAGGCAATTCTGTTTTTCTGATGGCATTTTAAGAACTTTCAAATGCTCTGCACTTTAATTATGTAGTTTAATATCTATATCTATATATATATATACTCATATTGTGATTATCTGGCTTAAATGTGCACATTTTTCCAGTTATATTAACACAGCTGACACTTGATGACAGATATACTGTATGCAACACAGAAGGAGCCTCAGGCTGTAATTAACTTTGTATTTAATCATATGTCTAGTATATATGTTGAGGACCACACACAAAGTTCACAGTACAAAAGTCGGAAATCATTTTAGATGGTTTTGATTTGTAAAAAGTCAAAAAAAAAATTCATACTGGGAAGAATAAAAGATAAAGAAATGGTAACAAAGTAAACAAAGTACAGTTTTAGAAATATTTTAAAAACGTACATAACCCATATCGTGAGCTTAGAATTATAAGGTTCTATCTCCACTTTTGGTCGAAATTGAGTTTTTGACATAATCTGATCCATTATTAATGCCTGGTGTTATTTTTGTAAAAAAAAAAAAAAAAAAAAAAAAAAAAAAATTAATATATAAAGCTATAATAGAAGCTTATACTACATAACAGTTTTGCCAGCTGGGATGTAAAAACTTTGATGCTAAATATCTCAGAACTCCCCTAGACGGAGATATAACCTTATAATTCTAAGCTCACGATATATAAAACGCATGATACAAAATGCATCTTTAAATAAATCTTGCAGTAAAGATGCGAAGATTTGTCTTAGGGGTACATATCAGGGTTGGTCTTAACAGTATTGGAAAGCAGTGGTGGGGACGCTGAAACAAAAGCTTCTTCTGGTGTATGGGGATGTAGATTGGGATCACTGTAATGGGGATCGGTTTGGACAGTGGACAAGGGCAAGACAGGTCCAGTGTTGGTTAAGGGGTTTTCAGCAAATTGGACATCATCACACGGCACTCGCTCAGGGTCCTGCTTGATAGCATTCCTACTAGGCAGCGCTCCATTATTTGGATGGGATCCACCAGTAGCAAGTATGGCATCCCCTCTGGGTGGTACAGCTACAATGCTAGGTGGCTGGGCCTCAGTATTGGTCGAGAATGTCATTCCAGTGGCAGGGTAGGTGTTGATGTGGAAGGTATTGGCTGGTCTTAAAGGGTTAACAGGTACAACAGGTTGTGGTCCAGCTACAGGCAACACATTGCCCCTAAATGCAGGCCCATTTGTCCCATGTTCTGTATGTGACATAAATTTTGACAGACATTTAATATTATATAATATAGGCCAAATATTCATTTATATATATATATATATATATATATATATATATATATATATAACTTTTCAAAGATACAGTAGTGTCTGATCTTTTTTACACTTCTGAACTTAATGTTGTAGATTTTGAAAATATGAATTGAAGATAAAGGACAAGTTCGGTATTTTACAATTAAAGCCATGTTTTAAGATTGTTTCTGATGAAATATAATGGTTAAGATTGTTTTTTAGACAAATGCTGCTGTCGCGGAACGGAAATGGGGTTGTTTGTATTTTTTCCGTTGTCTTATGCAGTCGCGGTATCGTAGGCCACACTATACAAGTGGTTTGCTTGCAATTGGCAAAGGTGCATTATCGCCACCAACTGGGCTGGAGTGTCTATTATTCAAGCTGCCAACGGAAGAATGTACGCTTGTGAGGCGTTCGGAAAAATAGGTCCACAATTTTACAACTAATGGTAAAACACCTGTTGGAAAGTATCTTTTGCAGCGATTTTCGTGTGAGCATATCAGTGAACACCCCGGACCATTCGGCGAGTTTCACATCTTTGTAAACTTAAGTTTTATGCGTTTTATGAAGGATTGTTCCTGTGCACCTATGCTGCCATTGTAGAGGTGTGGGGGTGCTACCACAGAATCTGAAAATTCTCGGGACAGCAGGATTTGTCTAAAAAACAATCTTAACCATTCTATTTCATCTGAAACTATCTTAAAACAGGGCTTTAATTGTAAAATACCGAACTTGTCCTTTAAGAGAAGAAAAATATAAAAATTGAGACTATTTGGTCACAATTAAATAAGCAAATTTGTGACATTCATATGAATAAAAAAATGGGAAAAGGCTAAATACTTGCTCAAATTTGTATGATGATAATATATTAGAATACAATAAATAAAATATAATAAAATAAAATTGTCTACTAATGGTCTCAAACTTTTTTTTTTACCTGAAGTTCCTCAGAGCTCAATCCACCATATGGTCCAGCCTTTAAAAAGCATTCATATAAGGAATTACACCCCAATAACTTATTTAGAGAATAAATATTCAATTGTATAACAGTTAATGCCGATTCATTCACCATTCGTTGTTGAATCTGTGGAACCATGTAAAGAAATTGTTGAACCTATAGAAAAATACATGATATGAGAATATTGAAAAAATTGGATTTGCTTGAGTCCAGAATGTTTGCATTGATACCTGTTCTTGCTGAGGCTGGTATGCATGCATTTGATGAGCATTTGGCTTGTGTTGTTTGTTTTGTGCCATTAATAGTTGTGAAGCTGGAACTGAATTAGCAGGATATTGTTGATATGATGCGTGCTGGAAAACAGTCACTCCATAGGAGAACTGATGATGATGAGGAGAATTTGAGAACTAATTATAAAAGTTCTGATTTAGGTGATTGACAAGTGAGCAAAAAGACAATAGTTAGAAGTGGATTCTGGGACAAATTAGATTTCATCAAGAGTGAATGAACTCACTGACTCCTCTAAGGATTGTTGGATGCTGAACTGACAAACTTCTAATAGAGATTTTATTTGTGTGCACACATTTTACTGATACACGAGGCAATATATTATGTCAACCCTCTTTGTTTGGACACATCAAGTGGATCAGGTTTCCTCAATAAATCAAAACTCCTCAGACTTGGAGACGGGAAGATTTCCTCCAGCAAAATATTTTTGATAATATACCAAAGAGTCTAAACACAAAGGCTTGCTTGAGGGTTACATAGCTAACATTAATTAAGTTTGGGTTTGGACCTCGTATCAGAATAAACCTGCTGAACCCAGACAGTCTGTTAGCTCTTCCTGTGGTGTATTTTTGATGGCTACAAACAAAACCACACATATTTCTAATATTGTATGGAAACACTCTTACTGTTGGGTTCCTGGATTGTGGTCCAAGAATGGAATAATAGAAAAACTGAAAAGTACAGGGGGAGAAACGTATTAGGTATTTTAATAAATGTATATTTAGAATTCAATCAACTCCCAAAGCCTTTTTTATATTTTAATAAAATTAATTATATTTTATTTAAAAAGTTGGTTACATGTTTTTTTTTTTTTTTTTTTTTTTCGATAGTCCACTAACTACAAGAAATGACATATCAACTATCATTAGAGTTTTAGATGACTGTTAGGTTAGGGTTAGGGTTAAGTTTAGGGTTAGTAGAATAAAAAATATAATTGAGTTACTAATAGTCAATAGAATGTATATTGAGGGAACATCAAAAGTGTTGTCAGATATTAAGAAGACTATCTAATACACTAATGACTGATAGTTAACATGTAGTTGCAAATCTACTTACAGTCGAATGTGTGGACTATTGAAATAAATTGTTACCAAAAATTAATTAATGGGCTGTCTTATTAAGATAAGAAATTAGTCAATTCATTTATCAAGTGACCATATAAAGTTTCTTACCTGAAGTTGCTGGGGATGAGAATAGGGAAAGTATTGAAAGGGTGCAGGAAGTTGACCGAGACCTGCTTTGGGGTTGGGTTGGTAGGCCCATGGATTGGTCAGAGTGGCCAGCTGTTGCTCAGAACCAGAGGGAACTCTGGGAGATTTAGGCTGAAACTGTTGTGGCACATGATGGGCTTGGACCAGTACCTCAGACCTTGGTTCGTTGAGCTGGCATATCTCCCATTGGGACTATTTGTGGAGCATTTGGGGAGATCTATGAAAAGGTTAATTGAATAACATAAGTATTAACATAATCAAGTAAACAAGCAACACTTATGATGTATGATTTCTACAATACAACCATAAAATATCTCTAAAGAGATCATGTTTCTGTAACACTTTATTTGGTCCTCTTTAGAAATCCCGTTGACTATAAAACTGCATGTACTTGTCAACTTATTACACTTTAAAAATGCTGGGTTGTTTTCACCCAACTTTGGGTCAAACATGGACAAAGCCAAACGCTGGGTTAAAAATGTAAATAAAAAATTTAACCCAATGGCTGGGTTTGTCTATATTTGACCCAAGGTTGGGTTAAAACAACCCAACAATTTTTAGGGTGATACTGTCTGCTTCATATCCGCTGACTATAAGTAACTTTGCAAGTACATACCCCCAACAGTCTACTAATACTCAACTGGTCCTATAATTAGAGTAAGATGAAATGTAGGTAAAAAAAAAAGTTATTTATGGTGAAAAGAATGTCTAATGAGGAATGTATAACCCAAGTGGTATCTGGATGAAAAGAGATGACTGTAATGACTCACCAGAACTCCAAATGTTCCTGCTAGAACACATATGAGCAACACTATAAGCCTCATTTGTGTCTTACCTAAAGATACACAAACACACAGTAAATACATTAATAGCAAATTTTGCATGACAGAAAAAAAGCCAAATACTCACTTTAAAATCCTTTGATCAAAATGAACGAATGCAAGACGAAAAGGGTGTACTTAAACACTGTCCATTCATCAAGCAACCAATCAGCTCTGGATATGGGCTCTGACCTCAGACAATATTGAACCTCAGACCATAATTTAATTGTACAATCTGAACACTTGATGTCTGAATGAATCATCAAATCAAACCATTTGAAACGTTAGACGTATCCAGACGAGCTTGGGGGATTTATTGGTTCAGTTATAGTAGTAAAAGTCAATGAATAAAATATAAAACTGATCATAAAAACAACGTGTATTTGTGGTAGTCTGTTAGTGAATGCCAAACATTTATTCTCACAGCAAGCTCATTTTAGACTATGGATAGCGTGTCAGAATAATGAAGACATCTGGTTTATTTCAATAAATCAAGATGTTGCGTTCCCCCACACCAGAAACGCTTGTCTCATCTGAGGTCGCTTCTTGCTGATTTCGTCTTCACAATGTTGATTAAAGTGAAACCACAGCTACCTTTTGAAAAGCCACTTTGGTTCAGTTAATGACATAATTCTGTCATTCCCACAGTAAGAACTATACTGATTTCACACTGTGGTGAGATAACTGTTATTATTAAGTTGGGTTCAGACCAAATAGAAATGCAGACACAGACAGCAGTTTTAACGAGTATTCCCTAAACTTAAATGGATATGTAAACGACAAGACTTTAAAAAAATACATAAATAAATAAATAAAGTGTGCTAATTTTGGGGTACCATTTTGAAGCAAGACATCTCATAGACCATAGATACTTGTCATGTAAGCTGCATTTGAAGACATTTCCTCTTGACTATGTTTAATGAGTGTGTAGTGACTTGGGAGTCATACCGTCCCACCCAAAACAATCTCAAAATCTCAAAATTACATATCCACATCTTTCTCTGTTGACACTTGAACCACACCTATGTAGTGCATAATACCTCAGGGTTTCATGCATTGACCTTTACATTAAACAACACTACCAAGTTATAATCTGAAATGACAACCTGTTCATTCAGAAATGTTTTTCACTTCACTATTGTGAGTGACTATGCTTAATATTAGCATTTGGTCACCAAGCTTGGGCAGCAAGTTGTTGGATATTTAAAACTCGATTGACTACAATGATCCGAAATATGATGTACAAGAACATATTCTGTATAGTATGATTCAAAAGTTTGTGTGCCCCTTTAATATTAAAGTACATAATTACGCCCGCTATGAGGGGCTGGTAGAGGATTTTCAACTCAAGCTTGAGGATTTTGATGATAACTTCACAGAACATAAATTTCTAAGTAGGGTTTACCAACCAATGTTAAAGGAGTAGTTCACTTTAAAAAAAAAAAAAAAAACTTTTGCTGATAATTTACTCACCCCCGTGTCATCCAAGATGTCCATGTCCTTCTTTCTTCGGTCGAAAAGAAATTAAGGTTTTTGATGAAAACATTCCAGGATTTTCTCCATATAATGGACTTCAATGGGAACCAAACGGTTCAAGGTCCAAATGAGAGTTTCAGTGCAGCTTCAAAGGGCTTTAAACGACACCAGACGATGAATAAGGGTCTTATCAAGCGAAACGATCGCTCATTTCAAAAATAGATAAAAATGTTTATGTTTTATGAGCTTAAATGTCCACCTTGCTCTGTTCTGTGATGCGCATTTGTGACTCTCCTGTTCAAACTCGTTCATCAAAATGAACTAATCTTTTTTCGAGTCATGACTCGAAGGGTCCTAGATAAGACCCTTAATCATCGTCTGGTGTTGTTTAAAGCCCTTTGAAGCTGCACTGAAACTCTCATTTGGACCTTGAACCATTTGGTTCCCATTGAAGTCCATTATATGGAGAAAATCCTGGAATATTTTCATCAAAAACCTTAATTTCTTTTCGACTGAAGTTTTTTTTAAAGTGAACTAGTGCTTTAAATGTATCATTTTAAAATGTGGGGAAATTGTTTTATTTTACTGTCTAAATAACAACCAAATAACATTTGAATGAACAGATTCACTAAATTTATTGAAAGCATTACTGAAATGTCAAGGGTACTTTACAAAACAACCCCTGCTCTACTTTCAACCATCTCCACGATTGGTGGGGATGACTGGGGGACTGGGTGTGGGTGCTGGCTCTGGGGCTGGTGCTGGTGCAGGGGCCGGGGCAGGGGCTGGACGAGGCAGCAGCGGGGGCCACTGAAATGACCACAGTGGGAACAGAAGTCCGGGTCGAACCGGCCTCACATGATAATATTGACCTCCAGGAAAATAGGGCCAATAGATCCTCTAGAGCAAAGACATTTTAAAAAGTCACATAAATCATTTGCATAGGCATTTTGTTCAGCTTCAGGAGAAAATGACATACTTCTTATAACTGGGAACATTGGGAGTTTACCTCATCACTGCCAGAGGAGCTCCATGGCTTAAAACGCTGGCAAAGCTGGGAGAAATTTTTATATCACATGAGTTCATGGTATTGTAATAATTGTTATTTCATGCATTATCTTGAATGTTGTTTTAGGTCTAAAGGCTTAAAATACCCAGGCTGCTCAGTTACATCATAGCACAATAATATGTGACATAAAGAGAGTAAAAACATCATTCAAAAACAAAATTTACTTACAGCTCCAGAGGAAATGAGCCACAGGACAGTCAATAATATGAGACTCTTCATTTTGGGATGGCACGTTTTTTTTTTTTTACCTTATTTAGAAAAGAAATTCCTAACAGATCTGAAATTGTAGTTATCTCAGTAATGATAGCAATTTAGTACAACTGATGTTAAATAGAGAAAGCATTTGAACTAGGACAGATACATGTAATAAATGTAAATATACTAGCTAAATAAATGAACAAAATGGAATGAGTGCAACTAATTTTACACGCAAGTACCATAGTTAACCACACAGAGTCACTCATGAGTAGATGAGAGGAGGTTCACTCAGAGAATCCTTTTCTCACAATGTTTAAAAAAATATTTAATTCTCAAAATTATATAATGAACATATACTATATATCTATATAATTTATACATTATATAGTTTATAAAGTATTAAAAAAAAGTATTTTTCAATTTCATATCAAGGTCGGGGCAAGTTGTCACGTGCCATATTATAAGAGTTGTCAAATGTGTTTTAAATGTTAAAAAATGCATACAATTTACAACAACATTTGCTAGTTATTTGTACTTTTTTCCTTCAAAAAGTTTCATAATGGTTTAATTTAGCTAAAAACCCTATTTAATGGTGGATGCATGTCTTTGAAAATGTTTAATAACTTGCTGTTTAACGTAAAATATTTTGTACAGATTTAAAAAAACAAAAAACAAAAAAAAAAAACTTAAAAACAAACGTGACAACTTGCCCCGGTCTTCCCTATACTTCAATAAAGTTGATGAAAATAACTTTGACTCAATTAAAGTAAAAAAAGAGAGAGAAAGAGAGATAATTTATCAATTGTACTTACTGTCATTCAATGACTCTTCTGACTCTACTTACTGACTCTTCTTGAAGTCCTGAAAGAAATGTGAAACACTGAGATTTATCCCAGTCCAGCTAATGCACTCAGAGTTTTAGCACACATGCATTTAACATTTTTTACTAATTGTGCACACAAACCTTAATCCATAAGGATATTACAATATTTACTCATGTCGTAATCCTTAAAATCCCACAAACTCCCAAAAGCTTACAGTCAATTTATGCAATTGTGACATATAGGAGCATCTTAAAAACGTATATTGCTTTAGAGGATTTGCTCATCTCTGATAATCTCTCTATCCCAAAGACATTTTCCTTTATACAAAAAATAGATCACTTAACAGTCAAGTATTTAAGACTGATTTATTGGTACTAAGTAACAAAATCCCATTGATAGCTATGTCATATTGATTTAGATTTGAAGAAAGGTTTATACACCGCCTAACCCAGCCATTTACTGTAAAAACTGAACTAAGTTTACTAAATCAATAAATAAATGTCATATGCCAGTTTTAAATCAAACGTAAAGATCAATTTGGATAAAAGCATCAGCATCAATGCAAAAAGCTTTTTTTTAAGAGCTCATGGCTACAATTCAAAGTTGAACTTTTGGATTCACATAATGTCCAATGAATTGCAGTTGGTTTAATACATTATAAAATGCAATGAAAATTTAAATTATATCATGTAAAATGTAGCACAAACTATATCATTATGTTGTTGTTTTTTGCCTAAACAGAGCTTTTTGATGATGGACTCGATGAAAAAGTATATAATACTACAAATTCCAAATTCAATTCCAGATTTATGAAAACATTGACAGATGTTATAGACAGTTATAATTCAATAAAGAATCCCAGTCACATTCAGCCCTATAAGGTGTGCCTTAATCTTTTGTTTTGTTTATGTGTTGCATAAATCCGGTGTGTGTTTACAGTTAGGCTATATACCATAGAAAAGAGACAACATGTGAATCATTTCCCAATTGTTGAGTAAACTCCAAGTTGCTAAATACTACAGTTTTTCAAACATGTCACTATATGTTACTTCTGCTGATTGGCCAGATGCATGTTGATAATGTATATATATATAGCATTTATCACTGCTGTTTTGATGTCACACCTGAAACAGAGAAATTTCTCATACATCTGTCATAAAGGTAAGAAGCAATCTTTGAATCAACGGCATTTACATTTATATTTGGGCATTTAGGAGACATTCCTATCCTCTGCGATTTACACATAATGAATATTTCTCTATTAGATCCGAGCAGCTCTACTTGAGAACCATGAAGTCTTTCCTCCTTGTTGCGTGTGTCTTTGGAATCTGCTGTGCCGTGCTAGTGAGTATCATTGTCTTGTTGATCAAATTAATGTTGATGCACATTCAATTTTCAATTTTGTTTCAACCCCACAAACCTTTTTTATTGATTATTCTATTTTTTTCCAGGCAGAGGATGAAGAACATAGAGAAAAGCGCTCATCAAGCCATTCCTCAGAGGTCAGTTTGAAATCAAAAACTCTTGCACAAAATCAAAAAATGATCCTGAGCCATGCAAAAACATTTATGTAAAGAAATCATAAAAGTACCCTCTGATTATGTTTGATATTTCTTTCTTCATTTAGAAAATCTTTTGAGTGATGACTCTTTTTCAATGTAAATCTTACAATGTTCTTCCGATATTACTACAGAGACTACCTGGAGGCTTCTTTAACCCGTTCCAATTTCAGCGTCCTTATCCCTACCCATTCTTCCCCCCTAACTTGCCTCTGCCTCAGCCTCAGCTTCCAAACAACAATGCCCTCCTCAGCCTCTTGCCATTCATCTTAGCACAGCTGGCATCTGCTCCTGCACCGGCCCCGGCCCCCGCACCAGCACCGGCTCCGGCCCCCGCACCGGCCCCAGCCCCTGCACCGGCCCCAGCTCCAGCTCCCGGTGGGAGATAAGCAACCAGTTCAATCAAACTAAGAAATGTGTCTGATTGACTCTGAATGCACATTATAATGCCTGCCTCTTGCTCTCGCTATGTTGAAAAATAAATAAAATAAAATAAACTTCATCATTGAATCATATTTGTGTTTGTGTTATTCTTCCTATTTAGTGTGTTTATGAGTTTTACCATACATGACAGCAGCCAAAGGTATCAAAAACATTTACAATTATTCAACAGTTAGTCGTCAAATCTTATTCAAGCAGTGTTCCAAGTACTGACTGTGACTTTCCTGGGGCTTTGTTCGTTCCTCGCAGACAATAGTCGTTGTCTTTGTGAGTGAGTCTGATTCGTTCAGAAACAAAACATTTTAAAGGGATAGTTCACTTTGAAATTTATTTTTGATATGTTTTTGCTTACCTCAAGGGCATCCTGATGTAGGTGTCTTTGTTTCCAATGTATTTTCAATTTTGATGTTTTTAGGTCAAACCGTTCTTGTCTGTCAGTCATATAATGGAGACCTATGGGGTCCACCTCAGAGAGCATGCACAGAGAAGTCCAAATTAAACATGATTTGATGACTCGTAAATGTAGGTACACATTGATGGCCTAAGACATAAACCAAGCGATTTGTGTGAGAAAACAAACAGTATTTATATCATTTTACCTCTTGTGACCACAGCCACGTGCACATTGTCATTTTGCATCTTCATCACATTTCCAGTATTGTACATTATCTAACACAACAGTGTGGTGGTTAAAAAAGGAATAGAATATTACATGCACATCAGAAAATATGATAAAGTTTATGATAAAGCAAGACAATGATACTCATTAGCACAGCACAGCAGAGTCTAAAGACACACGCAACAAGGAGGAAAGACTTAATGGTTCTCAAGAAGAGCTGCTCGGATCTAATAGAGAAATATTTATCATGTGTAAATCGCAGTGGATAAGAATGTCTCCTAAATGCCCAAATATAAATATAAATGCTGTTGATTCAAAGATTGGTTCTTACCTTTATGACAGATGAGACTTCTCTGTTTCAGGTATGACATCAAAACAGCAGTGATAAATGCTATATATATATATATATATTGAGGACCCCCTCGAAAACGAGATGGCTCATCTCAAGGGGCTATTCCTCTTTAATAAAAATGTCAAATATACATTATAGACATGCAACTGGCCTATCAGCAGAAGTAACATATAGTGACATGTTTGAAAAACTTTGGTATTTAGCAAGTTGAACTTTACTCAACAATTGGGAAATGATTCACATGTTGTCTCTTTTCTATGGTATATAATTGTAAACACACCAGATTTATGCAACACATAAACAAAACAAAAGATTAAGGCGCACCTTAGGGCTGGACTGGGATTCTTTATTGAATTATAAATGTCTATGACATCTGTCAAGGTTTTCATAAATCTGGAATTGAATTTGGAATTTGTAGTATTATATACTTTTTCATCGAGTCCATCATCAAAAAGCTGGTCTAAGTTCAGTTGAGGCAGGAAGGAGGAGCCAATCAGCAGAAGTAACATCCTTAGTAACAAACATGTTTGAAAAATGTAGGCCTAATACTCAATATTTAGTAAGTAACACTTTACTCAACAATTAATTGGGAAATAAGGAAATTAGTCGTTGTCTCTTCTCTTAATTTTAAACATACATAAACTGAGTTTATGCAACACAAACAAAACAAAAAGATTTAGGCACACCTGGGCTGAATTGTAAATTATTACATTCATCATATCTGTGACTGTGACATTCTAATTATCCAATGTCAATTGGAATTCGTATATTTCCATTAGAATATATTTAGAATGAAGGATAACTTTGTTATATTAAAAAACTCTAATACACATTTGAGACTCTTGCCTTCCCGTCCGCTGAGCCAGAGACTTTTCACGTCACCTCCGCTGAGCGAGACTGTTACCGTCCCGGCTGCCTGTTACCATCCCGGCCGCTGAGCCAGAGACTTTTCACGTCACCTCCGCTGAGCGAGACTGTTACCGTCCCGGCTGCCTGTTACCATCCCGGCCGCTGAGCCAGAGAGCGTTACCGTCCCGGCTGTCGAGCCAGAGACTGTTACCGTCCCGGCCACCGAGCCAGAGACTGTTCACGTCACGTGATTATCACTATTATCTCTCCCTCACAAACTACATTTCCCATAACTCACTGCCCGGACTCAACTTGCATTCAAACTGTGTCTCCCAACTGTGTACCCTGTTAGTCTCGGTTCACACATTCACTCACTGGGAAGTTTTGTATGTTGTTGCAGTGAATTTCCGAGCGTTTTCCCCTGTGTGTAGTTTGGTGTTTATGTGGCTAATCATTTTTCAATGTTTGTTACTACGCAAAAACATAATGGTTTTGAATGATGTGTCTGAGATGTCTGATGTTTTGCATGTTGTGTGCTTGTTTTGTGATTTTGTGTGTCAAGTCAAGAAACTGAGCCATATTTTCCAAAATTGTGTGTGGCTAAGCATTTTGAAAAAAAAAAAAAAACAGTAATTGAATTAACATGCAGAATAGTGAATCACACACAGGCAGCAAAATATATGCAAACTAGTTTTAATGATAACAATCTGCAGAAATACACCGAGAAAAAAAAAAATACAGAAGACATGGACATTTCGCTCACATAACTGTAAACATTCTAATGTTCAAGAGTGTAAAGAGAGGGTTGATTTTCTCCTGCTATTTTATTTCTTTGCTGTTTCTATAGGCTATATGATAAAGAGTTATTCTAATCATTATTTAGATAATTTAAAATTAAAATTATAACTGCTCACAACAAAGGAGAAGTCAGAATTTAGGAGTCTTGACATGCTGTGATTGGTGCAAGGGTTGGCACCGGGGTTGAGGTAGGGGTCGGGGCTGGAGCTGGGACGTTTCTAGAGGAAAGGGCCATCAGCAGCTGAAGAAACTGGTCAAAGGTCATTTGAGGCAGAAAGATGGTGGAAGCAATCTGTTAAGATAAATTATGACAGATAAAATCATACGAGCAAATAAAACAACTTGCTGACATATAGTTTTTGTTCAACTTTACGTTTTTAAATTTGAGTTACATGTATTGACAAACCTCATCGGAATCCGATCTTGATAATGACCGAGCCACGCGCTGGTGATCTTCAGCCTAATCACAGTAATAATAAAAATAATCATTAATATCATTATTTACACATGCAACTATAACTGCAAAAGTTTTGAAACATACCTGGAAAGCCAAGATCAGACCAAGAAGGCATGCAAATAAGATTACTGTCTTCATGTTTCTGTCAAAGACTAATTCTCCAAAGCAACAGCAATAATATGTTTAGGAAGAATAATATTTTGCGCTGATGCCTGAGGATTTAAATACAGTAATAGAACACACCCCTCTGTTTTGTTGATTCCTAACAAACACCTCACCCTCTCTGCTCTTGAAATGCACTAGATGGGTCAATCCTAAAACATTAGATGGGCTTAAGGCAACAAATTAGTTTAGCAATCAGTAAAATCCCTCCTACACATGACACTATTGCAATACCTGTCTTTGAAGCCAAAACTTTGTAATGGTTATGAAATAAAATGGTTACTGTACTGTAAAAGGCCTGCTATATTTCAACCACCTTAAATGACATCAGTTTTGTATTAGGAATTGTTTTGTTGGTGTTGTTGAAACTAACAATTTCTCTAACAATTGATAAGTCCTTGGTCAAATGTGCCACAACAACAGTGACAATTGCTCAACAACTGGTCTTTAAAAAGACAGAAGCAAGACCAATGTGACAGAGCTGGAAACAGGGACAAACGTTGAGAAGGTAACCTCTTTAGTGCGACATTGAGATCAGTTACTATTAAAGTCAGTCAAATTGCATTTCATTCTGAAAATTGTACATATTATTATTTCACAGAAGCAATGTGGTTTCTGGTATTGTCATGTGTTGTGGTGGCAGCTCGGGTGAGTAGCAACATGTGTTTTATTTTCTGTGTTTATCTTGGGTATTCACCTTATTTTTAATGTAGCGTGGTCATTTGTAAATTGAATGTGTCTGGATTCTAGTTATTTTTAACTGCTTGCAAAACAGCTCATTATGCTGCTTGACCATTTGGGTTAGCTGGTATTTGTCTCTCTCATTTCTCAAAGCTTGATTCTGAGTCTCACCAATGGGAGGTATCTGGCATGCTGGCATGACATCTACCACTTGCGTATTTGATCCTATTTTCATGAGCTTATTTAAATATTGCTTCGATGTTTTGTGCCCTGCTATCCTCAGTATTATATGACTCATTGCAGACTGGGGTTGTTCCAGGAGCATTAAAGATTGCTTCTGTAAATTGTGCATGCCAAAAAAAAGAGAGAGAGAGAGAGAAAAGGCTGGGTGATTTTACCAAATTTCGTCCCATCTCAAATATTACATTTTGTGCAAAAATACTTGCGCGTTGTTGCGTCTCATTTGTGTAACGATCTTACAATTAATAACCTCTTTGAACCTCTTCAGTGTGATTTTCGTAAATTTCACACTATTGAAACTGCTATGATTTTTATAGCCGCTTTCAACACTGTGGATCATAGTCTTTTACTTACCCACCTTGAAAGAGTTTTTGGTGTGTCAGGGACAGCTTTAAACTGGTTTATATACTATTTTATTGACCGTTCCCAGTTCATTTATATGGGTAGTTACAGGCCTGAGATTAGCTCTGTACTTGCTGGTGTTCCACAGGGCTTAGTTTTAGGCCCTTTATTGTTCAATAATTTGGGCATCTGTTATACGATCACTTTTATCCTTTTATCACTTCTATGCTGAGTATACTCAAGGTAAAAACCTTGATGTCTGTTTTCTACACATTTCTGAGTTAAAAACATGGATGAAAAAGTAATTTCCTCTGCCCGTATAGTGTTAAAATCTAAGTTATGCTTATGGATTCCCGCAATCAAATTTTTAAAGCTGGTTTACTGAATCTGTCTGTTGGTGGCGCTGTTTTGGAGACTCAAAGTAAAATGAGGAACCTTGGAGTTATTTTTGAAGCCAGTCTTACATTCGATTATTTTGTACAGAACACTGTTAATTAAAGCCTCCTTTTCTACCTCAGTAATGTAGCAAGATTGCATACTTTGTTACTGTATATTTCTCTGTATTGTTGTAGTTATAAACACGCTTGTAATGCAAATAGTTTTACCGTTTACTTTGTTAGCTATACTAGTTATTTCCCTATAGCGGCCGTCCAATGAAACGTAAGTCGAACTGAAAATAGTTTGTTCCACATTGCAAAATGAGGTGGATATATTAGTATGGTGTAGTTTTTGGGTTGTTTTCAGTCCAGTGAGAGAGACTGCTGGGATCAAGTGTACTCAGTGAATGGAGAAACAGATTTTCCAGGGCCAGTAAATGGAGGAGGAAAAGTGCCTCAGCCAGTGGGCAGAACTTAAAACAGACCAAGATGGACGCAGAATTTTGGATGTCCAGCTTTTGCATGTTTTTGTAGTAATTTAGATTCAAATTGTGCATGGCTAAAATCATTCAGGTTGAACGTTAAAATGTCAACTGACACTTTATTTATAGCCAGATCCGATGGGCACATTGTATCCAAATGAACCTGAGCAACAGGCACAAAATCCATCTAATGGATCTCCATTTGGACAAGATCCAGCCTTCCCTGGTCAAAATGGAGGAGGCAGGGTGGGCAACATTTTCAAATTTTTTTGCACGTTTTGCAATCATTATGCAGTACAATAAGCATTATTTGTATCTTCTGCTGTATAGGGTTATGAATCTGAGTTGACTAGACTAGGGTCCGGTTTGACCAAGGGAACACAGAGGAGCGGACAATGGCATAGATGGGGAGGAACCGGAAAACCACAAATGAATGGAAGAGATGGTAAACGATCTTACAAAGTAAGTTAGACTTCAGGTTTAGTTCTATTGTCACTTTGTATCAAAATAATGATTTTATTTAGCAGAAACCTGTCTGAAATCAGTTGATTTCAGATGAATCAGTTGAAATATTTGCCATATTCACCCTCATCCTGTAGCAAATGGGATTGAATTAAATATTTTTAATAATGTGGAATAATACAACTTAAATGAAATATAAAAATGAATTGTTAATGTTGTAAAAAAACCTTTAGCCAACTCAAGCTCCAGTTGGTGGAGGTAGAGAGAATCAAATGAATCCACTCTTTGGAAGATCCCTGAGTCCCAACATGATGGTAGGCTCATACTGCTTATGTTTATGTGCTCTTCAAATTTATCCATGGATTAAACAGATTTATGTTCAGTTGTTAATGAATGTGTATGGATTTATGAGTTCACTTTCATAAATGTTCTAGGACAACCGGCAGTTCATTCCAATCTTCAAGGTAATATGATTACTTACCCACAGACATTGAATGGAAATGCATTTATAGTCTCTAATTTGTGTTTAATATTTTTTTTTTTAATCCACTTGGATGAATAGGCTGACAATGTCACTGTGCAGGTGAGTAAAACGCTTTTGTACTTTAAAATGTTGCAATCAAATAACTTTCTGAATATATCAAAATGCATAAATAAAAAAAATAATATGTTCTCCCCTTCAACAGAATGTTAGTGCTTTCCATCTAAAGGAGGTAATGCCACTAAAAAGGGGAAATTGACATTTTTAACCAAACTTACGTATTTCAAGATATGAAAACGCAATAAAATAGATACAATCCGAATTCATGTTTGCATTTGTTTCCAGGGAGAGAATGTCTTCCTCTTACCAAAAGTGAGTGATTGGAACTGACATGTAAAAATAATAAACTGCCATTCATTTTCCATTCACAATATGTTTTTATTTCATACTTTGTTGAATTTGGGGTACTGAACAGATAGTGAGAGATATCATTTTAATGGGCTAAAATTAATGAAAAAGAATGATATTCACATCAAAAACATTCTTATTTCCAGGGTAGAGGGCAGATGCAGCCACCAAAAAAGGTAATCAATTGTAGATTTAATTTATAGTACAATATGTTTCATGTTAAAATAATGCATACCATTTCTGACTAAATTACAGGACGGAGTGAGAAGACCTCAGGAACTGGGGGTAAAGTTGTTGTCGTTGTTGTTGTTTAGCCTATACAATTTTTGTATTATTATTGAGCAATAAGTTCAATGTGATTTCTTTGTTGTGTAATAAATAATTGCATTATTGTCTTTTAGTTTGGTCATGGTTTCTCCTCCTATGGCCCTCAGGTAATAAACATCCACTAAAGTTTATAATAGGCTTTATAAGGAGAATATATCAAATAAATAAATCTAAAATATGAGTAAAAGTACATTTAAATGCACAAGTTCTCAAATCAAACTGTTTCTATCTAACAGCCTTATGTGAAGCTCATCTACAACCCAACTGCAACGGTCAGTCGCAAACAATAATCGCATTGCATATCTTGGAGACTAAATGATGTTGTTGTTGTTGTTGTTTTGTTTTGTTTTTAAATATAAAATTTTATTGTAAATGTGTTCCCCACAGCAAAGAATCTCGTTTGAATATGGCATTACACAGCTTGTAAGTAATCAGGAACATATATTACAACATTAATGTATACATTATAAATACCTGTCAGAATCATTTTTCCAGCTAAAAGCATTCTCTTTCTTGTATCAAATGCATGGTTCTTGATCTTTTAAATGCCCTGGTTGTCTTTGCAGCTCCCTGCATTCATGAAGGTCAGTATTTGAATGGATTTAAATTATTTGAGTAGACATTTTATATTGGTTTGTTTTGTTGATTTATATAACATTGCCTTTTACTTTGATTCTCCAGGCGGAGTCTGATCATGGGACAAAATAGGACAGGACCCAATCACAATGTAGGACAGATTGATGTACCTACAATAAATAAAATTAATTTGATTAAAAAAAGTAATTTTGGCTTTAAATATAACATTTTTCTTTTTCCACAGGTGGACATCCAGCTAGGCGTAGAATTAAATAGATTTTTGGTATTATTGTAATGTCTCTTGGTGGTTGTTCACTCTTAGTTTGCTGGATTTTCTTCTTTAATCACTTTGAGAATCTGTTCATTAAAACTTGTATCAGCAACGTAACGTGTGTGTTCTGTTTTCATGGTGTTTTGGTTTGCCTGTTTGCGTTCCCTGGTTAATTATTAGGTTCATTTTTTCCCTCACCTGTTCCGTTTTAAATTGATTACACCCCTCATGTATTGAGGCCACTTGTTTCCATAGTTCCTTTGTCCGGTATCATTATAATTTTACGAGGTTGTATAATTGGTTCATCCTGTGATCTCCTGAGTTTTTCTGATTTAATAAAGACTGGGTAACACTTTATTTTACAGTACACTTACATATTAGTAAAGACAATAAATTGTGCTTATCTAAACCACAACCTAATCCTAACCCTAACCCTATATTAAAGGGATAGTTCACATTGAAATTAACTTTTTATATGTTTTAGCTTACCTCAAGAGCATCCAAGATGTAGGTGTCTTTGTTTCCACAGTATTTCAATTTTTATATTTTTAGGTCAAATCATTCTTGCCTCTCAGTCATATAATGGAGGTATGGGGTCCACCTCAAAGAGCATGCACAGAGAAGTCCAAATTAAACATGATTTAATGACTCGTAAATGAAAGTACACATTGACGGCCTAAGACACGAACAGGCCATCACGAACAGACTGACAGACAAGAACGGTTTAACCTAAAAATATTAAACTTGAAAATACTGAGGAAACAAAGAGGTAAGCTAAAACATATTTTTTTAAAATAATTTCTAAGTGAACTATCCCTTTAAGTACATGTAGTTAATTATTTTTACTCAGTCCCTAAATGTATGATTACACTGTAACATGGACACTTTAAAATAAACACACTGCTATAATTTTGTCACTATGAAGTGAATGACTAACTTTCTTCTTGATTGTTATTAGGCCTACATACAAGCACCAGGTTTAAACAGGAGTACAAAAAAAAAAACAAAACATTACAGGCAAAATAAACAGAGCATCATTTATTTATTTAGAAACATTTGGATATTTCAATTGAACAAAAATGTCTCCTGTGAGGGATCTCCATGGTGGGATATCTAGAAAACCAAACAAAAAATTTACATTCTGATAAATTCACAGGTATGATATCCCATTATAAAACTTTTGAATACCTATTTATTAATGAAGTCTTCTGAGCCTATGGCTCAAAAAGTGGGAAGCCAGGATGCCCCTGTCAGAGACAGGAATGGTTAATAAACAAACTAATGTGTCTACAAATTATTCTACACAGCCATGTTTTTGTTGTGTTTGGTCAATAACAGCAAAGAAAACTTGTGAAAAAAAGATGCAAGTTTATACTCTTGCATTACCTCTACAGTTCCAGGACCGGGCCGATCACCACGGTAATCAGGAGCAGACGTTACCATCGGGTCTACTGCCTTCACCCTGTTCTGAAACATGTGAAAATTTGTCTTTAAGATTGTCTGAGAAGAAAACAAAAATAAAAGGCCCTTGGGATTTACATTAGAGTAATGAAACTTAATGTAATGTGAGATTACATTAGATAAATGGGGGGTATGTCAAACAAAACAAACATGTTATGTGATTTCTTTGTAGGGAAAATATAGTTAATTTATTCTTTTTTTCAGTTTAAATTATCAATTAAAAAGGAGGAGGAAATGCTAAGTCTTTGCAATACCTGTATTGGTCGAATTGGTTGCACTGGTTGCATTGGTTGCACTGGTTGCATCGTAGCCTGGCCTTGAATATTTGGCCCAGCGTTCTGGTTTGGTATCAGCCTTACAGGGGTGTTTCTCAGAGGATATAGATTCGTCAGGAAGAATGGAAAGCCCTAAAAACAAAATTTGACTTACTCTCCAAAAACAAATGTGATAATAAGTTACATCAACAAGTTAAATCAACATCTATGTTCAGTAAAAGTTAGCGTGTGTGATGTTCCTCTGAAGTCCGTCAGTACCGGAGGAGGGTTCTGTGCTGGTATGCCGTTGTTGGGACCGAAGCCAGGTACAGGCTGCTCCTGCTGCAACGGAGGCAACTGTGCTGGGTTCAGTGGGTTTATTTGAGGGGGAAAGAATCCTTGCATCGCAGGGTTAAAGTTCAGCACCTGTGGGGGCTGCTGCTGGATCAGGTAGGGGGAGAAAAATGGAGTACCCTAAAGAGAATGAAAGCAAAGAGCTAGAGGATTCCGTTCAGATTCAAATGAGCTCCTTATGAGCACTATCATTTAGAATAAACTTACAGGTGTTTCCCAAAAAACAAATCTACTAGTTAAAAATACTTTGCTTAAACTGAACGCTGAATTACCTGGGCTTGACCCAAACCCAAACTTGCCAGAGTGAGTCCATTGATACGCAAAACCTACAAGGAAGCAACGATTAACAATTAATCGTGACAGAAAACAAGATAAAACTTTATTTTAAGGTGACGTACTTACACGTTTCATACAGTAAATGTAATAGTAACAGTAAATTATGCATAATTACAAGCAACTAAACCTAAACAAAAGCCGACCCTAACCTTAAACTTATAGTAAGTATATGTAGCCTAGATAAATAATGTTATGCAGTACTTATATTTGCAATTACACTGTAACGTCACTTTAAAATAAAGTGTAACCAACAAATATACACACTCTTGTTCAAAAGTTTGGGATCAGTCAGCTTTTTAATATATATATATGAAGAGTTCAGATGCAAAAGCCTCTAAAAGCCATTTGAAATTTTCTTCTTTAATGATGATTTTTATCAAACTTGTATATTTAAGTTCAGTAATTTCACTTAAATGGCAAAGATAATTACCTATTAATAGTTATTTAAGTGAAATTACTGAACTTAAATATACAAGTTTGATAAAAAATCATCATTAAAGAAGAAAATTTCAAATGGCATTTAGAGGCTTTTGCATCTGAACTCTTCATATATATATATATATATATATATATATATATATATTAGTTCAGATAACTTATTATTTTGAGTTTCTGATGATTAAATCAATCTCCTTCATTGTATTAACTCACTTTTTCCAGTTCAATCAACTTAAAATTTTAAGGCAACCAGGTTACTTAATTTTTAAGTTAATCCAACAATATATATTTTTTACAGTGCAATATTTTACAATATTACAATTTTGCACTGTGTTTAGATCAAGTAAATGCAGCCTTGGTGAGTAGAAGAAACTTTCAAAAATCTTACTGACTAAAATTTTTAAAGTGTAATTTAATATGTATAACATTTAATAAATAATTTATACAAAAAATATAAGATACATACCTCATTACTGTTACTTGCAATTATTCCAATTTGTGGCTGGTAGATCTGTGAAATACAAACCGTTTTGTTGCTTTAGGTTCAAACTGTAAACATTCATTTATTTATTTATTTTATTATTGATAAATGTACACTTACAGGGGCACAAGTGCAAATGCTGAGAAGACCAGCCATGGAAAAGATGGCCTGAAACTTCATCTTGGTAAGCTGTGGATGAAAAATCAATGACAATGAACAAATACAGAAGAAAACAGGGACACAGAGATAAAATGTTGTATACTTATGATAAAACAGTCAGTAAATACACAATATTATAGAAAATAAAAGTACATTCATGGCAGAGCAGAAGTGCAAACTATTATCGTCTTATCCCCCGTTTGCTTTTAAAGTGGTTCTTGCCCTCTTATAATATCAGGTTGCTGTATTTGTGACACATGCAGTGTGTCATGTTTCTCAATTTGTCTATAACACGTCATATATATATATATATATATATACATATCATTATGGTCAATAGTCAAACACACACTGCTAATTGTTCTCATCAATTGTCTGGGTGAGAGTATGTCTGTTAGTACAGCATGTTTTGATGAAATAAGAAGTCTATATAGTAAGTCATTAAACACATTTAATGCTTAACATATCAAACAAAGGCCCAAGACCAGGACTGAGTGTTGTCAGATTCACAGACTAATAAGCAGGCAGAATGAAGAGCTGTTTGCACTGAGGTAAGGAGACCAATTATGTTTCTGACTGAGAAAGCAAGATAAACAGATTAAATCATTCTCTTCAAAACAATAATTATAGCAATTAGTGTGGTCATCACCACTCCCTAATTACATGTTTTAGGGGCTGAGTATTCCAGACAGAAGAACCAGACTGAAATGTTAGTGACCTTTTTCCTTTTTAAAGTGCGCAGCAACCTAAGTGTCCAGTAGATGGCGTTATAATACAATCAACGAATATCCCAAAACAATATTTATTTAGTATCTATTTTAGACTACATTCTATTTTGAATTTAGTCACCAGATTTTTAAGTATGTAACTCTAATTCACACACACACAAATGTGTAGCCTAAGGAAATAATAAAGCTGATATAGGATAGCCTATCTGATCGTTCAAAAGTTTGGGGTTGATTATATTTTTGAAAGTCTCATGCTCACCAAAGCTGTATTTATGTGATTAACATTACAGTAAACTGGCAACATTCTAGTTTTAATATTTAACAAATTTCTACTTTAAAATGGGAATAATTTTTGTGATAGCCATGTCACGTGATTATTCAGAAATCATTCTAATATGCAGAAATGGATTAATACATACATAGGCCTATATAGCCTACGTATACATAAATAAATTCAGTGTTGGGGAAAGTTGCTTTTAAAATTAATGTGCTACAGTTTTGCAATAATCGATACTCTACAAGATAACTTATTGCGTTACTTACTATGGAAAGTAATGTATCATTACTTTTGCGTTACTTTTCACATCTGGGCTTTTTTTTTTGGGGGGGGGGGGGGGGTTATAACAAAAAAAAAATTATATTTTTGGCAAATGCGAAGGCCTTTTAACACTAAAAGTGAAATAAATAGCTTTGGGGAAATTGGGGCAGAAGAAAATGCAAATTCACGCATGAACAGTAGAGGGCGCAGTCCACACAAACAAAACACAAATGTTGTTGATTTTACAAAACACAAAATGTGATGTTTATCTAAAGTCATTTTTTTATCGATGGTTGAATTGGATCATCGAAGGTCAGCAGCAAAGATGTTGATTAATAAAGTGAGATTAAATATAAAGTATATTTGAGTAATTTAATATAAATAATTATTAAAGGTTTGGGTAATAGCCTTGGTTTGCATTTCACTTTTTGTATATTTTGAGGTAGGCTATACTGAATCTGTTTTGTGTCTGAAATTAATCATGCCTGTTCGCATTTATTCTAAAACTACAATAAACACCATGTTCACACACAGTACACACAACACCTTCTCGTGCATCTTACTCACGATTTCCCAACATGGGGACAGGATAGCTGTCAGTCAATAAATGGGAAAACAAAGTAACATTGCGCTACACTCTCAGAAAAAAAGGTACAAAAAGCTGTCACTGGAACAGTACCCTTTCAAAAGGTATGTACCTACCTGTGCATATAAGTAGGCTACCTCAAACAATGCATAAATTCTTATTATTAATGTTGAAAACAGTTGTGCCACTTAATATTTTGTTGAAGCCATGGATGGGTTTTTTCGGGTTTTTTTTTTTTTTTTTTTTTTTTGATGACTAGAAAGTTCAAAAGAAAATAATTTATTTAAAAGTCTTCACTGTATTTTTGATCCATTTTATGCATCCATGCCAAATCAAAGCACATTAAAAACAAAATCTTACTGAACCCATTTTTATATATGTATGTATATATAATGCATATATGCATATATATATATGTGTGTGTGTGTGTGTGTGTACTGTAAGTTGTTGATACTGACCCCAAAATCTATTATTATGATAAAATACCAACAAATCTAAGCAGCTTATGTCTTTATTATGTCTGTAAAACATTTTGAAGAGTTTTCAATTTGTATAAGTCCTGATGCTATTTTGTGGTAATAAAATATCTTCTGAAACAACCACATTTCAGCATGCTTTTAGTCTGGTAGTCTGAACCATAATAATTGTTATGGTTTTCTTTAGTCTAGTCAGTGCACACATCAGAAATTAGTTTTTTTCAGAGACCTCCTTAATGGAGAGATGTTTGCTTTGTGAAGAACTGAGACAATTTAGTGACCGAGAATGCAAAAAAAAATTTGGATTTAATCCTTTTTCTTTTTCTTTTCTTTTTTAAACAGTGATGATAGTGATCATAATCATCATGATAGTGTTAGTATTAACTGTTTGATGTTATTTATTTTCCTTTTAAATGCCCACAATAACTGCAGGAAAACAGTAGATGGCAATATAACACAAATAAACTCAGCGTGAACTATATAATCATATTTTTAAGAGAGTAAAAATCAAAAGAGAAAATTTTCACAGTTGCTACAACGACTTTTATTAAGTATTCGGTACAAACATTTATTACACATGCTGATAATTTGTCAGTAAAAAGCAAAGTTAAGACAATTAGAATGGCTTAATTAGGAATACATTTTACTTATCAGCAATGATTATATAATATTGTAAATAGAAAATGACATTTAATGTAGAAAAGAAGAGGAGATATCTTGAAAGTATCTGTGAAAAGAAACAAACAGCTTCTCAGCAAAGGTAATGATTAGCGTGCATTAAAAGATATGTCTAACAAAGCATGTAAAACACACCTCAGCGATTCAAACACGTCTTTCCCCTAAATTTCCAGACACAGTTGGGCTGACCTGAGCTGGGATCTGTATGCAGATGATTAAGTCAGAATTATATTAGAATGTACCACCCATTAGATTTCAGACAGATGGAAAATATATATATATTTTTTTCAACATACCTGGGTGACTGAGACAGGGGGTCTTGTGGTCCTTCTGAGGAAGGAGCGCTGAGAAAAATGAAGAATCATTTAACAGTTAGAAAGGTGGATGACAGGAATTCTGCCCTGTTGAATGCTGCATATAAACAACGAAGTTGTTTGTATGCAGCATTATAAACAATGAAGTACACTTTGTAATGCTGCATATAAACAATGAAGTACACTTTGTACCAAGAACTTTTAGAAAAGAAATTATTTGACAAATCTAAATAATGATCATCAATATGCTTCTCCCAGTTGATTAATCACAGTAAATTTTTTCCGAAATGTTGTTCAAATATGCAAATGACTGCATATTTATGTAGATAATGGCTCATTTGCATAATAGCACAGAAATCTGAATACTGGAAAAAGCCAGGTTCAAAATTCATGCTTCATTTTGATGTATTGGATATCGCTTTTTATCACAAATTAGAAATTACTGTCAACAAAAAAAAAATTATCGAAAAAAATCACCATGTTTTTAGGAGTAAAATGATGAATATATATCAGGTAAATTACATATTAACTATAAATACCTTCAGAATATATTATGTAATTGAAATAAGCAGATACAAACAGATAAAGTGTAGTAAAACAAACAATTAAATATGCATTTTGGGTGTTTTCTTTGCAAGTCTAAGAGGAATAATTAAAATTACAAAATAGACCACCAGTGCCTAAAAAAAACCAAGGATTTTGAGAAAGATTTTTTTCTCTCCTGTATGTTTTATTAATATCATTCCTTCTCAGGATTGAAATTGGAAATACTTGATGATGGACGGAGGGTTGATGCAATGAAGGAGAAATTGCATGACAAAACTTACCTTAAATCTAGTCAGTGAACCTGGTGGTATTGGGCCTGCAGCTTGATTGTTTCCAACAGGGCCTTGTCCAGCCTACAGTTACAGAAACATAATTTGTGGTCCATGCTTTGAATTTTTAGCATTAGCATAGTACTAGCAACTAGAAGATTTGTTTACCGCAACTTGCTGCTGAGGAGGGAATAACCCTGGTTGATTCTGGGGCCCACCAATGTAATACGGCAGTCCCTGTTTATCAGAACATGGTCGAAACACAACACATCTCAGATTAGATTGGAAATAAATGTATATTGTAACACATAAACATTGCGAATGAACATGAATGAATACCCCGTTAGAGGGAGCAAAAGGATACGCCAACTGAGGTCCCATGTTGGGTGGGGCGTAGGGAACTGCGGCCACGGGTGGCTGCTGAAGCACATATGGAGGAAGAGCGGCTCCAGGCAGAAACTGTCAGATACGAAAGAGTTTGATCACCTGCACATTATCCCAGTGGGATATACAACGCAATTAAGTGGTAAATTATCAGTTCCTACTTGTGTAAACGGAGGCTGTCCTATAACAGCAGCGCCACCAGAAAATATGGGTGGATTCACACCACCCACCAGTTGAGGGTTAACTCCATTTACACCAGTAACCAGACCACCATTCAGACCGTTGATCAGACGCAGCTTCTAAAAATAAGCGCAGCTTAAAGCATCAATATTCACAAACTTAACACAAGATGATCCTGATGAGATGAATGATCTTACCTTGGCTGTGGTGATCTAAAAGAGAAAAATGAATCAGAGATTAAAGCACGTTTGGATGAATTGATCAGTCATGAATGACCAAAGAATGAATCAATGTACTCACATCAGCCATTATGGCCAGTACCATAAAGATGACAACAAAGTTCTTCATCTTACAATCTGAAAAATATCATCAAACACATTTTAAAACTACACAGTCTGAATTTGGTATTCAAATCATCTTTTAATAGCAGAAACCTTCTGGCACCCACCTGTCTGTCACTCCTGTGATTTGCTCTGTCATGTACAGTAGACCTCCAGGCTTTTATTGAGCTGGATGGTCTAGGTCAACCAATTAGAGTCCAACGCTAATCCAGCTGTGTTTATCAGTAGGGTATTGGGAAGCATTAGTTGTGGTTTTGTTATTCATATATTTTTAAGTTCACCTCCAGGATTCTGGAAGTATTTGTGGTTATTTGAGTTAAGTATTTGGGGTTCTTAGTGACTAAACGTGCACAGATGTACATGTCGCGTGACATCACACTCACTGTAACCTGCACAGACAGAAGAAAACAAAAATGTGGTCTCACCTGTAGTTTTTTCTCTTAACCTATATGAAAACACTGTTTGTGTTATAATCTCATTGCTCCTGGTCTGAATGTCTTGGGTCTTAGATCATTCACAATGTCATGTAGTACACAAATGTTAGCCCTATAGACCATGAGAACACAAAAGCTGAAAACCTGTAATTTGACCTAAAACAATGTCTACTTATATATATATATATATATATATATATATATATATATATATATGGTAATAAGTGGTTATGGGGATTTTTACTCATGTATACATGTTGTAGCTGTAATCCATAGGTTAACTAAAATAGTTATGCAAAACATGTCAAACATTTATGACATCATCATATCTAATTTATTTATAACATTTCAGAATCTAAAATCATTTGATTTTCAATTTTTATGTCATAACACCTATACAAGTTTTCATTTCAGTTTCGATAATGTTGGAAACAGTAGTAATAAAAAATTAAGTAGAGTCCTAAACTTTTATATCACACATGAACAAGTACACATTTATAAGCTTGTGTGCATTTGTTGGGACTTAAGTCACAAGAGATCATAACTGAAATAATATCAGATTGTTCAATCCTTGTATTAAAAAACCTTGCAAAAAGTTACAAATTTTGTTCAAAAAAGTTGAATACATGGTCATCTTCTATAAAAACAACTTTGAATTTCTTTTCCAATGATCAGTCATGAATTCAGGCCACAAAGGTTAATTAATAACAAAGACATTTAACTTAAACTATTACAGTAACTTTACAATTAAATAGAAAAAAAAATAAAGCTTTAGAATATTAGAAAAAGTGCAATGTATCAAAGCGCAATAAGAAAAAGTGCATAGTAATGCAGTGAAGGCACATCTGACATTTGGAAGTTAGTGCCATCATGGCAAGAATAATAGTTGTGCAGTTCTAGCATGTCTGGCTCAACCGTAATGACTTCAGATGCCTGTCAGCCGGATAAGCTTATCAGGAAAAGACTTGTAAAGTACATTCTGTGGCTAACTGGAAGCTACTTCGAAAAACTAAAAACATGTGCTCTATGGTTTTTAGTACCTTTTAAATACCTTTAAAAATGTTTTACACAAAGAAACAAGTAGAGAACAGTTCTTAGATCCCAGGCATTTCAGTGGTCCAGCAAATGTCTTGAAGGCAGTTCATGTTTTCCCTGAATTAAGCATTCCTGAGCTTTAAAACTGTAATTCCTTTCTCTTTGTGTTTCTTATATTGTTCAATGGCACAGTTATGCAATTACCCCAAGAGTACCCTAAACATAATGCCATCTTTCTCATTGTACAGTATAGCAGAACTATACTTTTTCCTTAAAGTATCCTACATTGTTTCTCCTAGTCTTAATCCTGAGGTAAAATAGATTCCTCCTATTCAGTGTTGTCCTGCTTGTCCATCATAGGGGTCACCATCATACGCATGGTCTCCTCTACAGGTGTGTGGACAGAAACGTCAGACTCCCCTGGAATATTTGGGCTAGTTTCTTGTTGTGACAATTCGATGAACGCAGCTTCTCCGAGTGGCTCTGTAATCCCAGTAGACTCATTTGCATTTGCTTTTGACTTTCTATGACACCAAAAGAAAAGAAAAATGCAACCGACTGAACCGAGTAAACCAGTCAGTACAGACGGAGCTACGTAGTAATTTCTCTGGGTCACCCCTGTGGACGACAGAAAAGAGAATGCAAAAAGCTTAACAAATTTTTCATTGATCTGTTTTTTTTTTTTTTTAAACTTGACGATAAAACATTTTAAACTTGATTGATTTAAAACTTACCCTCCACAGTGACAGTGTTGATACTAATGACTTCACCCATTTTGTCTTTCACAGTAAACGTCCCTCTATCAGAAGTTGTCAACATGCCCAGCACAAGGGAGTTTTTCACAACAGATACTCTGTTAGTGTATTCAGGTGAACACTCAGCATGGTTTCCACTTACATTGCAAACCTGGGTCTCAGTGGAACCAGTGAAAGTTACAGTCACATGGTCTGAGCCGAACAGGTCAAGGGTGAGATTGTCGCCAAACTTCTTTGCATAGACCTTTTGATGAGCTGAAGGAAAAAAAAATCCCGTTTTAGTAAAATAATCTTTTCTTTTTCTGTAGAAATAGAAACACTGAAAAAAAAAAAATAACATTCAACAACCTATAACATTAAGAGTGACAGCACCAGGATGCCCATGTTCCTCTTCTGTATTGTGATAGCATCGATATAATCCCTTATCTGCCATGGTGACCGAGGATATGGTAAGCGATAGATCTCCGTCCTTATAATGATGTAGTGAAACTGATGCCCTGCCTGTAAAACTTGAACCATGCTTTGGAATTCCTTTTTGAACTTGTAACACAGTTTGGTCATCTTTTTTCCATAAGACGTTCACAGCATCATCAGCGATCCGTTTCTCTGTACGTGCGTAGCAGGGAAGTGTGACGTTGTTTCTGATTGTGGCATTCACAGTAGTGGGGACTAAACAATAAAAAGACACAAAACAATGCATAATATCACATTGAGCAGTGGCAAGCAAACTAGGATGGTAAACTGTCCAATTTTAGAAATGATCTTATAGCATGCTTAACTAATGAAGACAGAACTTACCAAACACTTCCAGATGAAATTTACAAAAAAACTTCGAATCACAATAGACCATGTACCAGCCTTCATCATTGTACAGAACAGGATACAGTTTTAGAGACGGGTTTCCGGAGTTTTCAAAGATGCTTACTCTGTTCTTAAAGCCATCTCCTTCTGTGCAAGTCCCTTGCTCACATTTCAAGACGTCCAAATTTTCATTTTTAGTTTTTAATACCCATAAAAGTTTGCCATTACATGTCTCCTTACAAGGGATAATCGCAGTATCCCTAACTTTCACTGCATCAGGGACTTCTTCACACAGAATTCCAACTAAAGTTAGCAGGGAAGACAGAAAAAAAATTAGATTGGCATGTTTCATTATCACACACACAAAAAAAGCTAGTTTAAATAGAAACTAATTAAAACACTATAATGTGGGAAGTGATAGGCTTTTGCAATGACAAAGTGATAAGCAATAGTAGTAGCCATTGACGATGCAATGCAACAAAGTTGAACAGAGCTCAATAAGCAGCTATATGTGTGGAAAGACCACATTGCTTAATTAAAAAGTTATCAACAAGAGAAATCACAATATGAAGAGTTCAGATGCAAAAGCCTCTAAATGCCATTTAAAATTTTCTTCTTTAATGATGATTTTTATCAAACATATATATTTAAGTTCAGTAATTTCACTTAAATAACAATTAATAGGTAATTATCATTGCAATTTAAGTGAAATTACTGAACTTAAATATACAAGTTTGATAAAAATCATCATTAAAGAAGAAAATTTCAAATGGCATTTAGAGGCTTTTGCATCTGAACTCTTCATATATTATTTCCCAAAAGAATAGAAATTGACATCTTACCAAAGAGTAATAGAAGACAGTAACCGTGGGTCCCTGATGGGTTCATGCCTGGTACATGACAAAATGGCATCCTAGTTTGACTCTTAAACTGGAGCATTTACGAGGGAAAACAAGAATAAGACTTAATTTAGATAAAAGAATGCAATTTATTTAACAACAAAAAGGGTGATAAACTGAGAGAAGCAATTCCAGTCAATCATTTGTGTCTTACACTGTTTCAACATCATGCCTAAGTTTTTATGATTATTAAAACTCATTTTTTAAATCAGAGATTATATTAGTGAAAGCAAATATTAATATAATTTATCTACCTTAATAACTAATAAATAGTTATTAATAAATAGTATAAAAGTATAACATAAAATATAATATAAATTGTAAATATAAAAGTTAATAAAAATAAAGTTGCTTTGAAATTGCTTTGAGATATATATATATATATATATATATATATATATATATATATATATATATATATATATATTTTATGTATTTTATATATTTATTCTTGCTTTAATTAATTGATTTTTTAAAGCACAGTTAAACATAAATATTCAAAAGGCCTATTATTAGTGGTTAAGACAATTGGTAATGCAGCAGAATATGTTTAGCTGCTAACGTTAGATGACAAATGCAAGCTTGAAAATGTTCAAACAATAGCACACCTACCCGGTTTCCAGATCTTGTTCCGAATTTTATAGGTTCGATTCCAATGAATGTAAAAAGAAATCACACGACCTTTTAATCGGTCAGAAGTGGGCATTAATTGCGTGAAATGCAGAGAGTGATGAAAACGATCGTTAAACCAAACCACAGAATCTTTAAAATAGCGATTTTAAGTTACTTTTTTCCAAACAAAAGTTTTGTTTTACAAATACCCACCAATCAAATAACTCGCGCGGACAGCTAACAACCATAGATAGTAAAAGAAACAAAAACTAACAACTAAAACTAAAGAGCTAAACTAAGCTAAACCAGAGGGCTCTGGCTAAACTGCTAGCAAAAGCTAACAACATGGTTAGCTTTCTTCTTTACCTGAGGTGCACGCGCTGCCACCTGCTGTGCTGGAGTTTGGGGATTGAACCCTTACGAAAATTAACCATGGTTTTAATACCAAGGAGATTTAGTATTCTGCTTCGGTTCATCCTTGATGCACATATTTCCAAGTTGTTATTATGGGCTGTTACCAATTTTGGTTAAAAAAAATGCATTGATTCATTGAAAAAAGACTCATTGATATGATTAAATTGCCCAAGTTTTTGACTGCATTATTAGGTTTGGTTGAGCCATACTTTGGACAGAATTGCTCATTCCTGTTCTTTTGTTAATTCAAGAGCATTATTCATTAAGCTCTATCTTTATTTGTTAGAGCTCCATGTCGGTTTTGTTTACTTCTTTAAATGTTAGAGGTTTGTTTGAAAAATCTTACAAAGCACAAGACACTTTTTTTATTTTGTAAAGAACTTCAAGCAAATTATTTATTTATTTTTTGTTTTTACAGGAAACACATTCGGATACAGCAGATGAAAATCTTGATGAAACAGCGGGGAATAATGTTTTATGTTCTCATGGTACCAATTATTTGGCAGGTGTTATGATGCTAGGTTTACAAATTACAGGAAAAGGAATTAGTCACATAGGAGATCACGTAGGTGACTGCAGCTATTGTGACCAAAAACATATTGTGCTTTCAATTTACGGATATAATAGCAAAGGAACGTGACAGAGTGGAAAGCTTTTCATATGACAGATAAAGTTGTTATGGAAGGTGATTTAAACATTGCTCCAAATTATTGGTTGGATAGTCTACCTCTATTGGTTGGATAGAGAGCGGGGCACAACGTAACACTTTTTGACTTTGTCAATTTGTGTAAATCTACTTAGGGTTTAGAGATTTGATTTTTTTTTCCCCCACATTAATTTACCACATGTCTAGTACAATTATGTGGTTTTGTTTTATTAATACAGTGTATACTTTTTTCTTGATTTGCCCTGAAAGAATGGAAGTGAAATGTGACAACATGCCCCATAGGTGGGGTAACATGTGAGGGGCACATTGTAACATCACCATATAACAGCTTAGAATATATAAATATATATATACAAGTCAAACCAAAATATTTTCTTATTAATATACAATTATTAACTTTTTCATATAAAATAATGACATTTTTTAATAATTAAAAATATACTAATTTTTGAGAATACTAACAAACACACTGGGAAACACAGCTATACAGCATAGTTCAAAACAAAATAATAATTAATAATTTATGAACATTGACTCTCAGTCTTTATTTACATGTTTCTCTTGTTTTCTTAATAGAATTTATAAAAGTATAGAATATAATAGCATATTTCTAATAGGGGCACATTGTAACGCAGTGTTAGGCTACAACATGCCCCAACTGCACAACTGGGTTAGTGTCTTCTGCTAGTTAGCGAAGCATTAAAGAGATACTATCAACTGTTAAACAACAGATTGGAGATTAAAATAATATCCGATTTGTCTAATTTTAAATAAACGGGTGATTCTCCAACTACAGGCACTTTTGTGTCCTTGGCCTTTTTTTTGTAAATACATAAACAAACAAATGCAAAAATACATTGTATTTATGAAGTTCATGCTCCATCATCCTAGTAACCACCAAATCTGGCCCCTGTTTTCTTTTTAAAATGCCTTTGCAAGGCTGTTTATTAGCAGATTTTGCAGTTTTATGCTTGTCCCCAGCCCAGACTGGCCCTCTTTGAATGTTAAAAATACAAATTAAAGAATCGATTAAAAATTTTTTTTTTTACATGTTTGTCTTAAGGACTAATAAAATAATATCTTACGAATCGAAATTCCACATGTATATCACAATTTTAAACTAATTTTGGAATAAAATAAGTCTGTCCCCAGGTTTTCCGTCATTTCCACCTCCCTCAACAAAATCCACCTTAATACATCCACCTTAAATATTTTATTTACTTGGTAACCATGGCAATATTAGTGAAATGACGTATTAGTTGAAGACGAAACTTCAGGCACATGTGCTCTTCAGTACAAAAAAAAAATCAAGGTAACTCAAGCTTTTATACAGAGTATTTTTATTCAGCGTCATTTCCACCGTGGCTGTAGTTTGGCTGAATTATGTACAACAAATATGAAAATAATGTATTATGTTTATTATGAGTAAACAACATGCTAAGTCTAAAAGCAGCTAAGCATGACATGAGGGTGTGCTAATATTGCAGAAAAACTGCTAAAATGTCATTTCCACCTCCGTCATTTCCACCTCTGAGAAATTACAGGCATAGCTTTGGACATGATATAAATGCAGTTTTTGTGTGCTATTTGTGTGTTCTCATGACATATTTGTGATTTTTGGACTGAAAACTATATATTAACATTCCAGTACACTCTATATGTATTTTTATTCATCTATATTTCTATTTAAGATGCCGAAGTCGGTGGCCAAGAAGTCACAGTTTTTTTACACAAAAAATAGGCTAGACTTCCACTTTTGTTCTAGTTCTGATGTAAATCGTGCTAATTAAATCTAACAATCGCTTATAAGTTATCATATCACGCAAAACCGTGCAAATTATACTTTGTTCTCAAATTAGTAATGTTAACAAGGTCAGCATTGCGTGACTAGAACTTCCGATATGGTTGCAGTCTCTTTTCTGTAGTCACTACGAAGTCCGAACAATGTCTTTTGCATTTTACAGCGGGTGAATCTGTTGTCACTGGTGATTGTCGTTTGAACCTTTCTGGATCCGCCATCAAATTGATACGTTTAATTTTATCAACTTAAGTGCTGTGAGAAAAGGCTATCTCCACGCCGACATCTCTTTATGTGCACCGATGTGACGTAATGACGCAAAGACATGCTCAAATCTCCCGTGGAAATCCACTGGAAATTAAAAACATTATTATAAGCTTACCGCGTTGACTCGAGAAGGCAAACAGATAGTTTTGAACACTAGTGGTTATGTGTTTTCTCAAATATGTATTTAGGATTTTTAACCCCAAAAAGCTTTAACACCACATGCATGAAACCGTTATAAGGAAGACATAAAGACCAAATATCTTACATCCTTTTTTTTGTTGTTGATTTATGAAGAATTGAGGCCAACCTGAACATTAAGGTCGCAAGTGAAAGCAAACAAAGATAATTTCACAAGATTACAACATGGAATCTTTGAAAGAAACAAAATCTACTAAAAAAAAATGTTTTACCAACTAAACAAATAATAACACTAATGAAAACACTTTGGAATTATTTTGGAATTCCATGGCTTTGGAATTATTTTTCAATGTTGTAGTTTTTTTTTGTTCTTGTCTTAATATGCACCACAAAAACCGCCAGTAGCATTCCCAGTAGGCCAGAACACAATACTGCTGCAAACACTTGGTAATGTAGAGAAAGCCCATTAAGACCTCCAGACAAATCTGTTTCTTAGGAAATAAAGTGAGTAAGTCATAAACAAGAGCTTATCTTGAGGGCTGGGGAAAAAATTTGCTCACAAAATCAATTTACTATATTTATTTAATGTAAAAACATATCAATAAAAGGACTACAAATTACTGTTTCCAAATATATAGAAAAGCAGCACTTTTTCTCTTACCTTTTACACTATCAAAGGGTTTTTCTTTTCTTTGTTGGTTTGCTAAAAACAACATATAAAAGGTGAGCAGGGAAAAGCACACTAATAATTATAATGCTCACATATATCTCAAGAAATCCAATGGACTCGCTTACTGTATAGTTGCACTCCTTTGTCAAAATCCAAGTGTTTTTGATATAATGTTGCACAGTGGTATGTGGAAAGGTCGCTAGTGGAGATTTGGAAAATTCTTAGTACAGTCATCTGCTCCTCCATAAAACCCTCGAAACGACTTTCATTATAGTTCCAGACAACAGACAGTTCTCCATTATGTTTTAGACTTGTGACCATCAGAGCCATTGGTCGTCCCTCACTCATCTTCAGCCAGTGGATGTCATTGTAGAAAGAGAAGTTACACTTTAATACCACTGTGTCTCCGAGGCTAACTTCTTTCAATTGTACTGCGTCCAAATGGTTTAGGGGGAGAATTATGAGAACTGACAAAAAGAAAAGATAATCATGAAGAAACAGAATTGCTAAACATTTTGTCCTAACTTAATTGCATTGTGTTCAATCCACTCAATGTAAAATTGATGATTACTTAATCCATTTGTCTTGGAACTAACTGAATGAACTGAAATGTATTGTTAGTTCTCAATTTTCTCAGAGAGTAAAATTGTGTTGTTTTGTGTTTTTAATGTTTAACCCCTTAACTGTCACGTCCTACAGGTGGGACGCTTGCCATTATATTTTTAAAACAATAATATCTTAGAAAAGACCTTAAGTAACATTGAGAAACTATATATCATTTGAAAGCTTACAATGTCTAGTTTCCATATTTGGTGACTGATTTTCAAAATAAATGACTCAGGAGCTGTAATCTATCAATTTTTATCAAATTTGTGCAACAAGAATATTTTCATCCTCAAAGCGTGTTCAGACATGGAAAATAATGAAAAAAGGTAGAAACCTCAGTTTGTTTTCATGCCAAGAGTTCAAAAGAATTCAATTATTTTAGAAAAAAAGGTCCAAAAATGTTTTAAATATTACGAAAAAATAATAAATTCACCAATTGAGATGTGGCAATAAGCTATAACAATAACGCGTATGTGTGTTCTTTGTATGTTTCTTAGAGGTTGAATTCATATCAAAATCTGCCAAACGTCCCATACTACTTCTGAATATGACCTCTACTTCATAAATTGTGTGAAAATTGTGAAAATAATGGTTCATATCACTCAAAACACATATGGAAATAGAGGCGCCCTTATATGGGCACTAATTGAGTCTGGTTGTGCCCTACACTGTAAAAATGAATACGCTTTATCTAATCAAAAAAATTGTGGCAACAGATTACAAGCAATAATATTAATTAAATGTAACAAATTAGAATTGAGTAATAATTAATCAAATTAATTCCTTAAAAGTAACCATTTAAAATTAGTAAAACTTACAACAACCACCAAAAAACATAAATTGAAGTCACCATTATGGTGATCTGTGTTTGTTGGTTTGTTTTAAAATTATGTTTTTTTCCTTCACTGATTCTTCTTGTTAACATCAGGTGTCTTCAATGTTGGCAATTTAAAATAAAGAATTCTTAATTAATTGTTTACGTCTGTCTGTTAGTGAGATATTTTTGTTAATTTTTTTGGTGTAAACTTTACTCATTTTAAATGGTTAACATTTAAGGAATAATTTGATTAATTATTACTCAATTCTAATTTGTTAAATTGAATTAATAATACTGCTTGTAATCTATTGCTTGCCACAATTCTGTTGATTAGATAAAGCATATTCGTTTTTACAGTGTAGTGAAAAAGTGTGGTACTGTGCCCAAATAAAATCTCACAGAAAGCTCATTTTTTGAGATATCAACCTAAAATTTGTTCAGATTTTTGGCTTTGATTTTTCTGCAGTTTTAGAGTAGCCCAGATTTTGAACATGTATATTTTATATAAAATATGAATAATTATTTTTTTTTACATTGTACATTTCAATAAACTCAAACTTCTTTAACTTTTTTTCTGTTTCTCTTTCTTAATTTATTTCACTTCAACAAAAATCTGCCAAATGTCTTCTTTAAAATGAGACCAATCTTACCTCTATTCAAAAAAGGGGGGGTGACAGTTAAGAGTTTAATGTTCAGTTATATTGACCTTTTTGGGGTTTCCTGTGCTGAAGAGTAGAGCTTATGGTTTGGTTGTGGGTGGCTGTATAAAGACCATCTTGTACACTGCTTCACTTTATCAGCAATATACTGCCTGTGCCATGTAGAAACAAGTTACTCCCTACAGAGTCTTTAAAACAAATTGACAGGCACTAACAGGACTTTTCCATTTACTCAAAATCACAGACTTGTATATATTGGAATCTTCTTAATATAACTGAGCTGTTTGATCTAAAAACCATATGCTTACCACAAACAAAAATGTAAAAAGACACACTGGAATTGTATTTTAGCACTTATTTCATGAAGGTTATTTTAAATCTTTTTTTTTTTTTGTAAAGATATTTAATTTAAAATCGTACCTGTTATTAAGCATGATAACACCATTGTTGTCAGTCCAGTGTTTGCTTGATTTCTGAAAGACCGCAATATTTCCAGTCAAAGGAAGATAAACCGTTTTCTGCCTTTTATGTTTCCATCAGCGTTGTTATTGGTATAATCTCTTAAATACAGTTAAAGGAAAATACTTGGTGATTTCCTACTAAAAATTATTTAGCTTTTAAAGAAGGCAGCTGAACAAAGATTTTTTGTTAAGCAGAAAGCAGTCATTTACTTCTTTAAGTTAAACAGAAAGCAGGCTATTTCTTTAGTGTTAAGATTCTTTTACTTGCGATTCAGGTGAAATGAGACATTTCTCTGTTTTCCTTCTCACTTTCACGAAGTTCACGGCTAGCCGCTGTAATGGAATCAGTTCCGCCTCTTCACTGAAGGTTATTTTTGACAATTCACGCCTGTTCTGAGACCAGAATCCATACGCATTGCAACAGGAAGTTTCTGACCAAAGGAAATAGGCTTGCTCACACACACATTTGAAGAGTTTCATAGGTGTGAAAGCTACAACCTACCTACATATTTGTTCTGGAAAAAAAAAAAAAAAAAAAAAAAAACAGTTTATGCATGTTAGTTTTTACCATTGTTACTGAGGACATTTCTTTCGTCCAGCGCACAGAAACATGCAGACATTGAAATATAAAAGAAAATAGTGGCATGTCATGGATGGGTTTAAAAATTGTTTATTCAACATCTACCACTTTATTTTGCCAGCCTGCAACAACTGTTTCAAAAACCAAATGAATGGCCACATAACAATTCTTTAGTTTATCAAGAAGCCCAAAGCAGGTAGAGTCATTCCTCATTAACTGGATAGGCCTAAAAAGCTGATATTTAGTGTTAAAGAATCCAGCCTAATAAACTGATATTTAGTGTTAAAGACACAAATCCACCACCATTGTAGTCAATTAATAGCATTTTAAAATCTGACTGCTAGGTATAAACAGAATCCATCAATATAAGGCTCACCACAAACATCTAAAACACTGCGCAACACCTAACAAAAGAGACCAATCTTAACCACGGATTGCAGAGAGGTAAATATAAACATTCAACACTCAAATACATCTGAAGTCTAACTAAATAATTATACAATTTGACAAGTTATAAAGCAAAGATTTTGATCTCAGGCACTTAAGACCATGTTTAAATGTAATGTTACCTATTTAACTTCACTACTCATCTATCTAGGGTAACTGTGTGGAACTGGTTACTGCCATAGTATATTGCAGGAAAAACATGGCATGGAGAGAAAACATTCATTAAATTAACTGCATTGTAAAGCACACATGCTTAGTGTAAACAGAAAACTTCATAAAAGCGTACTGATGCAATTTACATCATTTCTGATCCTTCTAGTCTTTCTTTGGCTCTTCATTCTTGTCATCCAAATAGCCTGGAAAGCTTTCGGCTGGTTCCCACGTGTTCTGAAACTTCGCCCCACTGAGAAAAGAAAAAGTTTAAACCTGTCTGCAATCAAAATTTATTTTTAAATAATTAAATGCGTTTAGCTTTCGGAGCTGCCGCCACACCAAAGTGTCTAAATTAAAGGGGTCATTATAATGGAAAAGTCAATGAATTTGTCTTTTAGGCCTTATTAACCCCATGGCATTGTGATACATCTCCGAATGTGTTCGTCTGAAATACGAAAGTCATTTAACACCTAGGATGGATTGACGATAAGTAAATCATGGGGAAATTTTAATTTTAGGGTACACCATCCCTTTTCAGGGATAGTTCACTTTGAAATAAATTGTTGGTATGTTTTAGCTTACCTCAAGGGCATACAAGACGTAGGTGTCTTTGTTTCCGCAAGTAGTTTCAATTTTTACATTTTTAAGTCCAGTGTTGGGAAAGTTCACTTTCTGTATGAACTAGTTCAAAGTTCAGTTCACACATTTTAAAATGAACTAGTTCATACTTCAAAAAATGAACTAGTTCATTCATAGTTCTTTTTTTTTTCCATTTGTTGCAAGCTTTTTTTTTGCCACAGGCCATATACAACCACAGATAACAATTATTTTATCGACAGGCAAAGTTTGCACAAATGTACGATTTTTCCCATCCACAGACCTCGTCATAAAATCCGTTTAAATGATCATACGACGCCTCCTCGCTCGCTCCTTTGTCAACAGCGGCTGCGGTGCGACACTGGTGTCTTGTGTTGCCGGATTGGGTGTTTTTCGTTACATATTAAGGCGTTTACATGTGTTTTAGACGGGTTTTTACCTGGAAGGCTCTATAGAAATCTGGCACCCTATTGTACGAAGTTAAACTGAGAGAGCGTGCGTTCACAGACACCAGAATGAACGAGTTCACAGTAAAGTTCTTCAGGCAGTAATACAGTACGTTCAGTTCACGTTCGCCCAAAATATGCACACGTTCAGGCACAACACTGTTTAGGTCAAACCGTTCTTGTCTGTCACTCATATAATGGAGGTCTATAGTCACCACCTCAAAGAGCATGCACAGAGAAGTCCAAATTAAACATGATTTAATGACTTAAATGCAAGTACACATTAATGGCCTAAGACACGAAATGAGTGGTTTGTGTGAGAAACGAACATAGCAGCCTATATGAAATATGCAGTTTAAATTGTAATAATTTGGACATGCTCTTTGAGGTGGTGACCATAGACCTGCATTATATGACTGACAGACACGAACGGTTTGACCTAAAAATATCAAAATTGAAAATACTGTGGAAACAAAGACACCTACATCTTGGATAGGGTTGGGTATCGAGAATCGAGTATCGATTGGAACCGGGACTAACTTTTCGTTTTTCCCGGAATCGTTCAAAAGTTAAAATTTCAATTCCTAGTTTCGATATTCACAGTCCACCGAGTGGAAGAAGAAACTGCTGAACAACACCAGCGAAAAAGCATCTACCGGAAGTGTTGGCATAACCGCGTGAGTCAAACATGAGTAGCTTACGTCGGCGGTCCAAAGTGTGGCTTCACTTTTCTAAAAATTAACGAAATCTCGGCAAAATGCAAAATTTGTGACAAGTATTTGTGACAGAAGGAGTATTTCCTTCAGAAAGACCGTTGGTTAGCAAGGTTAGCTAAACTTTTTTGACCCTGCCTCTTAAAAGAATCGAAATCGAGAATCGTTAGGAACCGGAATCGAAACAAGGAATCGGAATCGGAATCAGAATCGTTCAAATTCAAACGATACCCAACCCTAATCTTGGATGCATTTGAGGTAAGCTAAAACATACCATAAATTAATTTCAAAATGAACTATCCCTTAAATGCTATAACTAACATTAACAAATGACCAATACATTTGTTACAGTATTTATTCATCGTTAAAAGTGCTCTAAGCGATGTCGGGTGACGTGACTTCTTGTTGACGTTTAAAGTATTTTCAAACAAAACGGAGGCTAGATAGACCCTCCCTCCTCCTCATCTGCACTGACCCCCCAAACCCCACCCCTAGGGCCTTCTTGTCAGTTATTGGCTGGAATAGTTTGTTATGTTTCGTGGAGCGGGTCGCTGCAGTTTGTTTTTGTTGCCATTTGTGGAGGCTGGGTTGTCTGCATAGACCGCGTTTTTTACAGTGTGTTTAGGTGACAGGCAGCTAGCGGATAGTGAGGAGATGTTTGCTGTATGTGACAAAAAATGTCTGGGCCTAAAAAAAGGTGTGACATGGCTAAAATTAAGTAAGTATTAAGTAAGTTAATAAAAATACAGTTGTTCATTGTTTGTTCATGTTAGTTTACAGTACATTAACTAATGTTAACAAATAAAACAATAGATTTTAATAATGTATAAGTAAATCTTGAAGTTAACATTACCCAAGATCTGTTATAGAGAATATTATTATTATCTGTTATGCATGGGATTTCCCCCTTTCTGGTCAATGTATCCCTGCCTCTGCTTAATTGTGTGGGGAAAGTATTAAAAATATTGCGTTAAGACTACTTCATGAGTAAATAAGAAAAAAATGTTTCACAATTCCTGCAAATGCAGTGATGAAGTTCATGTTCTCATGATATATTTTTAAAAGAAAAATGTTTCAAAACACCCCCCCCCCCTTCTGTTTTTTTTTCCATTATCATATATCATTATCAACTCCAGTGACAAACCACTGACTTACACTTTTATGAATGGAAGGTTAAGCTGAATGCTACTGGTGGTTCCCTTTGGTGGTGTGATATCAGATGAGGAACACTTACCACAATGTGCAAGGCATCCACTTGACCCGAACTTCATTTCTTCCCTTTAAAAATTAAATGGATGTCAGATTAAAGCATGACGATGTCGTAGACATTTTAATAGATAAGATTAATTATGTTAACTAACCATAAAGTTCTGATTTAATATTTCTATCATGTGATAAAATCTATCATACTTCCACTTCTTTGTCTCAAGGTGACTAAACTTTCAATTCTAGATAAAATAAAATAAGATAAATCTTATTTCCTTTTATGTAGCCATGAGACAAACTTTCAATATGAACTAAACATCTAACAAACTTTTGACTTAATGTAACCTTGGTCAATGTAACTTTGAAAATGAACTGAACATTCTGTTGTTTTACTGCATTAAAGGGATACTCCACTTTTTTTTGGAAATAGACTCATTTTACAACTCCCTCAGAGTTAAACAGTTGGGTTTTACCATTTTCGAAACCATTCAGCCGATTTTCTGATATTTTTAAGAATATCAGTAACCAGACAGTTTCTGGTCTCATTGACTACCATAGTAGGAAAAAAATATACTATGAAGTCAATGAGACCAGAAACTGTCTGGTTACTGATATTCTTCTAAATATCAGAATTAATGGATTCGAAAACGGTAAAACTCAACTGTTTAACTCTGGGGGAGTTGTAAAATGAGCCTATTTCCAAAAAAAAGTGGAGTATCCCTTTAAGACATGATTGACTGAAATGTTGACCCCTTACAAACTGTTTTTGAGGATATAGGATATTTTTGGTGATGTCACTAACCAAGGATGATGAGGGGGATGGGCCTTGCTTACAATGCAACCAACCATATGTGTGACATGATCAGTCATAATGAAATAATTAGTCATGATGATTAAGCTCCGCAGCAAGAAGTAAGTTAGAATTATTAGTACCCAGCCGACGTCGATGTGTAGGCGTGCCAGGGTATAAGTGTAAGACTTGGCCGACTAGAGTATTATTGGTAGGATAGTTAGGTTCAGGGAAAATCCATCACAAGGACATTTTTCTTTACAAAATGATTTAAGGGCTCATAGGATGATGCATAAAAGCACTTTATTCCTACCTTATTGTTTCTCCATCTCAGAATATTTTCAACAGGAAACACGCCATTGTATGCGTCATGAGAACAATCTACAGAAAAAAAAAACATCAGCAATGAATTTTATTAACATTAATCTGCACGAGAATACTAATAAATAAAGTGAATCCAGTCAAGTTTTGTATTGTATGTCATTCAATCAACATTGTAATATTACCTGCCATTTTCCTCTTTCGTGGTGGAGCGGAGAGTCCGGACTCCTCACTTGCACAGGGATTTTTTCCGTCATCTGTTACTTTTTCAGTTTCGTGTGCAGTTCCTGAATCCACTTCATTTGCATCTTCACTAATCTGAATTTGGCAAGAGGCAGATGACATGACGGCATATACTTTCCTGACACTTGACTGTCCAACACCTGAATCCGACATGTTTCCTGGTCTTACATCTGGGTTTTCTGCTACACTTTGGGGTGATAGTTGTGACGTACTGGTCTCTGGGACGTTCGCAGTTGTGGATTCTGCACCGGGTTTGCATGCAGATCCAGGTGTTGTGGCTGCAGAAGCCAGATTCGGTTCACTCAAAAGATTCTGGTTTGAAGAGTTGTTTCGCAACGAAGAGCAATTTGAGGACAAAGCAGCCTCTAGTTGGGAGTCTGAGATTCTTTCGAGACGAATCTCGAACCTCTTAGCCTTAAGTTCATTGGGAACAATAAGTTTGGTGTGGATCCTCTTGTGCACGGCCCAAGCACACTGAGTGTCAAACGTTTGCTCACACTGACTGCAGCTGAATTGAGGTTGAACTTCCTGAGTGTGTGTGGTCAGCCCCTGAAGGGTAGTGAACATCTGCCCACACCTGTTGCAATTCTGAGGCATTGTGCACTTGTGACTCTTGAACAGGAGGTCCGTTTTAAATCTTCTCTCACATTTACGACAGATATACACACTAGGAACCTGGTGCTGGGCTCTAGAGGGGTTATCGCACTCATCCGATGAACAACACAGACATTGTCTCTGCATGCTGAGGTGCTGTCGGTCTCGAAGACCACGAGCAACACTAATTTCATTCTGCTTTTTGATTATTTTTCTTTTTTTGAAATTTTCCGATGTGGGCTGTGATGTCTTGCTTGATGATGCTTTCTCCCCCTTCGTTTGTGACACCTTGGTGGAACAAACTATTTTCGGTTTTACCACAAGCTGTTTGCATTTCGTCTCTTGCCACTTTTCAGCAGTTGCACAGCTTTTCTGGACCTTATGGCCTGATGAAGCTACAACAACCAAAAAGCAATAATTAGGATTTCTAAAATTCAATGAGAGCACATTATTTATAACAACAAGATGCAAAACATGCATTGTATAATGATGAGGTTAATTTTATATTATTTATATACAATTATTGTATTTAATATTTTAAAGTATATTTTTATTAGTTTTGTTTATATATTTATATTTAGCTGAAATTAATTTTTATTTCAGTTTTAGTACTTTTAGTGCTTCAACTTTTTATTTCAGTTTTAGTACTTTTAGTGCTGCAACATTTCTAAGTTTTTAATATATATATATATAAAATATTATATTTTATTTTTTATATTGTATATATTATATATTATATTTTATTATTTATTTATTTTTTATACAAAAAATATATATTTTTATCAGTTTTCGTTAACAATACCAACACTGACTTATATGCCAGATTATGTTAATCAAAAATTAATTGAAAAAAAAAAATGATTTAAAATTAGGACTGGGTACTGACTAAATTTCACAATTCGATTTTGATTTCGATTCAATATTTTGCAATTCTATCCTGATTTTGATTACATTCGATATCAATTCATATCAAGTACAGTACAGTGTGGCAAAGTTATTCAAGGACTATAAAGGGAGTCAGTTGGTATACTACTACAATATTTAAGGTTACAATTAACTGATTTGCACACAAATTACACACAAAGGGAGTTTAGTATATTTTATATTACATGATTATGTTTATAATCTAATTAGTTTTTTGAAAAATAAATATTTAAATGGTGGCCTTCATAACTTTTTGGAACATCTTTTTTTTCTAGCTGACTAATGAGCTTATGGTCATTGAATGGCTTTTCTGAGGTAAATATAACAATACAGACGTCCCACCCAGCACTTAATTCCAGGAGTCACCACTCCATGAAAAAATAAAATAATATTATATTATTCCTTCGCATACACCACAGAACACGGGTTCGTTCATTTAATACTATACTCTAGCCTCAAAAGTGAGGCTAGAGTATCACGAAATAAGAGGGGAGGGTCTTGATGAAATCAGAACGCAAGTGGTCACAGGAGACACAATGTAAATGGTAATGCGTCTTGGCTGATCACTTATAATCAGATCACTGAAAACACATGGTAATAATGGGTGGAAACAGGGCTTCTCTCTTTGTTGGATGAGAGACACTACAATGCTCTAATCAATCATTAACAGAATGGATTCATAAAAATATGATTTTTTTTCCTATTTAAAGTACTAATAAAAATCACCACAAAATGTTTTCACTTTAACTCTCCTTTTAACTCATCTTAGTGACTAGTGATATTTTTAAGAACAAACTTGAGAAAAAAATCCTTACAGAACGCTGTACAGTTCTTCATTTTCACTTTTTTATATAGTATTCGTTTGTATTTTGAAGTGGAACTTTTCTCTAATTTGTTTATTGCTGCAAAAACTTCAAGTTCGTTAACTTAAAAATGAGTACCTGGTTTGATAGGCCGTGCTGTCTTTGGTCCACTGGCTTTAGCATTCCCCAGACTGACACCTCTCTTCCCAACTGAGACATTATCTGCTCTTTCTTCAGGTCCCTATAACAGAAAAAATCTGTAATGTTTATTATCAAAGGAGTATAAATGATTCAACAGAAACAGAAACAAGCAAACATTAAATAAATAAAAATGTAAGTGTCAGTAAAATGACAAATTGATGAGAATGGCCAACAAGAAACATTGATTTAACCAAAATTGGACAGATTTTAGCTTCTGTTTTGTTTTTTGGAAACACTGCTTGAATCAATACAGACTCAATGCAGATGTATACTGCACTACAAACAAGTGGAAACCCACTCACCACATCCCCTGGCCTGAGAGTGTTTGAGCTCTGTACGCCAAGCAGAGAATTATCACGTGACACTTCCATCTCGTCATCTTCTCTTTTAAAGTCACCCATCTGAGCCCTGAAGATGGCGTCTCTCTTTTGCTGCTCAGATTCCTCCAAATGCTGCTTCAACAAGTCGATCTCCCTCCAGCTCCGGGTGATCTCCACTCTGGTCTCAAGCAGCACTTTGCTAAATATTTTTACTATCTCTGAGGTCGTCGTTACCATGAGTCCTTCTATCAGAGTCCTGAACTTGGCTGATAAGGGATCTTCCACTTCCATTGTGTGTGGCTGGCTGGTGGTACTCACAGCTTCTCAAAACCCTTCTATTGTGCAACTATACAGAGTAAAGATGAGAAACAGATGTCCAGGTTACCTTTCAACAGAGGAGATACATAGAAGTTTTTTTTTTTTTTTTTTCCAGTAACAGATACTAAATGTTCATGCCTGCCTTCATTGTGACAATCTTGGAAGCATCAAACAAACCATTTTTGCCATTTTGTATGTCAAAGTGTGTATTCAGAGCTTTAATAACATTCCATAAAAATAAAAAAAATCACAGCTAATATTGAAAATATTCTATTTATAAGTAGTGTTTTGAGGTAAACTTAATGTTAAAGGGATAATCCACAAACTCTTTGCTTACCCAACATTCTTCAAAATAGCTTTTTATGCAGAAAAAAGCAAGCCATACAAACTCGGAACAACATGAGGGTGAGGACATGATGATTGAATTTTCTTTTAAAAAGTATATATTTAATAAATTACATATAGTTTTAAAAAAAATTGTCAATATAGACCAAATAAGTTTCGTACCGTGTTTAGATGCTTGTTTCTTTCATTTTCTCACATATATTATTATTATTGCCAGATAGAAAAACATTAAACATATAGAATGTATAACTTACAAATCTAGCATTTATGACAATGACTTATATGGTTTCATGCATCATGTATTTTGTGAACACCGTAACATTTTGCAGTGACCATTTTGCTTTGATTCACATCTGATTTGAATGGTGTAAAGTTACTAAGAAAACCTAAAAATAACAAACTATTTTTTTTTCAACTAATTGCAGGTAAAGTTGCACGTTTTGTTAAATATCTCAGTAATTCTGTTGCATTTTATTATTATTTACTTCTTATTTCAGAATGAATGCCTATGGATTTGATGGTTTCAGCTGGGCATGACCTGTGGGGGAAAAACGTGGACGGGGCATTTCTCGCGTTTAAAGGGACATGTCTGCTAAAGCAAGCAAGCTAGTGACGAGAAAACCTGATTTCTCTCAAAAAAGTTACCAAAGAAAAGGATCCATTCGGGTCAAATATCTCACGATCTCTGTAGCAGCTAATCTAACAAAGATAAAGTGGTGCCGATCTTTTCATTAATAACTTTCACCGTTACAAGAAAAGCAACATCTCCTCACCTCATCAATAGTATGAAGCGGGAATCATATGAACATGCAAATTATGGAAACGAAACCCACAAGTAAAACATTTAACTTATATTCTCAATGCTCCATATGAGAGCAACTTACCTTTGATGAAAATGTAAGATTTTGACCGATACAGGCGGTCTGAATCCGTCTGAATCCCACTGTCGCTGAGTGGAATGTGAAGCGTAACCGCATAACGGGCCGACAGGAAACAAACAACGATGGGAGCTGATTCCACAAAATTCCGGACAAACTAATCATTTTTACCTTTACTATATTTGGCTTGTGTCGAAACAAACCTTTTTGGTTAATGTAGAACAAATAGATTCATTAAAGCAACCATTTGTGACCGTAGGAAAACATTAAAAAAATGTATGCAATTATATTTTTGAGTCGACCTTGTCATCACTGAGTGTTTCGTGTTTATCAGTGAACTTTAGGATTGAACGGAATAATCATCATCACCAAATAAAATTATTATTCACCATATCTATTTGTTTTAACAAAAATACTCAGTCATTGCTCTTCAATCCTGTCTCATGTCATACATGTGCAGTCCTTTTCCCAAACACGAGTATCCATGAATGTTAATAAAATCTGTCTGACGACTGTATCCCTAAAGAAAACATCAAACTCTATCAAACTCCACACAAAAAACAACAGAGCACAATGTCACACATAACTATATTTTATTCAAAATTGTACATTTTGAACATCACCTCTTTGAAGTTGTACAAGATATCTCTGACCCACAGGTAAAATATTTCTTTCCACAGCAGTTTCCTGTAGCAAACAAACAAACAAACAAAAAAACATCTTAAAATTCTGTAACATCATTTTATTTTCAAATGCAACTGGTAATTGTAAAGCTTGCAATGATGGCTTTGTATTAGGCTACACCACAAACAGCTGTGATTATAAAACAGACAATGCATTGCTCCATTTTGTCTGCTTTACAATGTGTGAAGAGCCTGTTTGGTCAAAAGACAAATGTAGTTTCACTCTAGCAGATTTTCAGTTAGATGCTTCATTTACATATGCAAGAATAGGCTAAGTGCAAGTCAGGCCACAGTTCACAGTAGTGTTAAAAGACCCAATGGCCCTGTTGACTTGAAAAGTGTGATCAAGCACAATTTGCCTATTTAAATGGATAATGAAATAAAAGAGCTGATGCAGCAACAAATATACTGTCTGTCTTTATTTAATGTACACTAATGTTTAAAAGTTTGGGGTTGGCAAGATTTTTTAAATGTTTTTTAAAATTAATGTTGAAAGCAATTTTAATGTTTTCATAGAGGCTGTATTTTGCAGTAAAACAGTAATACTGTGAAATATTAGTAACATTTTAAAAAAAATATTCTATTTTTATAAAATGGCATGTATGCCTTTGATGACAAAGCAGAATTTTCAGCAGCCATTACAGAAATCATTCTAATGTGCACATTTAGAAATCAATCAAATATGCACATTTAGAAATCATTATAATATGCTGTAATATTTTTTATGAAGTTTTTTTCAAGATTCTTTGATGAATAAAGTTTTTTAAAAAAACCTGCACGCATTCGATATAGAAATATATAATGATAATGTTGTACTGATAAATTTTAATGCATCCAAGCTGAATAAAAGTTCCTAAATTAAAAATTCCTTGATTCCTTTAAAATAACAAAAATTCCCAAACTATTGAACTGTTTGGACCCTGTTACCCCAAAAACTCTTCTTGCTGCAGTCTGTAGCATGATGACGTATAGTTACTTGTAAATATAACCCACTACATCATGGATTTTGGGAACGCTTTTAATATGCATGTGCACTTTTATACTCAAGTTTATAAAGCTGTTACATAAGCAACCAGTCAATAATGTTATGTCAATCTGTTTTTAAATTCAACCAGTTGTTTTTGAGTACTCATAACTTTCATGTGTTCATTGTTTATATAAAATGTTAAATATGCAATATTTAGAATTTTATCTCCACAAGAGGTTCAGGTTATTGAAGAAATCCATAGATATAACCATGTCAAATGCTAGGCTTTATAATAATTATTATGTCTCACTAGTGGTGAAATAAAAATAAGTGTAGTAAAAATAGATGTTTCAGATCATACACAACACAGTTCTGAAATAACCAGATACTGTTTTAATACATGTTTATTTCCATAGAGCTTCAACAGGGAAACAATAACTTGTGAAAAAACTGAAATAAAAGAATACAATAATAACAACAAAAAAAACTACTCATGTTTAGGACTTCCATCAAGTGAACAGTTTTCTTCAAATTCCTCCTCAGCATTTAACTTCTCGATGCAGTTTGCGAGATGAATCTGTAATTGTGCTTTCCGCAGAATGGTGGCAGAGCAGTAGCAGCAATGAAAATGTGCATTTTCCCTGCATTTTAAGTTACACTTGATAATAGTGAAATCTGAAGAAGAAAAAAAAGTAAAACGTGTGTGACTTGATATGCCTTGACAAAATCATTTGAATGGATGTGGAAGCACTATACACACCATGAAGCTGTACAGCCACCTTCAGATGATTCTGGATGTGGTTAACAACGCTTCCTAACCCTCTTGGCTTGTAGACCCAGGTCTCACAAAATGGGCAGTGATACTCATCACAACACCGAGTGCACTTAGAGATGCAGGGCATTTCTCCTTTTTTAAGGATGGTAATATGCACCTAGAAATGGATATTTACAATGAAATAATGGTTAACTTCATTCAACATATTTTAAGGTGAACATTAACAATTACTATCACGATTACAGCTTGAGCTCGACACTTGACTTTGTCACTATAAAGTTGCCATTGATAACCTATTAAAAATGAATTACTATTATGATTCTTACATGTGCAGAGTTGATGACAGCGTGATGATAGGAAAATAATGATTCTGTTTCAAAAGGGCTAATGTAAAATACAAGTGGCAACAAAATTAAATGACAATATAATGACAACATAAATTATGCTCATTTCACTTACGGTCTCACTTCTTGGTGTTGAGTCCATCCTTGTCATGGGAGTATAGTGACAAATGATGCACATTAAAGACATCCAGAGTATCATCAAAATCCTCTATGGCGCATTTGATTAAAACCTTGACTATGTCAACCAAATTCACTGTGTAGTGGATTATATGAACTACGCCATTGTGCTACAGCCTGCAGAGACTGAAAACCCTCTCTAACAGTCAGGAAGTGATTATTATGTTGACAATATATAAAGGTGCAGTATGTAATATTGACATTGGTTGAAATGGGTACTGGAGTTATTTGCCCTGCACCCTCCTCCTCACTCTCAACATTCACACGGGTTGCCAGATTGAAGATATACAAGAGGAGCAAGTGCAATTTACAATGGCTAATATATATGAGTTTAAATATGCCTTATAGAGTGTTTTAAATAAATGGCAACACTTTTTATTTAAAGGAGTTCACTTTTCAAAACACTTTTGCTGATAATTTACTCACCCCCATGTCATCCAAGATGTCCATGTCTTTCTTTCTTCGGTCGAAAAGAAATTAAGGTTTTTGATGAAAACATTCCAGCATTTTTCTCCATATAATGGACTTCACTGGGAACCAAACGGTTCAAGGTCCAAAAGACAGTTTCAGTGCAAACTGGAAACTGTTCAAAGGGCTTTAAACGATTCCAGACGATGAATAAGGGTCTTATCAAGCGAAACGATCGGTTTTGCAGTTTGCAGTTTGGACCTTGAACCGTTTGGTTCCCATTGAAGTCCATTATATGGAGAAATATGCTGGAATGTTTTCATCAAAAACCTTAATTTCTTTTCGACCGAAGAAAGAATGACATGGACATTTTGGATGACATGGGGGTGAGTAAATTATCAGCAAAAGTTTTTTCAAAAGTGAACTACTCCTTTAATGTAGAATTTGCGATCTCTGACCCAGTTCGTTTGCTTGCGTCAATGGCTGCTTTGTTGACTGCTATCTGGCAACCCAGAGTGTCAAAATATTATTGAATAAATTGGCAGTGGGCAGGATCACACAAACCATATCAAAAAAGTCTGTTGGCTGTTTTTCAGAGAAACAAGTATAACAAGTTAACTTAGCATGTTTCCTAAATATCTACAAATATTTTTATGCTTTAAAATTGTAAATATATTTTTTTGGATTAACTAAAGCTGTTATGATGTATAAACAAGAATACAACTTAAAATATTGTCTGGGTAAATCATTCTGTGCTAGTGGATTTTCAGAACACCTATGCAATGTATTATGTTAAACATATCATGTAAAATTTAAAAGGTTTTTTTATTTATTGTACTGTAGAATATTTTTTTCTTTTGTTATTTTTTTTAGTCGAAAACTGTTAAAATAATTTGCTTTCATCCATGATAAGCAATATGTTATTTGTTTATCATACAGCAGATCAAATTGTCAAGCCCTATGGAAAATTGCCTTCATTCACACAATTATGTGCCATATACATTATGACATAATATGTATGATTTATCATCAAACAACGCAATAAGGTTTTGAAATAATGAGATTAAATCTTTAAACCTATGAACTCTGTCTAACCTTTGCCCTCCTTCGAAGGTAATCCCTGCGGTTGTGTAGCATCTTAGTACATCTGACAATCACCTCTGCCTCCCGCCCATACAACTGTGGCAGTGCAGATATGATCTGTTCAAGTGTAAACAACAAAGATGTATAATCAATCTCAAAAACATGCCCTTTTCTGCATACATTTCATTAATCGAAATCGAACAAATGAAGAGAACTGAACCTTCGCGGTAATCGGGCCCCAATCTATGTTCCTGCTATAGCAAGCCTTCTGCCACACCTGAAACTGAGTCAGGATCTCCCTGGCCACAAGCTGTTGAAGACACAAAAAACAAATAAACTTGGTCAACTGATGAGCATTCAAAAGCCTAAAATATTTTAAATTCATTCTGTATAATTTCTTACGCTGAATGTCCTTTGCCTGTTCACGGGAAGTGAATTTCCTTGTTCTGTGGAAGGGTGTTCTGCAAACCTTCGGCCGATCTAAAACATACACAATGACAGATTAGCAAACCACAGTTTGGATGCATTTACAAGCATTTCTATATAATATACTGCTCATAAATATAATTAACTCTGTTTATGTTCTGTATGTAGTGTGCTTGTTTATCATAATAAACGTGAAGTGAAGTCTGCAACACAAATTTCATTCGAAATTATATTTCATATGGAGTGATGAAAGTCTGTCTGATGTCAGAAGGAACAATACAAAGTTGTAAATAACAAATATCAAATGAAATATTCTGAACAAGTCTTACTAGAATTACTGATTTTGTTGGGAAAAAGTATACAAATCCATCAGATAATGACCTGTGTGTAGGGGTTAAAGGTTGTCCGATTACAATCACTCCAGGAGAGGCAGGCATCAAGACACAATGCTGCAGGAGATCACAGAACTCTTGTGGAAATGGCTAAGGAGGAGGAAGTTTTGCATTGTCCAACATCAGTGTTCATCAAATCCACAGCAAATAAATACAAAATAGAAAACACCGTAAAGAAGACTTGAAGTCTGAATAGACGATTAAAGTAAAGGAAATGGAGCATTTTTGGACTGACCGACTTGCTGAGGTGAGATAGATGTGTTACCAGTCGCTACATCTGATGGTTCATTTACTTTTTCCAACAAAATGCCATGAAAGTTGAAACGACAGGGACATAACATCATTTAAGTGAAGGCCGGGGTCTCTTTTTAGTGAATTAAAAAACCCCACAAACATTCTCAGGAGAGAGGATATGCTGCATCATACTGCATCTTTACTGTTGTTGGAGGGAATACATAAAAACATCAAATACATATTCTATACCAACTATTACACATTACTCGCACAACAGCACAATTCCTTTGGGAGTAAATCTGTCATTTCAATTTCAATATGCATGTATTATTAGATAAGGGAAACCTAAGTTTCCTTGTTAAAATGATTCCATGCATAACAATTTGTCCAGCTCCTGTTCAGTTGTCTTTAAGGTGGCAATGACGGGACCATTTATAGTATATAAACACGATTTGATCAAAAAACAAGTGGAAATTAAATACATTATTATTTCCCTCCTCTCCCATGGGCTTTCAATAAATGAGTCTTCATTTGCCTGGGATTCAGATAGCTCTTTCCACAATAAGGGCAATTGCAAGACTTCCCAGCGTGGCTGTGTCGTCTGATGTGAACTCGCAGGTTGGTGGCTCGATTGAATCGCATCCCGCATTGAGTGCAGCTGAAGAGTTTCTCCCGCGTGTGGATGTTCTGATGCTGCCTGAAGTTGCTCATCCGAGCGAAGGCCTTGCCGCAGTGCGGACAGACGTGAGGTCGCTCTCCTGAGTGGTTTCGCTGGTGAACCTTGAGCTCGAAGTTGTACGCAAACGTCTGCTCGCACGTTGAACAGCTCAGAGGTTTCTTGCCCTTGTGGATCTGCGCATGAGCCTTGAGGTCGCATGCTCTCGCAAACATTTTCCCACATTGGAGGCAATGGTGGGGCCTTCCCTCGTGGATCTGTGCGGGCGTCCCATGTTTGTCCTGGGAGAAACACTTTGGGTATTGCGCGTGACTGACCGTTTTCTCGCCTGGACAAACGTCATTGTGGGAAAAGCGGACAGAACTTTCTGAACCAGGATAACTTTGTTCATTTTCTGGTTTGACAAATGAATTTGACCTCTCTGGTACGCTAGATAGCATCAGCTCTGTCGTGCATAAATGACTATATTGTGCCCTAATACCTTGATGTGCCAATGTGTTCACTGAATAAGGTGTGAAATATGAGGTGGCGTCTGGCATGTCGAGAGAGTTTAGACCTGGAAAGCTTTCTACCTGTATCTCCTCCTGATCACAAGATCCTCTGAGCTCTCCCTGACTCGGATCAGACATTTCTGCGTGGCAACCGTCGTCTCTGTTGACGCTATCCCACACTGGAACCATCTCTTCCTCTTCCTTGACAGATAGAAGATCCAGCTCTGTCTCTGATTTTACTCTATCGTTTGGTGAAGACGATGGCAAATCCTCGTGCGCATCCTGAGCCGAAGGGCTATGTATCACTCTTGAGTGGTTTGAGTCCATTTCCTTATCAAGAGTAAAGTCCTTTTCGGATTGGTCTAAATCATTCCCTTTGGCTTTGAAGACACTGGTGGACTCGCTCTGGATTGCTGAATTTCCCAGAAGCCTCTGCAGAAAATCCTGAGGAATTGGTGCACTGCAGTTAGGTGTGATGATCTCTTTTGCACTATGCCTGTGTACATCGTTCTTCTCTTTAAAGTGCGAATTTGTTGTTGTTTGTTTGTTAGCCTCCAGGCGTTGTCTTGTACTCCACATTTCTTCTGTCAATGTAGGCTGATTGGTTGACTGATCTCTCAGGCTTAGGCCTAAACAAAGGGCATTGGCTCCTGCACCAGAAGAACAGACACAAAATTAAAGAACAGCACAAAAAGTATTTGATAATATGAAGAACATATATCTGATTTTCTTAACAATTTATTAATCAATTAAAGAATACTGTTATTTATTTATTTTTGAAAGACTGTCTTTATACATGTCTAGTAAATACAGTCTTTTCTGTCATCCTGCAGGTTAAGAAAGAATTTTGCAACTCAGGACGAAAATCTTCTCTTAAACATCTTGTGATAATCTCAAATACAAAAGTGTTGGAAAAAAGTATTACAGTACACACACTGTTATATATATATGAATTATTTATTAAATATTTATATGTACACATGTATATGAATGTGTATGTGGGTGACGTGTGTTAATATATTTGTGTGTATGCGTGCATACATGCACAATTTGGTCAAGTTTTCGATATGTTGTAACCAGCGATATTTCAATATTATTTATAAACTATTAGAATTTATTCTGAATTTGCTTTTTTTATTTATATTTTAGTTTTAGTTTTTCCACTTTAAACTATTTTAATTTTAGAAAATAAATAGTAATTTATTACTTCAACTTACTTTATTTCTATCAATAAAAACCTGTTTGCCTTCAGCCCGAGATGGGCTCCGGCCCTCCCATGACCATTCAGAGGATAATCAGTATGGCAAATGTATGGATCATGAGTGGTTTTGTAATAGTTTTGAATTAACAACCACGACACTAGTTGTAACTCACCCCGGACTGTCTCTGCAGGCTGGCTCTCATCTCTGCTGCTGGAATCTCCTGTTCGGCCGCAGTCAGAGCACTGTATCTTCCTCCCCCGTTCCCATTCCCTCTCCTTCTCCCTCAGTTTACTCTCAGACAACTGCAGCCTTCGTTTCAATGCTTCCACCTCTTGTTTACGATGACCCACTTCCTCGAGGAAGCTGTCTTCCACCAGCCTAGTTATTTCAAACATGGCTGATTTGAGGACGGTCTCCATGACAACGGAGAGCTGAGACTGGAATGTGAGGAAAAGGGCTTCCGACATCGCCCTGCTGTCGTCTTGATGCAATGAAAATAATCACCCTGAAAAGACATAAAAAGACATAACCACTTATAAAAATGTGCTATATTAGCAATCATGACCAGCTAAAAAGCATGTCTGCGTGTTAGAAAACAAAAAATGTTCCTCTCCCGTTTCTGTCACCAGGTGGGCGATTTGTTATTGTTGTTTATGCAGCCACGTGCATGATACAGCATACAATCACATTATTAAGGCAATACTACAAATACTATGTTATTAGAAATTCGTGTATATTTGTATATGATTATATTCACTTGGCTTTCTATATAAATTAAGCTCGCTACTCACCCTCTCTTCGGGCCTTTTGTGTAAAAAGTAAAAGAAATGAACTGGACAAAGGAAAATAATAACAGTCACACTATTCGGGCGTTAAATACCTTATAAAAACGATCCTCGCACAGCGGATTTCTCAGAGGAAACCGCGAAATAAGGTGAATAGATACGTTATTACAGCAGTAATATCACCGTTAGTTGACAGTCGTCTTTTAAGCGGATGCAGAAAATGTTGAAGGTTTCCTGTTACTGCCCTCCAGTGGACTGGAAGATGCCCTTCATCCTATATGCTACATGTACTGAGGGAACCACATTTATTTTTGTGTAAAATTGTATGGCCCGGTTTCACAGACGGGGCTTGGATTAAGCCAGAATTACACCTTGGTTCAATTAGGACATGAGCTTTTATAAACGTACCTTAGAAAAAAAAAACGAAACTACTAAAACAGTAGCTCAAATTGTATTTGAGGACTGAATTTTAGTCTAGGACTTGTCTGTAAAACGAGTGGCAAACTCTAAAATTATATTATGATTATTTTATGATTAGCTTTTTATGATTAGCTATTTTATGATAATACCATCAAGATGCTGATTATACAGTATGAGCACAGGTGTGCCTTACGCTGGCCAGAATAAAAGGCCACTCTAAAATGTGCAGTTTTACTGTATTGGGGGGGTCCATGGGGGACAATCAATGGCATCTGCGTTTCCCGCCTCGGTAAGGATCATGCAGCTCTCGCTCTCGCTGACAGCGGCTGCCATCATTGAAACTATTGCCATGGTGACTCTGAGGACTCACCAGGCATTTTTTCTCCCGAGTCTGTATTTCCAGTGCAGGTACTCACCGAATTAACCCTATAACTGCTGGTGAAAAGCAAAACAGCAATTTCAAAACAATTATAAAGAGTCTGTGTGCTAACTTTGATTATGGCTGCACTTGCACTTACTGTTTGCACTTCAGTTAAGAGCTCACACACAGCCTCAATCAGAAGATCTGAAACCTCTTAAATGTACAGTAAGGTCCGAAGAGACTAATGTGAAATCAAACAGGAGAAAAGCCAGACAATAAAGACCTTTTACAGTGCATATTGTTTTCTTTCAATGCATTTGATAATTCATACTCATAAAGTAGAACTGAAATAACATGCATTAGAAGATTATTAGTTAAAACATTGCAAAATGCATCTGCACACTATCCAGTCATGAATTTTGTCATTGAGGATTTCTGAAAAATTGTGCAAAAATCTCGTCTCATCTCGTTCTCGTGAACCCAATCTCGTGTCTCGTCTCGTTTCATGAGGTAAGTGTCTCGTCACACCCCTAGAAAACAGATGCTCAGTGCTTCTTGTGGCTCCGCAGCTTACGGGCACTGCCCCATGGCCAATACCGATGAGGAAAGACCTCCTCTCTCAGGCCGAGGGCTCAATTTGGTATTCTTGCCCGAAGCTGTGGTCCCTGCACACATGGGCCATCAACGGTTAGCCGAAAGTCTCCCTGAGAGAGTGTTAAACACGATCAATCAGGTTAGAGCGCCATCTACTTAACTAGACGACTCAATGCCTCGAAATGGTCGGTGTTTTCTGGCTGCTGCAAAGCCCGAGGGTTTTCACCCCTAGACTGCGGGTGCTCTCCTTCTAGCGGGAGCTGCTAGATATGGGCAGAACCCCATCCACGCTCAAAGTTTATGTAGTGGCCATAGCTGCGTTTACAAAAAAAAAAAGGAACTGGCAGGTCACTGGGGGAAAATGATCTGGTCATCCACTTCCTAAAAGGAGCTAAGAGGCTAAATCCTCCCAGACCCCTCTCAATCCCCGAGTGGGACCTTTCCACAGTTCTGGAAGTCATGAAAGGTGCCCCGTTTGAGCCAATCCATCTGTCGGACATGAAACACCTGTCGTTCAAGAAAGTGTGGCTCTAGCTTCAGTAAAGCGTATAGGGGATTTGCAAGTGCTCTCAGTGTTTGGAATTTGAGCCAAATGACTCGAAAGTCATACTCAAACCAAAACACAGATATGTGCCTAAATCCCTCAACACACTGTTCAGGGCCCAGGTTGTTTCCCTGTCTGCCCTACGGGTTCATAACGAGGAGATGGATGCAAGCTTCCTTTGCCCAGTCAGGGCATTAAGAGTTTATTTGTCTCCCTCGTCCATTTTCAGACAGACTGAGCAGCTTTTTGTTTCGTTCAGCAGTCGTGCTAAGGGCCGTGTCGAAACATTCATGTAGAAAAGGGCCTTAAGTGCCCTATAGGTGTTAGAGCGCTTCAGTGCAGAATACTACAATCGCTTGAGCACAGCTCGCTGACGATAAAATTACCGTATGGGCAAAAGTAAGACCCATACTGTTACACAGTTTAGGTTCAACGTTTTCACCCTGACTGTGTGAAATACTGTGACAGTGAGCTCCTTTGGGATGCTAACTTATTGGGAATGACGCTGCTAGACTCTCTTCTCAGATTCTCTGTGAGCCCTGGGCATCTGCCATTGGACCGTCACCAAAAGGCCTCTCGCGATAGGCTGCTGCAGTTGCCCGGTAACCCAATGCACAGAATGATGGTGTGCATTGGGACATCAGAATAAAAATATTGATGATTCTGAAGTTGAAAATACAGAATCATTTTAGATGAACATGCTTACACTCTGTCACTGGCTAGATGCATTTGCTGGTAACAGAGAAGGCATTTGGCATTATCTGGACCCACAAATATTCCCCCATTGTATTATTATACATTTTATTCAACATTGTGTGTATCATAGTTTAATGTAGTACCGACACTAAAACTCTGTAAAATTTAATTTTTCCTCACATAGAAATATTAATTTTAGGTGAATTATACACAATACATACTGCTGCATTTTAGTATTGTGATATATTGTTAGACCTCTATGATAAAAGACTATTCCGTCATGGATAATTTATAGATTGTATGTTTGTTTTTGAATTTCCCATTCATTTCCTATGGTGGTAATTTTGTATCACAAGTGTGACTATTTTTGTAAAGAATGTTCAGACTTTTCTAATCATTTAAATTTTTCCTTTCTTTTTGTTGTTCATATAGCAAGCGTCACAAAGTTCACCAGGTTTTGTACCTGTAACGGTCACCAGCTGGAGTGCCTTTGAGAGCCACCACATCAGACTATTATCATTCCTTGAGAAACTACATTTCCCATAACGCATTGCCAGAAATCGTTGTTAGGATATTTTCTAAAACATAGATAATGTAGTGTAGTGCATCAGTTTTACTTCTGTTTAGAAACAGTATAAAGTGCCACATCTTTGCCCTATACAGGCCTAAAGTTTTGTTTCATCATGTGCTGTAATCACAGATTATTACTTTAAAGTGCATTAGGATGGGAAAATGTGTCAATTATAATAAAATAAATAAATAAAATAAATTAAAAAATGAGAACACCACATGTACATACTGTATGTTAGTACTCTACCAAAGAGCTGGATAACTTTTTAATTTTGTTGACAAACATTACAAAACAACATATATATGCATAAATAGAGACATGAACTTCCTACACTTTAGCCATTTGGTCCATTTGAAATGTAATATCATTATTCAAATTTGTCATTTTCACAGAAAAAAAAGAAAAAAAGAAATTTGAATTACAGTCATTGAGCTGTAATGTACATGGCTCACTGTGGTGTACCTGGATCACCAATAGTCTGTTTGCATCCATCACCGGAAGAGTTTAATCAGTGTATAATTGAACAGTGTGTGGCATTTAATCAGCAAAAGATATTAAACTAAAAACAGATGGGATGGTATGTGTATGTTCCAGCTATACTGTCACTCTTTGTTTTCACTAAAGAATACTGAACCTATACCACATCACTACATTTTTAAATCTTCATCTGAAAACCCCTGCATAGGTTTGAACCTAAAACATCGGCATTGACATCTAAATGTGAACATGTAACCCACATGTAATCAAGTTCAGCAAAGTTTACTGGCTATCTTGTAAAAAAAACACAGTAATGCTGTTGCAATAGTGAGTATATGCACCATTTGAAAGAGCTATGCTACACATCTGAATATACAAACAAATCAAAGGGATATGATTTAACATTGAGTAGTTGTGTTTAATTCATCTTATTCAAGGCTTGTAAAACTCCCATTTGAAATGAATTAAACACTTTAAAGAAACAGAGAAAATTTCCAAAGCATGGATGAAACGGTCCGAGTCATATTTCACCCCAAAATCAAAAGAAAAAAGAATAAATAAAAATCAATACCTTTTGCATTTATAGCAAAAGTCTATTATAAAGGAAAAAAAGTTTTTATTTTACTTATATTAAAATGAGATTTATTCCTGTGACAACGATCATTACTCCAGTGTCACATGATTCTTCAGAAATCATTCTAATATGCTGATTTGCAGCTCAAGAAACATTATTTTTATTGTCATGTTGAATATAGTTGTGCTGTTTAAAATTTTTGTGGAAACCATGATATATTGTTTTATTCTTTGAATATAAAACAGGAATGAAACAGAAAACATTATAAATGTCTTTACTGTCACGTTTGATCAATTTAAAGAATCCATGCTTAAAAAAAAGTATTAATTTCTTTAAAAAAATATATCTTACTGACCCAATTCTTACCCAATCTTCTGAACGGTTGTGTATATACATACCCAATTAAAATATGAATGTACATGTGCACCATTCTAAGTATATTCCATGGTTGTATTTTGCTGAATTGAATTTATACTGAAATTAAAAATAATGAATAACAATCTTAAAGGTTTTTCAGGTTTTTACAGAAAATATAATTGCATAAATGTTCTTTTGATCTCAGGGTGAAACAAAACATTCATTTAGTTGGACATTTATTTGTGAGACAAACTCACCTACTTCAATAGCCTGTAACATCAAGAGGGAGTGGAAAAGTCCTCTGCTTTTTATATAATATGATACAATCTGCATCTTCCCCTGAGCGATCCAGTCACATCACTGCAAAATAAATTTTTCAGAACAATGTTTAAAAAGTTAGATGTAGTACAGCATTCAATAAGACGCATGATATTAAAAAAATAATTTGAGCCAGCCAGCGAAACAGCATGTAACAGCACAGATTCGACCACAATTAAAGCTCCACGCCTCATCATGTACTGGACTGTGAGAGTTCAGAGTGAATTCTCTGATGTCTCTTCAAGTTGCATTTCTGGGTAAACCTTTTCCCACAGTCTGAGCAGATGTAAGGTCTCTCGCCAGTGTGAACCCTGCGGTGTGCTTTCAGGTTACTCAGTTTAGTGAAACTCCGTCCACAGATGGTACAGCAGAACTGCCTGTCTCCTGAGTGAATCTGTTGGTGAGCTCTGAGGTGACACAGATGAGAGAAGCCTTTCCCACACTGGTTGCAATTGTGCGTTGTCCTTGCCGAATGGTGGCGCGTGTCCCCTTGAACCCTCACACTGACCATCGGCGGCTGACTTCTTCCTGGATGCACGGTGCTGAAACTTCTTTCCCCTGTAGCGGCTCCTTCAGGATACTGACGGACTTGAGAGGGTTTTGGAGTAGGAAGGCCTTTGGAGATGGATTGTGCTCGGTTAACATCACTGGCGCTGTGATCTGACACAACCGCGTTGGGATGTAAAACAACTTTCGTGTTCTTCCTAACGGGTGATCTGAGATGCTGCATGGCTTGTGGAGCAAGGCTCTGAACCTTGACGGGAGGCGTGGGATAAGAGACTTGCTTTTGTACTTGAGGATGTCCAGGCTGAAGGTCCAACGGCGTCTTCTTAGCACTGTTGCGAGCAGAAACCATCTGAGGCCCGATTCTCTCCATTTCCTCCCAGTCTGGTGGAAGCATCACTATAACTTCCTGTTTGATAGAGGCTGAGTCTATGCTGCTTACCTGGGGTCTCAAACCCGGAGACTCTGAAGATACGGAGGTCCTGACTAGCTCTGGCTGTGAAACAGATGACCGTGCTGAAGGGTCTGTTTCAGAGTCAAACCATTTTTGGGGGGTTCTGTGTCTGACCTCATCCTCATCCCCCGGTTTTTCGGTGCAGGACGGTCCACCTGGTTTGTGGTCAGAATCTGTGTTGCGGAGTCCGTTGGTCTCTTCCACACAGCTCTGAGGATCTTTTTGTTTGTGTATTTGAGAGTGTATTACTAGATAAGCTTGCGTGTCTCTAGGCTCTGTCGTTTCCTCTTTCACTTCTACTCCAGGATTATGCTCACCCACTTGAACAGCCTGTCATGGACAAAGTGTTCATGAATTAGAAACCGCTCAAAAATGAAAGTAACATCTTCGAAAACTGCAGTATTTGGACACTTAAAATCTGTGAATTTTATTGCATTACAAAACCAAATGGCATGTGCAAACAAATGCCTTTCTCAGTACATTTTAGAGAACGTACACTGGTGGTCAAAAGTTTGGAATAATTAAGATTTTATTGAATTATGCTCAGCAAGGCTGCATTTATATGATTGTGATATGTTAATATGTTATTCCAATTTAAAATAGCATTTTTCTATTTTAATAAAATGTAATTTAATCCAGTGATGAAAAAGATGAATTTTCATCATCATTACTTACTATTAGTAATGATGAGTCACATGTGTCACATGTGAAATCATTCTAATATGCTGATTTGGTCTTTAAGAAACATTTGTGCTGCAAAAAAACAGTTGTGCTGCATTACATTTGTGGAAATGATTATACTTTTTTGAGGATTCTTTGTCAGATAGAAAGTTTAAAGTTTTTTTTTGGCATTTATTCAATTTATCAAAGCATTTAAAGCTTTTGTAACATTACAAATTATAAACATTATAAATAATAGTTTCTCGAGCACCAAATAAGCATAATAAAATGATATTTCTGAAGGATCATGTGACATAAATAGAGTATAAATAGAGTAATAGATAAATAGAGTAATGACACTGAAAATTCAGTTCTGTCATAAAAGGAATAAATATTTTTTAAATATATTAAAATAGAAAACAGTTATTTTCAAATGTAATAACATTTCACAACTTTACTGTTTTACTGTATTTGTGCCTTGGTGAGCAGAATATACGTCTTTAAAAAAAATAAAATAAAACATTAAAAAACTTAATTATTCCAATCCAAACTTTGTACAACCAGTGTAAGACATCAGTTCCCTCAAGTTCACTCTACTGTCCAGATACTTTTTTGTCTAATCTCTGCCACTACATATTACCATTAAAAAAATGGCATACACACATTATGTATCCTGTCCAGCGGTGCTGAAGGCTTCTCCTGATTTGCACTTCCCTTGGGACTGCAACTCCAGCTACTGTCAGAAGCATTTTCCTGCTTAACAAGTGGATTGTCCAAACCTTAAAAACACACACACACACATTACATTTTTTTATAAGAATCATAAAGCATGGATAAATAATTTATTTTAAATACTGAAATATTCCATAAAAATAAAAATTAATTTCAATCTTTTTATCTAAGTTTATGGATATTCAACTATGAATGTTCTTTTTGTGGATCTGAAAATGAATCTGTGCTTCATTTGTTTTGAATGTCTCTTCACAGTATCATTATGGACAATGATTTCAGTTTTGAATTTTACATCCTGAAACTGTCTTATTTTAGATAACGCAGTGAAAATCCTGTAAATGCCCAGAAAAAGTCATATCCACAAATCTAAATTTACAGCTTCGAAACCAAATTTGATTGTCTTTTGCTCTAAATTAAAAACGTCTCGCTGATTCCCTATGTAAATTTAAAAGAAACAAAAAACAATGAAAACATCCCCGATATCAAATAAGATTATAAAGTCACATGTGAACAGAGATATTTATGTTTAAATTAGATGTGTCTATCCCCCCTACTTGAGTAAAAACGAAAGTAATGCACATTTATTTTCTTGCCTTTCTTTTTATTTCTTTTATTTTGTTTACTTATTTAATAATTGTATGTATTTTCTGTTTAAATGTCAATTCTCTATGTCCCTTGAAAAAAAATAATTGTTCTACTCATTGTAAATTTCAAATATCAGTAAGATTTATGTTAATGGAATGAATGTTAATTGTTGTTACTTGCAAAATGTTAATAAAAAATAAATAAAAAAACAAGGAAGCCATTTTGTAATCATGTGACAGGAAAATCATGAAACACCCCTTGATCAGTGGTTCTCGATCAGGGTGACGCCTTAAAAGTATGTAAATAAATATATAAAAAAAATACGAAATATAATACCAGGAAATATGTCTGTAAACTGGAGGAAATTACTTTTGTACTTTAAAGTCATTTGTAAGTTAATTAAATTATTATTATTAAAAATGGCATAAACATTTCATATAATGATCCCAAAATACACACCATTCTTGTGTATAACTGGCATACATAACTGGTGAAAGTCCTTTGGGAAGTCAGATGTTTCTACTCACTGCTCTGTGTTTCGGGGCCTCTGTGTAGTACCCTCCTCCTGGACACTGCTGTACGCCCACAGTCCACACACCTCACCCTCTTAAACCTCTCCCGTTCTCTCAGCTTGCCCTCCGAAACTGTCAGTCTCCGTTTTAACACCTCCACATCTCGCTTGCCTCGGTCCATCTGCTCCAAGAAGCTCTCCTCCACTAACCTGGTGATCTCGAACATGGTGGTCTTGAGAATATTTTCCATGACCGCAGACAGCTGAGTCTGGAAGGAGATGACCAGAGTGTCCGTCATCCTGTATCTGATCTACTCGAGCTTGTTCTTATAGAGAAGAATTGATTGCTGAATGCATAGACACAACAGTGATCATAACATTAATGACCACCCATGCTGACTTCCATCTCAAATGTTTTATTTCTCAAGTCCACAGTTTCAAAATGCACAGTAAATGTTGCACTTCACACTTTCACGAACAGGCAATCATCATAAAATCGTAAAAATCCCGAATATAAAAACCTCGCACTGTTAGCATCGAGCTCAATAACGTTAACGTACATCTGATTGACAGACTATGAATCGCGAACCGAAATAACTACGTTAGCTATCCTTTGGCGCAAGGCGGAATGCGTCGCATCATGTCCAGCTGACTTTAGTACATTTTACATATTTTATTTTGTTAATGTATAAGTACTAGATGTTTGACTAATACTTCATTTCTGCATGTAAAGAGGAAGCGACGCTGAGAAAGAGAAAACGGACAATAATGTTGTTGTTAGTGACGTCACATATTGTACGGTGGCCTTGTTGGGCTAAAATTGGCAGTGAGGTATTGCACAAAAGCAAGATAAGGGATTAGGCTGGGATTTTAATCTACATATAAATTACTATGGAGATTCACACTTTGCAGCTAGCCTGCTCTTTTTCTTCTTACTTCATGGTTCTGCATTAAAATAATAGATATACTTATGCATACTGCTATTTTAGTTATTAAAAACTGCTGTTCATTTCACTGTCAGAGGTTTGATGAATATATTATTTGAGATTTAAATTATTTATTGGCATACAAGCAGTGAGGAAAGCATATTTTCCTGAGCAATTATAACTTTGCTGTCCACAAAAAATGCCAACACAATGCAAAAGAACTATACTACAATATGAAAAATATAGACTATGTGGGCTATATCTGCAAATATAGAGTAGAATTGTATAGTTGAATGAGAAAAAAAAAATGTAGGCTATTTTATTGCAGTTGATGAGACAATAAGAAATGGCTCATTAAGTCATAAATGGGGTTTCATTTAAATCTGTAACAAGGTCAGTATGTAGTATATATAGACTAAAGATTTGTATTTCCTATTCACAATAGCTTGACCTTTGTTGGATAATGTAGTTGATGAGGAAGTTTTAATACTCAGATGAGCATTCAGGCATGAATGAGTCTTCAGAGATCGGGCAGACCCATTTGGAATCACTGGCTTCCCTTTATTTAAATCCAGGGCCAGCTCTTCTGCTGTGGTGAAGTCTTGGGTTGGAGGGCCACCCCCCATACCAGATATATGACATCTCATACATGCATTACTTATCAATATTTTATTCCATAATTCAATAGCCTGGTGTTGTTAATTATTCCTTACATGGGTTCTGAAGAGCCAGTAATATGTTTCATAATTAAGTGTTTAGACTAAACAGCTAAATCAACTGACAACCAAATGAATGTTTAAAATTATATTTGAAGGTGTAATGCTGAAGCAGAGAGCTGAACAAAGACCGACATTGCATGTGACATACATTGTGTATTCGAAACTATATTAAGCAAGTTTAAAATAAACTTTAATAAACTGAAATTATTCCACCTACATTTTCAAAATTAGCGTTGTACACACAATAAGATTCTTAAGATCATGAAAGTGACAATGCCTTACCACTCTGCATAAAAAATACCATAGACAGTAAAACAAATGGACACAGCGACCCCATAGACTTGAATGGAGAAAAGACCTCTAGTAGCTGTGACAAGAGGAATCTGAATCATTCCCTTCCGAATATTGCAGAGACGAAGCACGAGTAGGAGCTGTCCATAAGCTAGAAGTAGGATCAACTTTATGACTCTCTATGGGCCTACAAGTCCCCCCCGATTGGCTTGAGCTTTTCCTTGTGTGACAGAGAGTCATGTCTTATGGCGCAATCATTAGCCATTTTTACAAAAACTGCTTCTATAGGGCCATGACATAAGACACAAGGTAATGAAGCCTTTTATACATTGTTGTTTCTTTACAAATAAACAGTGGAAAAAATGGAGTCTTTAAACGCCTCCGATTTAAAGTTATTAGCTGTCAAAGTGACACCAAAACGAATGGGAGTCAATGGAATGCTAACAGCAGGTGAAGGCTTGCTAGCCAATGGCGGCCACCAGGCAGACTTCAGTTTCCGGCCGGTGAATTACCCCCTTAGGAAAATTCCATATTTACATCAGATGCAAAAATGGCCACATCAACCACAATGTTACATATATTCTGTCATCGTTTACCTCAAAAGCGCATGACTTTATTTCTTCTGCTCAGACTCGGATACCTTTATTAGTCCCCAAGGGGCAATTCAGTTTTACAGCCAACACTAAACACAAAATAAGATATTTAGCAGAATGCTGGAAAACAAACAGATTATACGGACAAAAGAAATTCTCGAAATATATTTGTTATGTTGCACAGAAAAAGTCTTACAGGTTTTAAATGACATAAGGGTGAGTAAATGATGAATTTAAGGGTGAACTATCCCTTTAAAGCTGGGCGCACATTTTTTGCTGTCGTACTAGCTTGCAGGCGATTTTTTTCTCTCTGTAAATATCGTTTGGAAATCGTTGATGCTTGTATGGTCGCGGCTCACATTGTGAGAGGAAATACAAGCCAAGCCATGTCCCAATAACTTTAAAACATGTTTAAAAAAATCCACTGATTTTACTGGTCCAGTGAGTCCAGTTGAGCAGTGTCCTCTACAGCCAAATCATACACAACCACGTCAGATAGAATAGATTGATGAATATTATTATAGCCCAGTGGCTGCAACCCTTCAGTGTGTGCATACACTGACACACACGAATACTCTCTAGTTTTTTGTGTTGAGAGGAATGGCTGTGTTGTTTTCTCTGCTTTTCACAAAATCATTTGAACACTTCCCTTTGTATTCTCTTTCCTTTTTCAATACAAAGCTACAGCAGCAACATCGAAAGCTCCAATCTCCCAGACTGATCTCATGAAGTAGCGTGTGTATGACGCGCCAATTCGTATTTCCATTTTTGGCGTGCTATCAAGACGCATAATCGCCTTTCAGCGTGTTTATGAACGCCGTTGACTTAACGTTATATAAATATATGACTTACCTCAACCCCGTCCCTAAACCTAACCGTCACTGGGGTTAATGGCATTTATGACTGTTCCCTTACCAGCCTAGGTAAAAAAAAGATATGACTTACCTCAACCCCATCCCTAAACTTAACCATCACTGGGGTTAATGGCATTTATGACTGGAGATTTGACTGCGTGTTCAGACACGCGGAATGACGCGGACGTTAATGGCGTAGACATATACGCATACACGCGGATACACGCAGATAGCACAAAATACGTGGAGATGACACGCCACCTGACTCGAAAGTGGCGTATATGTTTACGCAAAAGTCATGATGTCATGTTGAATCTCCAATGCTTTTTACGCCATTATCAAGTTAACTGACTCATAATGTGTACAATATGTCTGCCCTTCTTTACAACAACAAAATTAATACAGAAAACACAATGACTACAACGAGAAGTTCTACAGTAACAGTGTAACATTTTATGGGAAACAAGTCCAGTCAGACTCAGGACGTCCAACAATTTAAAAGTCAAACCAACTCTGTAAGGTTGCAAGGTGAATTTTTTCGTCATTGGTTATTCGGGTCAGCACTATGTTTGCGATGATGTGACCTGAGATGGTCCATTCGTTTGAAGCTCAGTCCACAGATACCACAGCAGTACGGTCTTTCTCCTGTATGGGTACGTTGATGGACTTTCAAGATGTCGGCCCGGGTAAAGCTCTTACTGCACAGAGTGCACTTGTGTGGTTTCTCCTGCGTGTGAATGCGTTGATGCAGCTTGAGATTCCACAGTCGGCTGAATTTGTTCCCACAAAGCGTGCAGGTGTAGGGTTTGTCTCCGCTCTGGCTGCATTTGTGTCTCCGCAGGTCACTGAAGGACGAGTAGCCTTTCCCACAGTGGCTGCACAAATGGAGACCGTCCCGCTGGTGGACACGCTGGTGGACTTTTAGGTTGCAGGCCTGAGTGAACTTCTTACCGCACTGGTTACAAGTATATCCAGCACTTGAAACGACTCGTTGGGAGGCTGGGTAGCCTTTCACAGAAGCCCTGCTGTCACCTGCTGCTTGTCCAACATTAGACTTCAGAGAGTGATTCGATGCATGTCCCTTATAAAGTGCACTGCTAGCTGTGTCCCCAGTGTAAAGTGAGTGTCCTCTATGTCCAGCACCATCTTCAATCCCACTGTGAACTTCCGTGAGGGCACTTGTGTCTTGTATGTGGCCATCTGCATTAATAAGTATACAGTCTCTATCCACGTCTTCTGTCTCGGGGTTGACTTGTTCAGGTAAAGGTGCTCTGTTTCCTCTTTTACTCCTAATAGAAGAGCTGTAACGTCTCCCACCTTCCTCGACCAGGTCTTTTTGGTCAGTCCCAACTGCAACTGATATTGCATGACCTAATGTGTCTTGAGTTTTTCCTCCAAGACTGTCCAGGTTTCCTATGTCCAGTTCATGTACACTGTAGCCCGCTAGCTCTTCTGCATCATAATGTGTTCGGTATGGCAAGCCCTGAACGTCTACGATATTTGCGTAAGTTTCACCATCAGCGGTCTGTTCAAGTCCGGAGCTCCAGTCTTCCTGAATCTGTTGCAGCTCTTGCTCACTGTAACTGTGAGCTGAGAAATCCATCCTCTCAGTTCCTGGAAAACCAAACATTGAAAGAAAAAGAAAAAAACATTGTAATCTTCAAATACAGTCTGATGTCAGAGGTTTGCACTTTGCAGTAATCAGATGTTTAAAGGGAAAGTTCACCCAAACATTTTAATTCTGTCATCAATGACTCACTCTTATGTCGTTCCAAACCCATTAGACTTCTGTTTATCTTCAGAACACAAATGTTAATGAAATCTGAGAGATATCCGTCCCTCCATTTAAAGTCTATTCAGCCAAAATTTGACAGTTCAAAAACTATAAATAAATAAAATATATAAATGAATAAATAAATATAAAGAGATTGTGAAATAAATCCAAATGAATCGAGTGGTTTAATCCAAGTCTTCTGAAGAAACATGCTCACTTTATATGACAAACAGATTTAATTTAGGCTTTTTTTGCATAGAAACATTGATCAGTATGTGTACACAAAGCATTTAATATAGTAAACAGAAGCTCAAGCGTACAACCCACCTCATTGGTTCTTGTGAAAACTCAAACGTGCTGGTGAACCTCACTGTTACTCACGCGTTAAGCAAACATACTTCAGCTTCTATTTATCAAATTTGAGTGACCTATGTATGTTTGCTGATCAAAGTTTATATGTGAATAAAAGCCTGATTTAAATCTGTTTGTCATATTAAGCGTCACGATCATGTTTCTTCAGAAGACTTGGGTTAAACTGCTCGAATCATAAGCATTTATTTTATGATCTACTTATGAACCGTCAAGACATTTTTGAGTGAACAGACTTTCAAAGGAGGGACAGAAATCTCTCAAATTTGACTAAAAATATCTTCATTTGTGTTCCTGAACGAAAGCATTACAGGTTTGGAATGACATAAGAGATGACAGAATTTATCTCTTTAAATCACACCTTCAGTATTTAGTGTCCACCCATCCTGAAGCTCCTTATTATCAGCAGTGGCATAGAGGGCCTCCTCCTTCAACTCGCAGTCCAGTTTCCTGTCCTCTGTACCAGCTGACTACAGAGAACACAAAGACAGAACATGGAAAGAATGTTAAAGTTGTGGTGAAAAAGAGGTAGCGACAGATCTTTTCTTCCATGTTGTGATGTGCATTGGTCAATAACATGCACTTACTAAATAATAGAGTGAATTTTCTGTGTCTCAGACACAGCCATTGTGACACACAGCTGTACAAGCAACTTATCAAGGTTAGTAAAGTGGTTTATCCATTCAGCTACTCACCTCTGTAGTGTTACTGGGTCTGGTTTGATCTTCTAATCTCTCTTTTCCCAAATGTGTGTCAGTCTCCAACTCACAGCTTCCCCAGTTCCCAACCGGAACTCTCTCCTGTTTGAGGCTGCGTTCATTTTCTACATGTGGTCATCAAGGGTGAAAGCAACTGTGAGGGCATTGATTACACAGTCCTTTAATTGTCTTTAAAGGGATGGAAGAAAAATGTCATATGGTCTGGAATGCCATGATGGTATATAAACTATTCCTTTATATTATGCTGCAGCTCAATTTGACAACTTGGATCTTTGAGAGGAAACCAATTTTCCTTGAAGATGTCATTCATTTAGTCTCAGGAACATGCCTGCAATTTGTTTTGGAATGTGTGTACAACATTTCTATAAGTATTATCATGTTTTCAATTAAAAGGCAGCAGCACAGACCCTCTAACGGTATTTGCATGTATGCACGTGCAAGAACTTCTTCTACATTGAAGGTGTACACTTTTATCAGTTCATGCATGTTCTGTTCAATGGGAATCGAACCCATGATATTGGCGCAGCTAGGACCTTTACTGCTCGACTTATTATGTAAAAAAAAAAAAAAAAAAAAGTTAAAAAAAAAAACATTTTTGGAATGATTAAATAGTTACAATGCTGTTTAAAATACTGAGCTTTTGGATTTTTTTTTTTTAAAGTTGCCAAAATCAGATTTAAAAATCACCTCGTCACGTTTATTGTTTCGTATTGTGTGATAATAAAAATTGATGTTAAAGGTTTGATGTTTTTGTCTGATGTTTTTTTTTTTCCCCATCGTGTGATTTTTGGTCAATTGTACTGAATCCATTTTGGGTCACTTTGACCACCACCTCTCACCCAGATTTATGTTTAACCTCGGTTAAGTGTCCAGTTTGTCAAAATGCATGAATCAGAAACACTTCACAATAAATTCCTGTTCTGTTCTAATTAAGTATATGATATTCCAACGGATTATAAAGTCATATTTCTTTTTTGTAGAACATTGCAAAGAGTAACAACACGGAGCAATGAACAAACCTGATTGTGGTGGTAACAATTCTTCTCTTTCACTGTCACACACACGAGCTTTGTCACCACACTCTGCACACCTCAGGACGCGCATCTCCTGGTTTTTCCTTCTGCACTCGCTCCACTGCAGCCTCTTCTTCAGAGCCTCCACCTGCTCGCGACTGCGGGACACTTCCTTCACGAAACTGTCCTCCACGAGCCGGGTGATCTCAAACATGGCAGCTTTGAAAACGGTCTCCATGACCCCGGATAGCTGTGACTGAAACGAGTGTAGAGCTTCGGACATAATGACGAGGGTTTGGATGTAAAAACCCAATGGAGAAACCTTGTCTAGCTACTTCCGGTGATTATAAACAAACCAACAATGTATCCTTCAGCTTTTCATTAGACTTTTCAATATCGTTGATGTGCAACCGTTTCACTGTGTTTATTGAACCTCTGTTCTAGTGCTAGCTACTGTTTACGCAAACTATCGTTTATTGCACTCTCATTTGTCTCACAATTAAACATTGTTATATAAACGATACGCTGAGAATCAATGCTGCTGATCCAGCTAGGAACATCGTCCAACAGTGTGCAAATGACCGGAAGTACTTCTTAAACCAAACATACAGCAGGAAGTGGGGGCGGGGACGGGGTAATGGCATAGATATCCAAAATAAAGGCTAGACGTCTTATGGCGAAGTCGTCCCATCACCGGTGGCCATCTTGTCACAGGCAAGCTTTCTGGTGGGCTCTATGGCATAGACATCTATATCTATGCTCTGTGGTACCTGATGTAAGATGAGGGATCAGCACGAACAAAAATACCGTTATCTCGTTGAAATCTTAACGGATTATTACGGTTTGGTTTCTTACAAAAGTTATTAACGTGGCTATAATTCTGGATGATTATTTATTTATACAGTTATTATTCATAAGTATGCAGTGTCATAACTACATCTCTGACGTTTATAACAAACCAAACTGTTTGAAAATCGTTAGAAAATTTAGCAAATTTTTGGTTAAGTACATGCACCACTAACTTCCGAGTGAGCGAGCTGCCTGTGACAAGATGGCCGCCATGTGCGGACGTCGACCTCCATTTGCCAACAACGCGGAGAAATCTAGCCTTTAATGTGGAATCTATGGGAATGGGTAGCTTTAAAGGGGCAGTACCATCCAAACGAAAATTTAAGAAAGTTAAAAAGTTTACTCATCGTTTACTGTGTAATTTTACTCAAAATCATGTACTCATCTTCATGTTGTTGCAAACCTGCGTGAATTGCTTCTGTGCGACAGAAAATGTTTGTCAGAATGACAGTCCCAGTCACCATTCGCCTTCACTTAGCCTACATCGTTTGACTTATAATGAAATTTAAACGACTCAGGCAAAGTGGTCGCATTAAAAACTGTACACCTTTTGTATGCCAGGGTCGGCCTTTCTTTGTAAAATAAAACCATATTGTAACTCAGTGCTCAAATAAAAAAATCACCATATCACCATTTGCTGACCTCTTTGCTTTTGTTGGTCTGTGCTGAGCTGCTGTAGACTGTTTAAAAAAAAGCCCATAAAGCTGTTATCAATGCATTGCCTACTTCTGAGATCGTGTCGCTGCTGGCCTGAGTTGCTGAGCACTTGCCACTGCCCTCAATGTTTTATTTACACTGAAGTAAATCCACTAAAGTTTTAAAGTTTAGAATGTTGCATGTTTTTTTTTTACCATGCTATCACTTAATTTAGACCATCCCATTGTAGTTAAGAAATTAGAAATTTCTATATTTTCAAAAACTAAAGCAGAAACACGCGGGCCGGTACTCGGGGACTGACATTGCCCGTCCCTGCCAGAAGAACAATTTTGGGTTCCCCAAAAAACATTTTTAGTGAATAGTTCTTAATAAAAAACAATATATTTATCAAATACAGATACTTTACTTTACAGATACTTCCACCTGAATTATGGAGTAGGCCTGCCATTCTGTGGCAATGGTTCTTAACCAGGCTGCCTCAGCAAACTTCCAGGGGGCCCAAATAAGTCTTAAAATCATTTAAATGGGTAATACTTTAGAATACGGTTCCATGTACTTATATTGATTGACACAATCTTATAATGCTAAAAAATCAGATGCACACTCACTTATGTTCAAATATGCTATTTTAAAAAGCCTCAAATTCACTTGACACTTCATTTCAAGTTTGCATAGGATAGTAACAAGAATTTAATAGTAGGCTAATGCATTATTGATTGATTCATAGATGTGACCACTTAAGATCTTTGGAAAAATGCATTCACAAATAATGCATACGTTTTGCTTCGCTTTCTTTTGACGAAATCTACATACAGTGTTCAGTGCTTCAGAATGTCACAGTGTTGTTTAAAAAGCAGACCGCAGACCTTGTCTGCAGTCTATAAATAAAAGTTTTTAATATTCAGTGCGGAAGTCTACCGCCCTCCCATGGACGTGTAATTCTCGTTGTTGATTCTGTCAAAGAGACTGAAATAACGTCTGCTCCATAAAAATAATAGTCCGAATCGCGCCATGCCTGAGGCGAGCCCTGAAGATGATGACGGGTTTCAGACCCAGTTCACACACATTATGGAAACAATATTACTGACTGCTGTCAGGGAAGCGACAAAACTTTATGAGGGCACTTTGAAGCGCTTGAAAGCGGAATTGGTGCAGCTGAAACAAGAGAATGTCAAAACGAGGACAGGTGATTCATCCAGCCAAGACACAAAGAAATTCACTGAATATGGGAGTCAGAGGAATGCAAATGTCCCTAAACATCGTGATATTGGCGTGCAGTGCGGTAGGTCTTTTTCTTGTAACGATGTGTGCTGTTATGGCGTTCAATAAACACTTCCTGGAAAAGTATAACGACTTTTAACGGCTTAGATGAAGTCAGGTAAATGCATAAAAGCCAGAATTTCTTACCTTTTTTTAACTCTACGTTTATTATATTATATAATCATCTGTAATGTATGTCCTGCTAAAAAAAATCTAGAAGTAAAAAACTAGACTAAGATAGTTTGTTTGACTGTGTGGTTTTGTGCACTTTTCTATGGGGTTTTCTTCAAAGGGGTTAACTACAGTTTCAAAAAAATATATTTTGTGCTGGTCTTATTTCTCATTTTCATTTGTTAGAAAAGCCCATTTTGGTTGACCAGGGATGCAGCCCTCCTCAGTTTATAGGGCAACATCTTAGTGTGGGAGACATTACAAGTGATAAACTCACAGATCTTTGTGCCAGTGAGGATGGGAGACAGCTTGCATTGCTCCTCATCAAACAAGAGGTAAGAAACGATAGACTAGTTTACACTGGTTCTCGTTCCCTTCCTTCCTCCCACTTTTCTGTTTTGCATGTCAAATACAGACTGAGGTCATACCCTGAGGACTTAAACTCTGTAGAGTTTGATTAAAAATATCCAAATGTTATGTGAGGAGGAGAGACATTCTTTGTCACTTAAAGAGTTTAGTTTCATTTCTAAATCTTGTTCATATTTGATCTGTAGAAAGTGAATAATATTTTAATGCTGCCCTTTTTATGCATTATGATTTTATGTTCTGTGTCTTCAGCCTCATGAGACTAAATGCGACAACTACGCACCAGGATACTTTCTGCTGAAGCAAGAAGGTGCTGAGCCGATACTGGTGCGCAGAGAGCCAAATAAGGACACCGTGGAAAGGGGTAAAAGAGTCATTCAAAATAGAACAGATAAAAGTACAAAGAAAAGATTTTTACATTTTTCACTGACCAACCTAAATATATTTTGTAAATATAAACACTCTGTTCCAAATATCAAGAGAGAATTGTCAAACAATTCAAAAATCACATTTTTAAACGCAAGATTGCGAAGAATTTACCATTTACCTTCTACGAATATTAAATCACACATAATATTGTGAAAAGATTCAGGGAATGTCAGTAAATGTTGGGCAAAGCAAATAAACCTCTTTTTTTAATGTGCATGACTTTTGAGGCCTCAGATGGCACTGCATGAGAAATCGTCATGTGTTAAATATAGCCACATGTGCTCGGGTGTACTTTGGAAAACCATTGTCACTTAACAGTCTGCATCAAGAAATGCCACTTGAATCTCTGTTACACAGGGAGAAAGCTATACATCAGTTCTTTGCAGAGATGCTGCCGAGTTCCCTTGGCCCAAGCTCATCTCAGATAGTCTAAAACACAGTGGAAATGTGTCCTGTGGTCAGATAGTCCATGCTTCAGCTTGTTTTGGGGAAAAACAGATATCAAGTTCTCAGTCCCAAAGATAAAAGGGACCATCCAAACTTTCATCAGCAACAGGTTAAAAAATTGCAGGTACAAAAATTCCACTTGGACAACTTCAACAATTAATATCCTTAATTCCCAAACATTTAAAAAGTGTAATTAAAAGAAAAGGTGATGTTGACGCTTTGCCAAGAATAATATTTACATAATTTTTGAAATTGACATTTTTGTTTTTAAGTTTAAAAACAATTGGTGCCTAGACAAATGTAAACTTAATATTTAAAAATGTGAATGAAATCACCCCATCCCACCCCAAGCACTCAACTCAAATATTTCACTAAAGTATCTGAGAATTCAAGAATTCACACAGTCCAAATAGCCAAAATATTACATCACAAATTTGTTAATACATTTTGTTCTTCTTAAAGTTAATTTCTTACATCTTAACCTCTCTGTATTCACAGTTGTGATCCCACCATCATTTCAAACAATAACCAGGCATCACAGCAACATTAGAGAAAAGTCTCCACCATCAGTGATTCCTTCCTCCTGTAGTCGTAGAGTGGATTCCTGTAGTAACAAACCTAATCAGATTATACAATCCATCCAAGGTACATCTAAAAGAACATTAGAAATCAATGAAGACGTGTCTTCCCTAACCAAAAGACAAAATGTCAGTGCACCAGCACAGACATCCTCTACTTCTGTACTTGCTAATTCAGCCCCGACTCCTGCTCCTACTGTTAACGTGTCTGTGCCAATGATCGAGCTGTCTGGTGCTCCATCAATTCCTCAAGCCAAGTCAATGGCATCATCAGTTCACCGACGCCCAAACCCAAATCCTCAAACATCTTACCAGACAGTAGTCCCTCAGAAAGTGGGGTCAAATATCTGTCATCCACTTCAAAACACGTTTATTTCCCCTGTTCCTCCAAACCAAGTCTTGCCTCATTCCTCCAAACAATGGCCTCAGGCATTGGTTAAAAATACAGAAAAAAGTATTTCAACCATTTCCTTGCTAAACCAAGCCACTGAACCATTAACCCAATCTCAGCTTATACCATTATTTCCACCACAAACCATCAAAACACCAGACCAGGAGGTTCCCCCACAAGTACATGCTGCCATGCCATCAGGCCATATTTCTGTCTCACCAAATACACCTTCAGTAGTTCAGGATCGGATTCTCTCAGCCAGCCTTGTTCCACCTCAAACCAAAGTTTTTGCATCTCTACAAGAAATACCAGCACATTCTGCGACTTCAAGATCATCATTCCAGTTCCCTTTGGTGCTCCCACATAATCCGACTCAACCGACACCACCTTCTTACCTTCCAACACCCATTCCATTTACTTCTCCTCTCCTTCCGGTTAATGCAATTCAGGGATCTGTCTCCCTAAACCCACCTCAACCTCCACCTCCACTTAAACATTCTCAATATCCAATCCAATCCAACCAGTTCTCCTGTTCTTCAGAACAGATGTTTCCTCCACCCGACAATACACCAAGTTTGCTTGAATCTCTTGAAACTTTACATTTGCACTCGTCCATTGTGATGACTCCACAAGAGGCCCCGGAGGAGGCACCCATGAACCATTTTCCACCATCTGGGCAGCTTGCGCCTCTGCTGACACTTAAGGAGCAACAAGCTGCCGCTTCCGCTAATGTTGTTTTAGACCGAGTGCCAAGTCTATCTTCAGAGACATCTGTGTCCCCAGTGGACAACTTTGAAGGAGACGTACCACCTTCTCCATGTTTCAGTGCAGAAACCACAGATATAAATGATAAAGACTTGTCGGATGATGAAGACACTCCCACACTCCAGTCTAGACTGAGAAAACAGAGAAAGATGTTCTCTAAATCCAGACAAGGTGAGGACGGCACAGCTATGGTCAGTGATAAGAGAGTGGATCGGGCGCAGAACAACTTGATTAGTGAAACACCCCGTTCTGGCTCCAATAGCGAAAGTCACGTCTTATCGAAACCTTCGAGTAAAACTTTGCAGAAAAGTACTGAGTGTCTCGAGTGTGGAAGGGTCCTCAGCAACGCGTCTGCCTTGGAGAACCACATGAGACTTCATACAGGAGAGAGACCTTATACCTGCTCCCAGTGTGGAAAGTCATTCCCTAGTGTGAGAGGCCTTAACCGGCACATGAAGGTCCATGCAGAGGAGAAACGGTATCAGTGTGAACAATGTGGGAAGAGTTTTGTGTACCACTTTACCCTTACCAAACATCAGCTCATTCACTCAGGAGAAAGGCCTTTTCCTTGTAAGGTTTGTGGAAAGAGGTTTTTGGCCAAGGCAGACCGGTCTACCCATATGCGCATGCACACCGGAGAGAAGCCATTCTCGTGCACGCTGTGTGGGAAGAAGTTTAAACATAGGGTTGCTCTGAATATGCATATGCAGGGGCATAGAGGAGAGAAACGCTACATTTGCCCCCACTGTGAAAAAGGATTTGTGGATCTAGGTAACTTCAAAAGACACAAGCTCATCCATACAGGGGAAAGGCCGTTTGAGTGCAAAGAATGTGGGAAACGTTTCACTCAGTCAGCCCATCTCAAGAAACATGTCAACACACAGCACGTTCCATAAAGTAATTGGATTGTTTAAATATTAGATAAATATTCTGTTACAGAAAATATAATGGTATTAGGCCTGATCACAACTTCATTTATGGATATGCTATTTTTAAAAGAGAAAAGTAAAAGATTATTTTTTTATATTTTAACTGCATTACTGCATACGTTTTGTACAGTGCTTTAATTGTTAACATTTTTTTTTAAATGTGAAGTAAAACGGGATTATTTTTCTATTAATTTCTCAGCCAGTTGTAACTGTTGTAATCGAAATTATTCACCCCCTATTGATTTTCTATTAATTTCTCAACCAGTTGTAACAGTTGTAGTTGACCTATGGCTAAGCCACGCCCCCTCCACTCACTCGGACAAACAGTCGACATTCGGGGACAGGCGCTATGTCAGCTATCACAGTAGGAGACATTTCACAGGAGGCAATTGGTGATTTTTGGAGACAGAAAGATTATATATCATCTCGAAGTCACTTAAAGGGCCTTAATCATTTAAAAGGGCCTTAATCATTTTATTGTTGGGAAGATCGATGAAAAGCTTCAGCTCCAGGCAGAGATGTACAGGTCACAGTGTAAACGTGATAAACCGCATATCGTTGCCATCACCGCTTGGTACTACAGTATTTACATGAATCATTCAGCACAACATTGTTAACATTTGTTATCTCGGTTATTTACAGATATGTTCATGAAGCCAAGTGACATGATGTACAACGCAGCTAGAAGCTAACGTAATTGAACCTTTTCTTATGTTAGGCTAACGTTGCGTTAGAGATTTTAAAGATTTGTTTAAATACTTTGTTGACTCAACTTATAACAGAAGTAGACATCCTTGTTTAATTTATCCTCTTTTAGTTGGTGTTGAGGTCTACCGCATAACTTAATCGCATTAATTAATCAAGAGCACACACTTATCTCGGGTGGGATATGGCTTGGGAAAGGGTAAAACAATACACACCGTCGCCCAGCCTCTCGGGAACCTAGTGTCGGAGTTGCATGTACATTTTAAACATTAAATGACTAAAACTGACTAACTGCAATGCATTTCAATGGACATGGAAGCAGAGAATGTCCGAGTGTATTGGGTTAGCTGCGCACTGTGATTGGCTCATCGCGTTTGGGGGCGTGGCTTAGCCATAGGTCAATTGAAATTTTTCAACCCCTATTGCAAATCAGGTTTATTTGCTAAATTTACAGACTTTCAGCTGTCTGCCCCAAAAGGTGGTTTCCCCAAATTCAACTGAAAATACAACTTTTAATGACTTCTGCAGTCTCAAGAGTATTCAACCCCTTCATGGCAAGCATCTGTAGTACATGGTAGAACACCCCTTTTTCTGTTATGACCAACTGCAAACAAGATGTAGAACCAGACACCAGCTTCTGGCTGCGTTTCTGAGGAAATGCAATCTCAACCCATTCCTCAATGGCCTCCAGTTCAGTAATATTCTTGGGTTTGTGTGCTGCAAATGCCTTCAAATCCCACCAGAGATTTTTTTCTTTGGGGTTCAAGTCAGGTGACTCTGGCCACTGTAAAATCTTCCAGGACTTCCTCTGCAACCAAGCCTTGGTGGAATTTGAGGTATGCTTGGGATTATTGTCCTGTTAGAAGGTCCAATGACACGCAAAGCTTCAGCTTCATCTGAGATGGCATGACGTTTTCTCCTAGGATTTCCTTGCCTTCCACATGCCAGATCATCACCGAGCCCCAGCTATATAGCCAGAGTGTTCTTTTAAGCATATGCTTCATTCTTCTTCCTCCAGACATACGGCCGAAAAGTTTTTGTTTCATTGCTCCACAGAACAAAATCCCAAAACTTTTGTGGCTCATTTATATGATTTGGAGCAAATTAGAGCTGACTTTTCTTGTGCTTTTGGGTCAATAGGGGTGTACATCTTGGAGTTCTGGTATGCGTTTAGTACACGTCTTACTGTGCAAGCTGAAAACTCGGTGCCTGTTGCAAAGTCTTGCTAAAAGTCTTTTGCAGTCACTCAAGGGATTTCTTGTCAGAAATCTAGCCATTGTTAGCTTCCTTTTTCTGCCCCATCCAGGCAGTGTAACCACTGTGCCTTTAACTTTGAACATGCAAACCATGTTTCCAATGGTGTCTCTATTTGAACATTTAGTGCCTTAGCTATCTTTTTGTAACTTGTTCTTTGTTATTTAGCCACATTCTTTTGACTTAGCCATATTTCTAACATGCATTCAAACATGACTCAACAACCCTAGCCAGTTCAGATATAGGCTTTATGCACAACTTACTTCCGCATTCTCTGTAAAACAGGTCGCATCGCTTCCGGTCCAGGTCTCAAAGATAACTTAAAATGAGCGAGCAAAGATTAGCATAACCAATGTCCCTCACATATGCAGATTGATATTTAAATGTTTTATATTTTTTATTCTTCACAGTAACGTTTAGATATTTAAATGGAATAAAACACCAGTAACAAAGTGAACTAGTTAGGTTAGCTGATTACCTTAAATATCCATAGATATCGTAGTCAGTTCTTACAGCCGTTAACACTTTCTCTGACAAGCGGATGCGATGATACCCGTTTTCCGGTTTGGTCACGTGACGCACGGCATAAAGCCTATTACATGTGTTCTAGCTCAAGTACACCAGGTGCAACTAATGAAGCCCTTGATTATTGATTATTAAGCTCTGCACCGGGTGTGCTTGAGACAACACCTGTTTTGCAGATTTGTTCTATTATGGGGGATTATATTCAGGGGGATAAATTATTGTAGACTGCAAAAATCAAAAGTTGCATTTTCAGTTGATTTTTGGGAAACCATTGAAACATTTGTTGTGTTGAGCTATTTCATTGCAAACAGCTGAAAATGTGTAAATGTTGCCAATGAACCTGATTTGCAATGGGAGTTAAGTTATAATGGTGTATAAACACCCTAAATTGAAACTTGGAGTTTATTTGAATTTTTTTATTGTATGAGGGTCACACATTACTGTTTGTAAGATAAATGTGTGTCCAATAAAAAATAAAAATGATCAAAGTTTGTTTGCTCCACAGTTTCTCTTGAAATTGTATCTTATCTATTTGATTCATGTGAATGTAGTGATGCAGACAAGAAAGAAAAATGTTGCAAATCATATCAACCACTGGGTGGCGGTGTAATGTTTTGTGATACACAGACTGTCTATTAATTGCAAGTGAGACAAAACAAGATAAAATGTAGAAAAATCAGCATCACTTTAAAATACGTATTTTCATTTTTGCCAATTATACAAGCTTTTGTTGAACAGATTAGTCTGCTTAAAAAAGACTCGAAGCCATATGAAAGTACAGCTCATATGTGTGTTCCAGTTTATGTAAAGTTATGCTATGTAAATTAGCTTGAAATCTTCTAGATTACTTGTTCATGTTGCAACATGCACTACATCATTCAATGCAAACAGAAAACAAGACAAGTTATTTAACATATTACTCTATGTTTATGGTGCATAACAATAATGCTTCACAAAGTATAAATGCCATTGTCCTTAAGGTTACATTTTGAAAAGTTAGGGGTAACTGGGCCATACAATACTATTTTGTTTGTAAAATTATTTTGATATTCATTATAGTGGTAACTTAATGGTTACACAATTTCCTCATATATTTGGAAAGAAAAAAGTCAAATTGATTGTAGATCAGAAAACTTTTTTTGCAACATGCCTTTATATTTTAGTCATACAGATATTTGACTAAACTAGTATGAAATCTATGATAGATGGATGATGAGGTCACATAAAACTGGTTCTGAATAAGCACCTGCATGGTTCTTCATTAGTAGTCCTAATTTGGATGAAATTCTTTGCTTTACACAAACTCACAGCTCTGAGAAATCTTTATAAAAATAATATTTATGGAATGTAATATTTATGGAAGGACGGAATGAGAAAGAGAATGATTGGATGATTGTGTATTTGGTTGATGGACTTCATATCATTACAGAGGGAATGCGTCTCGTAGAAAAACGTATAAAAGCAGAGATGTCCACAGAGGGAGGGACATGGTGATGAGGCGAGAGCCTGCGCTAGACTTTATGGTGTAACTGCACCTGCCCACGTTCCCAACTTTGTCAACTGCAGACAAAGTCACAGAAGTTGAACAACAGGAGGCCTCATATAGACCCATCACAGTGTCTCCCTCTTCCTTCTGGGTTAAATTTCCACTGCCTTGCTGGATGGAAATGCTCTCGATTCCTGTGCCGTTACTGTCTGTGATGTTGACAGACAGTTCCCAGTTCGATGAGCTGCAAGAGGAGGCGTAGCAAGTACCCTGTACATCTACAATTTCACATTTTGGAGGCGTCAAATCAGTCACCTGAACAGAACAGTGAAGGACGAGTTAAAACAAAAGCTTCCTGAAGCATAACTTGGCATATCCATAACATTATAGAATATTTATAATAGACATTTACATTTATTTGATTAAAACACAGTAAAAACTATACAATTCTGAGCTATTATAGCAATTTAAAATAAATTGTAATTAATTCCAGTGATGGCAAAGCTGATTTCTTTTTATCATTACTCCAGTCTTCAGTGTCACATGATCCTTCATGAATCATTCTAATATGCTGATTTGGTGCAACATTTCTTATCAGTGTTGAAAACAGTTGTGCAGCTTATTATTTTTGTGGATTCTTTGAAGAAAAGTTTAGAACAGCGTTTATTTAAAATAGGAATATTTTGTACCAATGTAAAAAAGGTCACTTTTGATCAATTCAATGCTTCCTTGCTGAATAAAATAATGAATACTTCTGAACGGTATATTATTTATATAGGTCAACCAATTTGTTTTGTGTGGAAAATTATTTGCTGCCATTGAAATTTAGATCTAAATGATTCATTTTCCTATTAATTCAGTCATGTTAACAATTAGCATTTGGGTGGGTCTGATAAATATAATTGTTTGATATTATTGTTTGTTTGCTTTTTTTCTACATCAAAATCAGTGGAGAATCGAAAAGACTCATGCGACTTGTGTTTTGTTGGAAAATAACATTTCACAAATAAATATAGTCTTTCTGAAAGCATGTGAGGTCACCTTGGAGAGAACAGAAAGGCGAATGACAGCATAGTTAGAATCACTTCCTCCAGGTCCCTCTGCCTCGATGGTTAGCGTAACGTCTGTGCCTGAGACCGTTTCAGCAGGAGGAGTGAGAGACACCGTCCCTTGAGCACTGCCGCCACTCTGCAGACTAAGCCTGCGATGACAAAGAAACAAAACTGGATCAGAGTTTTGCTCTTGATAAGAAAAGCTACAAAAACATCACTGAGTGATTTGATAAGTGGAGACATTACGTTAATGGATGTGTCATAGGCATGGTTTTGTCATTCCTTGCACGAATTGTGTAGGTACCGCCTGATCCATTGGTTGTAACAGTAAAATTTAGTTTAAATACTTGTCCTGGTAGCATGGAGCTGTCTGCTATTGCCTATATAGGGAGAGGTAAAACAAAATATGATATTCAATTCCAGAAAATAGCATGATAATTAAAATAAATGTGTTCAAACAACTAGAGTACTGACTTCTAAAGGAAGTATTCTAACTTTTATGTAACCTTAGAAGTGACCGATTTCCACATGAGAGACTCGACCACAATAGATTTGTGTATGTTAGCATGTTGCTAAGCTAACAAAACAGTTGGTATGAAACAATAGTCTTTTATTCCCTATTGTGATATCCGAGTAAAATGGCTTTTTAAACAAGAACAAATGTAGGGTGCCACTTTATTTTGTCCATCTGGAATTGATCGCGGGCGAGAGCAGAATGAATGGGAGTCTATGGGGCTAAACGGCTAAATGTGTCTCTTTCACCTGCTTGTCGTTAAATTAACATAGACTTTATTGTTGATTCCGCAAGTTCAATATAGATTATAGGCAAAAAGTCGAATGAACGAGTACTTATGTCCTTTTGATTTCTTACAGGTTAGGCCGTTGTTGGCCGGAACACGCTAGCATTCTGCTATTGTGTGACGTCATCATATTTTTGAACGGATTTTTAGAACAGATAAGTGAACTTAAAAATGCAATTTTCAGCTGAGTGTATTATCTTAGCCCTCCCCTTTGAATGCAACTTTAAAATTACTTGACAAAAAATTACATCCTGAGAAAAGTGGATTTCTGGGGATGAAACCCCATTGACTCCCATTCATTCTGCACTCGACCGCGAGCGCCCCCGCATGGACACAGACGTGTTACTGCAGCCAGTCCAGAAACAAACAGGAAGTAACCAGCCAGTGCCAATTCTCTTTAATTAGACATTCTCTGATGCAACCCAGTCTTTTTCACTCATCCACCATGGATTTATTGGATTTATATTTTTCACTGAACTAAGTACAATGCGTTCTGGGAATGTCATGCTATTCTCGGTGTAGAATATCTGCAATAATTCCTTCAAATCTAGATGAAAAGAGTTATCTTAGGAGGAAGCATATGTGAAGATACTGTAACTAAATTTTGGAACAGAAGGAATGTCATAATAGATCAAATAACAGTTTCAAAAATAAGTGTCATGTTCCAGAAAATAATGCAGTTTGTACCTTAACAGTGACTTTGGACTGAGACATCTGTGTGGTGGTCTGCCTCTGGAACAGGCTGGAGAAGGTCTTGTCTTTTCCTTTTAGCAAGACCACAAACTCTCCTTCTGGCACTTCTTTCACAGTAACTAGGAAATCTCCACCACCCATTTTCTCTATGGTTCCATTAGACCCTTTGACCCCAGACACCTCCATGAGAGCGACCTCGTGCACCTCTAGAACCTCTGGACCTTTCTCTCCAGTCAGTGTTAGTAGCAGCTTAGCCGGTAAACCTGAAATATAAGCCGAAAATCTTTTAAAACTGCCATTCAAATAATTGTATAAGAATTGATTCATAGTTGAATACAACAGTGGTTCAAACCTGCTGATGGCCGCCCATCAATGACAGCATATCCAGGATGAGGTCCTTTGAATTCCTCCACAAAGTCATAGATGAATGAAATCGCACTCTGACCTGAAAAATGCAGATTCTTTTCATTTTAAATACTTTTGTAGGCCACTGTCTACATAACAAAGGCCTGAATACAGTTTGGCAAAGACTTCAGTCTTTTGTTTTGCATTGGATTATTAAATGTGTACATGATGGCTCACCAGTCACTTTTATGGTGTAGGATTGAGTTGTCATCATGTCAATGTGCCACAAGCCCAGCTCAGTTTCGTTTAATTGGATCCGTTGCAGGTTACCTACTTTCTGAATTGTTCCCAGAGGTCCGTTGGAAACAGAGTTAGATTGAGAGACACCTGAAAGCAAGAGCATCCCATTAGATAATAGTGTGCATAATAAAGGCCATTGCACACTGAGTCCCACATTTTCGTATGCGTTTTTTCGTATTCGTGATTCGGTGGCTCTGAATTGTCCACAAAAATTCACTCCATTCAAATTGCTTGCTACGGATGCGAAAAACTCAGAAAATCGAACCCGATCTGATTTTTTTTATGACGGACAAAAGTTTCGGAGGCAGTGTGCAAGCGTGATTGACATAACGTGAGGTCATATTTATTTTTTAACGGGCAGAAATTTTGGACGCGAATTTCGGACTCTGTGTGCAATGGCCTTAACAATCGACAATCAATCGAGTATACTACAATATAATACAATCAATTCACAAGTAATTCTAGTTTTACATTTTTATTTAGTTTTACATTTTGAATTAGTTTTTCAATAACTTCTACACTGTAAAAAATATTGTTGGTTTAACTTAAAAAATGAATGACCTGGTTGCCTTAAAATTTTAAGAGTTAATACAAATGAAGGAGATTGATTTAATCATCAGGAACTCAAAATATTATGTTATCTGAACTACATAAATGATTTAAGTTGATTTGACAAAAGAAAAAATTTTGTGACTACAAATCATGAAAATATTTGTTATTTTAGTTTGTTATAGTTTTAATTCAGTTTTCAGAGTTTTCTAGATTTTACTGGCTATTGCCGTCCAAAACTTTTTTAGTTTAGTTGCTGCCACCACACTTTCATGACACTAAACCAGATTTTCATTTCAACTTCTGTCACAGATTTCATGTTTAGAGTTGTTTGCAGCCTGGTAAAACTTACATGACACTATGACTTATCCTGGACTAAGATGAAACGAAGATAAACTAAATTTGTTGGGAAAGCTGAAATTCTAAATGATTTAACAGCTAGTGTGGCCTGTAAATTGTCAAATAAATGTAATGTCAATTAGCTTTTGCATTCTAAAGTGTCTCTGAATTTACCAGTCGGGCTGCGTAGGTTGAATGTGAGGCCACTTCCTGTGATGTAGATAGTAGTGTTGGACACAGACTGATCCAGTAGGAAGGAGAAAGTCTCCACACGTCCTGGATCCCTGGAGCGCTGAAGAATTGTCACCTGACAGGAGAAGAAATATGGTGCAAACATTTGCAAGAAAAAACTTCGGCTTTATTCATTTATACCATTAACTTAGGCTGTTCTAACTGTTTTGTTTGTGAGAAGTTTACAATTTCAAAATGTCTATAAAATGCTGATCATACCAGGGCTGAAGTGGAGGTATCAACAATGATATCAGTGGCTTGAGAGAGGCTGGACTTGGGGACCTCAATGGCTTGACCTCCAGAGGCCAAGGCCACGTCAAAATAAACCTTAAAAGCTGGCCCTGCCTTCAATGCCCTTCTCCTCCTGCTTGATGTCGTAATGAAGAAGTTCACCTGAAAAGAGAGGGGGAGAGTGGGTAACTAATTGAGGCCTGGTGAAAATGTTGATGGCAAAGACTGAAACTAAAACAATGTTAGAGAGATTACCGTAGACTTGGTGCTGCGGATGAGGGCGGTAATGGTTTTCTCCAGGTATGTATCCTTTGGTGGAGCGTCGGTGAACACATATATATGCGAGGAGGAGGGAGCGCCTGTCAGAGCCAACTGCGGGAGAGACAGAAGTTTAGAAAGAAGAACCAGAGTGGTCAATAAAAACTGATTCCTTGCAATGTTCCTGCTAGTGTTTTGACCAAACTAAGAATGGATCTTAATACAGGATGAAGGTTCACAGATTCTCTAAAATATTCTTTATAATAATTAATATTCTAATAATTATTAGTTCTAACCAGAGACTATTGTGGTTGCTTATTATATATGACGATTGAGCTTATTGGCTGAAAGGCCACACAACAGTACCTGAAGTCCTGACAGGCACATTTCTGGGATGTCTTCTCCACCCTCAGCATTGAGTTTGGAGATCTCTGACTTCATTATATCTGGGTCTGTGGTTCTTATTAGTGGTCCAAAACCTGCAAATACACACAAAATTCATACAAATATAGTATCTGTGAAAAAATAGTAAAAAAGACCGGTCTAAAATAGTCCAAATTTAAACATTTATTATAGGTGTTGTTCAGCAGTGATTGAGAAAAGAAAAGTTTGGCAAATGGATTCATGATGTACTTGAAGAGTTCAGATGCAAAAGCCTCTAAATGCCATTTGAAATTTTCTTCTTTAATGATAATTTTTATCAAACTTGTATATTTAAGTTCAGTTATTTCACTTAAATGGCAATGAATTACCTATTAATTGTTATTTAAGTGAAATTACTGAACTTAAATATACAAGTTTGATCAAAATCATCATTAAAGAAGAAAATTTCAAATGGCATTTAGAGGCTTTTGCATCTGAACTCTTCACTTGCTTATTCAGCCCGTTCTCATCCTTTGGCGTCATATGTGACGCTATATGACACAATGGCGAAATACTACGCACATGGCACCCTTTATCGTTAATATAACACGCAAACCCAAGGCGTCATAAATCCTTTAGCGTAATATGTCATATAGCGTCACATATGACGCTAAAGGATGAGAATGCGTTGGCTTATTATATACATTTTTTTTAAATTGTGAACACAAAAAAAGTTACGGGATGCAGCTATAAATTGCATTCAATAATGAAAAGTTTCAATAAAACAGTTTAGTTTAGTTAGTTTTACCAAGTATGTGCTATGTATTCCAATGCTTAATGGAAACGCTTTTTGCACTCACCTGGATCGTTAAACGGCACCAGAATATATTCAGATGGTTCATCTTGAGTTCCTTTTTTACTGTCAATTATGTTGAAGGCGACTCTCTTGGCTTCTGCAATGTCGTTCGACATACTGCCTGTGGTGTCAATCACAAAAGCCAGCACTGCAGATCGAGCAATTCCCATCAGCCTGATGGAGGAAACAATTATTATTCTGGTTAATGTGTTTTAAATGTAAACATAAATGCATTCACATTACATTTATAGTGACATCTTAAATGTTTTAGAAAGTTTGTCTAAGGATATATAAGGAATTTATCCCCATACCGAAGGTAGTCCTTGTTCCCTACAGCTCCACGTATGTCCTCCAGCAGCTCCAGGGTGGCTTCAGATGCCAGATTTACAGCATTATTGTGTAGAACAGCATTATGGGAAAGGCGTTCATCTTTACTGATCCCACCTCGAGGATTCTGGGTACTGCTGAGATCAGTCTCCCCACCATGGCTACATTTACCTTTCACACACGCATACAAGACAAACAATGAAATTGTGACACTTAAGAATATTTTTAAACGTATTTTTCTCTCATTTTTAAAAAATGTTTCTTAAGTAAGGAAATGCAGATGATATCTTATTTTTTATCTGTCAAAGACATTTTGAATTATATTTGAGGTTTTATCAAATTTGGTAAAAGTTAGAAATGTTTTAGTTAATACAGCCTCTGCTTATGTAACCATATGGAACGCCTTATGGAACGCCTAACAAGGACATTAAAGACCCCAGTCTCTAGTGTCAGTTGCTAGTGAGCCTCTTGAGATCAGGGGAGTGAGGTTTACCTGCACAGCTCTCTATCTGGCCTCCATTACACTCAGCCCCCAGGTCAAGGCACCAATATAACCCCCTTCAAACCTACTCGCCCCTATCCGAGTGGGACTTGGCGTCTAAGGCATTGGAGGCGGGCATGCTAACAAGGATGCAAAAGGCTCTAGTATCAGTTGCAAGTGCACCTCTTGAGATCAGGGGAGTGAGGTTTACCTGCACATCAATATTTGTCAGTTTCTTACACATAACAACCTAAAACCACTCTTTCTAAGAAGCTGATAAAACACCAACGTTTGTTCTAAAACAGTTTGACTTCACTTCACCTTACATTTTTGCAGTATATATGCCCATGGGTGTTTCTGGTATAAACCTATGTATGTTTCCTCACCTTGAGGTTTGTAAGAGGAGAATAAGCCCATGTATCCTGAAGTGAGGTACTTCCCATTCAGAATAGCAGACAACAGCTGGTTTGGACATGTACCACTGGCACAGTCACTGCATGTTGGCATTGCAACGTCTGCACATGAACAAATACATATACAGCATTATACAACATACATAAATCACAAACATGCACTTAATTTACTCAATTACTGTTTGGGAACAGTCAACAGATTCATCTCATACAATTATGATATGTACTCTCTGGTGTAACCTGTTATTATCAGTTAGGCACCAGGTCCATCTGTTCACTTATCTCTAGTTTTCATTTTAAAAATTGATTTTTTAAGAGCTATGACACATGAACATTGGACATGTCAACACTGAAAGAATGGTGTAATCACATTTCATTTCCAAATATGACTCTCTCTCATAAATCACACCCACTGACTTTATCTACCTGCAATGTTCTCAATGTTGAGGTCTGGTCTGATGAGGTTGACATATGGACTTTTGTTGCCTAATTCAACCCAGTTACTGTGGCTGTAAAAATCCTGAAAAAGAATTAAGATGAATGCGTAACATAATATTAATGCTATTAAAGCTTATACGCTGTGTTTTAAAGGGATACTCCACTTTTTTGGAAATAGGCTCATTTTACAACTCCCCCAGAGTTAGTTGGGTTTTACCATTTTTGAATCCATTCATCCGATTTTCTGATATTTAGAAGAATGTCAGTAACCAGACAGTTTCTGGTCTCATTGACTTCCATAGTTACTATGGAAGTCAATGAGACCAGAAACTGTCTGTTTGGACATGTCATTGACTTCCAGTTACTATGGAAGTCAATGAGACCAGAAACTGTCTGTTTACTGATATTCTTCTAAATAACAGAAAATCGGCTGAATACATTTGAAAATGGTAAAACCCAACTGTTTAAATCGGGGAGTTGTAAAATGACCCTATTTCCAAAAAAAGGAGTATCCCTTTAAGCAGAATCTAGCTTGAAAACATATCTTTTAGAGAAACATGTCACAACCATAAACAAAGCAATTATTATAATAAATTGTAATAATGAAACCATTTTCTAGGTTAATAAGAAAAGTTTATGGTTTATTTTCATGACTGTGTAGTTGTGTGTTGTCATGTGTAATTTTATGTCGCCTTGTTCCCTGTGCCTTATCTTGGCCAGGTCACGGTTGCAAATGAGAACCTGTTCTCAAATGATTAAATAAAGGTAAAATAAAAATAAATAAAAAAAATAAACTGTTTATGCATTCTTTTAATATGAGTAAATGTTGATAAGTTTTATTAACTGGATGTTTAACATAATAATAATATTTAAAGCTTAGTTTTTTGATTTGCTAGAGAATATTTCTTTTTAAAGAAACATGTGACAGCCATAAACAAAAGCATTTCTTATAATAACGAGTGAAACCATGTTCTTGAGCAATTTTGTAGCAATAATAATGCTTGTCATAGTCCCTGACTGTATCTCCCTCGATCTCACCCACCTGTAGTGTGTGACACACTCGCCCTAGTGTTTCTCTGGCAGATATAAGGTTGTCAGTTCGGACATTTGCTTTTATGGCTGCAATTCCCTGAATGATGAGGTTGCGCCCCTCAGCGAAGGCCTCATTATTGAAGTGGTGTGGTGCACTGTCCATGAAATCACGGTCCACAAATCCATTCTGCATGTAGATCTGATTCAGTGCCGTACGGAACTTGGCACCCGAAACCTCACCTGTGGCCGTGCCCAGACACGCGCGCAGCAGCTCTTCAGGCGATGAGCCCTGTGTTAAAGTGCAATCATTTCAAATAAATGTATCATCATTTTGAATAAAATGACAAACATTTCTTAAAACAAAAGCTATTGTTTGTCTTCAGAAGAATCGCGCAATTTCTATGGTATGTAGCCTATATAGTGCTTTGTATGTCCCTACTTGTACACAAACTCACCGTTGGATTAAATTCTCTTCCTTCTGATTCTGCCACTGCTTCACACACCTCGCGGATCTTTGCCATCACAGCAGAACCAGTAATAGTCACATGAGTGTTTCCGTTACCCCCGACTGACACAAATGCCTGCATCCTGGACACTACTAGTGTGATCAGGACCACCACAGTGGGTACTAATGACTTCATGATCATCTGAGTCAAGAATAAAATATATATACATTCATATATAAATATTTATATATATTTGTTAATGAGAAAAAAATGACCAAAACAGTAGACAAATTGAATGAAAAAGAAATAATTAAAATCTTCAGAGAGAAGTGAGCAGAAGGTAGCCCTCAAACCATATTCACTTTATAGTCCTTAATCCTGTAATTGTGGACAAATGTGGGCACAGAGGGCTCAGGTGTGATCCTAATCCTTTTTATTTATTATAAATGTTATATCACTGTCTTCGATAAAGTTTTGTCTATCCATTTATGGTGGGTTTTTTTTTCATTATGGGGGTATTTTTGAATTTATTTACTTCAAAAAGTTCTATGTAAATTATTTCAATGTAAAGTAGTTTTATTTTTTATTTATTTTTTAACTACATTAAAATATCATTCCAATAAGTTCTTAGAGCTAAAACCTAAAGATGAAGTGACTTTGCTGTCACCTGGTGTCTTATTTTGGCTTATTTTAGAATGCTCTAAATTACAGTTTTTCCCAATCATTTCTATGGGTGCCAATTTTTGACCCAAATACAAGATTAAGGAGTTTTTTTCACCCACTTAACATTGTAGAATTGAATAAAAAAAAATTGTCTGTGTTCAGGAGGCAAACTTATGAAAAGTAGCCAAGTCTTGTACCACTCATATCAAGGGAAGTATTTTTTTAAAAAAATAAATCAAAATTATTTTGCCCACATTTGTCCAGAATACGGTTTTAGGGTTAAAAATAATACAAAATGTTTATAAATAGGCCCATAGGCTATATTTATATTATTGTGCTAAGGCAATATATCTATCATAAATAATAGATTAGAAAATAGAATAGAATGTATATAATAGACTGTATTTCTTACCTTATACATTCAAGGCACCTTCAATCTGTCTCAGTACCTCCTGCCTATCCCTTGGTAATCCTTGTTAGGCTCTGATGATATTGTCTTATCACAATGTGTAGAAGTTGTCATGCAATCAGGCCTAAGACAATGATTAACCATGATGGAGGAATTAAGGCATGCCTGCCTTTAAAATATTGCATCATGTCACACACACACACAGATGTAAAAATTTATACATCAGTAATAAAATCAACCTAATGCTTACTGTTGAGTAAGGCTCAAATCCATAAAACTACCTTTGACCATTCACATAAAAACTTCTATATTGCTTAATTTGTATGACTTTACCAGTAAAGTTGTCTATATCGTCATCTTGGAACATTATTCACATTCCACAATAGGACCACACCTGTTCCCGCACATTGAGGTCCCAGAAGTTCTTCAAATGATTGACTGTGTGACATTACAGATTTAAAGGTTCAATGAATGTTCCTTATGCATTAATCATGCGTTGTAATAATCTCATCAATATTATTCTTGTATCATTCAAATACTTTTATTTAAAGGTTAACCAACTAAATTTCCCTCATTAAAAAAAAGTTTTATTTTTATAAATACAAATAAACTGTACTTTTGGAAAATATTGAAAATAATTGTATTTGACAAATTAATCATGACATGACTCATGACTATAGCTTATTTACAAAGTGGCATCAGTTACTTTTTTTAGGTGTCAGCAAACTTACTGTTAAAAAAATATTTTCAAGATTTGTTATCACAACATTTTTTTCTTTTGTCAAATCAACTTAAATCATTTATTTAGTTCAGATAGCTTATTATTTTGAGTTTCTGGTGATTAAATCAATCTCCTTCATTATATTAACTCACTTTTTTCAGTTCAATCAACTTAAAATTTTAAGGCAACCAGGTTACTTACTTTTTTTAAGTTAAACCAACAATATTTTTTTACAGTGATAGTATAAAGACGCACCCTAGCCTATTAGGACATGGAACACAGGCAAACAGGAACGGGAAAAACAGAACCAAAACACAATGGACATGTTACAATGACCATGGTGGTCAGTTTCCATGTGTCTTCTTAATTATTTTTTTTTTTCATTGCCCAGCCTGGAGCTTCAACATGTCTTATAATACAATCCATATGCAGTGTTTAGCAAATTTAAAAAGCACACACACACACACACACACACACACACACACACACACACACACACACACACACACACATATATTCTGAACAGCTGTCGTCTGAAGGAAAACAATAATTGTAAACAGCAGAATTTCATGTGAAAAAAAGACAGAAAGATCCCACTTACACTTCTCCTACTGTTTTTATCGCTTCTTTGACACACCTTCAGGACAAAATGATATATGAGACAGGAATGACAAAGGCAGAGGTCAAAAAGAGTGCAGAAGAAAGTAACTGGTCACTGGTGGACAAACAAAGATCATCTGGAGAAAATGTGAGTCTGAGTAAACAAACTTCACAAAAGGTATGTTTCATTTGAGTCTAGTGTGAGCATAGGGGATCTAGACAATAGTGGCAGAATAAAAGTCAGAAAAGTCAACCTGAAGTAGCCTACTTGTTCTAAGACAATGACATTATCTCAAAAATTTACTTCAAAGTTAAAAAAGAATTATGAAAGACACACTGAATGATTTAAGATTTTAGAAATTAGCTCTTGCTCTATGTCGTGGTGTTTTTACATACAACACAGTTCAAAAGTTTGGGGTGTTTTTAAGAGAAACGCAAACTTTTTTCTGCAAAGATGCTTTCAATTGACCAAAAAGATAGAAACGATATTTACATTGTTAAAACGATGCATATAAAATAAATGCAGTTTTTTTTTTTACAAAAAAAAAAAAAAAAATCTGGGGAAAAATGTCAATGTCAAAAATAGGAAATGTTTCTTGAGCACCAAATCTGCATAGAATGATTTTTGAAGGATCATGTGACACTAAAGACAGGTCAACTGAGTATGCTATTTGTAACATTCTTTAATCATGCTAGAGAACATGAACATCATATTTTGCACAAACTTGTGAAGTTCGTGAAGCTTTTCATTTAAATGTGTACAAATTATAATGAAAAAAAAAAACGATGCAAAATAGAAGCATAATGGAAGCAGACTAGTGATCTCAAACTTTTGGATCCCATTGAATGTCATAAACCAGTTGTTTGTCTATACAATCAATGAAGTATTTCAGTTCTTTGATTCTTTGCTCTTCCCACAACCCTTGCCATGTATTCTAAGTAAATGTTGTTGTTTAGGGCAGGCAGGGACATGCTCAGGTGCCCTGCATGGTAAACAATTTTTTTTCAAGGAAAGAAATGAGATCCATTATCAGTCCTGAACACTGAACATCAACACCAAGACTTTCCTGAGGAATAATAACTCTTATATTAATGGATGATTGAATGGTAGTCATGACACAGTCATCATTTCTACTAAACCAACAATTATTACGCAAGTATGAGATACGTGCAGTTCCTGTTAAATACAATAATACTGTACCAATGAATCTGGATCCCAGCAACACTATAAATGTGTTGTTATCAAAGCCTTTTTAATGTAATGTTTTAGACACTGCGAACTAATGTAAAAGTGATGTGTTTTAAATAATACTAAACAAGAGAATGTGTGAATTTGTTGGCACACATTTTGGTTAGACTTGGTCTGCATGCGGTTTTTGGACTAACAAGATAAAAATAAAGTAATGATAAATGATTTAACTCAAAATGCTTACAATCATCCATGCACATGCATACACTGATAACCCATTTTTACATACCTCACGATGATGTTATTTTAGAGAGGTCTTGGATGAAAGCGTTGGGAAGTCAAAATAGCGACAGCAGAAACCTCACAGACAGGACTAACACAGTTAAGAGACATGGTCAGAGTTTGCTCTGATTATTATTATTCACCACAGCTTCCTCTTTGCTTGATTTCACATTCTGTACTTCTTTCCTTCCAATTTTTTTGAAATTGATGGTAAATGTTCTGTTTTAAGAAATGTTTAAATTCTTTTAGTGATCTGCATTGGAACTTTGTGATCAATTTAACTTAATATTGTCACTGTTGAAGTATTTTTTATTTGTTTGCCCAAAATTAGAGCACCAAATCAGCATAAGAACTATGTCTGAAGGATCATGTGATGCTGAAGACTGGGTAATGATGTTGAAAGCGCAGTCTCATCCCAAGACGTCATATGACCGTCAATATCCGCCTTTTTAGAAGAGATACTTTTTTAAAAAAACGGTAAAACCCAACTGTTTGACGCTAAGGGAGTGGTAAAATGAGTCTATTTCCAAAAAAAGTGGAGTATCCCTTTAAGAAAGAACCCCATTTAAATACATAAAGGTTTAATTTGTTAAACTATGTGCTTCATTTCAGTTCTACTGTATATTAAAGGGTTAGTTCATGCAAAAATGAAAATTAAGTCATTAATTACTCACCCCCATGCTGTACCAACCTCAAACACCCCCCCCATGTTGAGTTTATGACTGTGATGTCTTTTGGAATTGGCTTTATGCACAAATGCACTACTTCCTGAACTTAAGCAGCTCCTTGTTTCCTGTCTTCCATTATTGGACAAATAAATTAATTCAGGGGTGCCTGACCTCAGTAGTCACGGGAACAATAATCAGACACACCTGAATTAATCAAGTGTGGCCAAGAATGGCAGACAGGAAACAGGGAGCTGGCTTAAGTTCAGGAAGTAGTGCAGCTGTGTATAAAGCCAATTGAACAAGGAGTTTGAACTGAGATTGTTTCTGCTGTCAACAAGGTCAGTTCGACATTGGTGAAAACTGGTGAGCCAACCCTGTTTTTTTACTTGGACACTTATTACACGTTCATAGAGGGAGTAGGACCATATGTGTATGCTTTTGTGTGTTTTGTTTTCCCTCAAGGACATTCTTGCATCAGTGAATGAGACAGTTTTTTTTTTTCATGTTTTAGTTCACTTTTGATTTGCATTGCAGTTCATAAAGGACATTGAACGAGTGAACTGAACATTGAAATGAGTTTAATTCATTTGGAGTTCATTCTAAAACTAATTTTTGAATTAGTGTGTCATTGAGTATTGTGTTTGAAATTTGTCTTGATTGTTTTTTAATTTTTTTTACCTATTTGTTTTTGAAATCTTTCTGGGAAGGTTTAACAGAGCTATTGAGTTATTATTTGGGTTTTTTGAGTGAAATCGACTTTTTGTCGGTTTCAGTCGGTTTCATGCTTTCTTTTTTTTTGGTGAAATTTTTTATTGAAACTGTTATTTTATTTTGTTGTTTAGCGTTTGTTGTTCTCATTCCCTTTGTCCCAGAGTAGCTGCAAGCTGCTAGTGACGCATACATGGAGTTTTAATACCACTAAGAGCATCTGTTTCATACTGTTACAGCACAGACCTCACTCTTTTACAGCTTAAAACGGGAACTCTTCCATCTGTCCACTCCATTCTCAATCCATTCATTAATTTCCCCCACATCCCCCCTCTCACATGATCTCAACAACTGCTGCTAATGAAATACGGCTGCTGACATTTCTCAAAATGTATTTGTGATGGTGCGTTATCCTGCTGGAGTAGCCATGGTACACTGGTCATGAAGGGATGGACATGGTCAGCAACAATACTCAGGAAGGCTGTGGTGTTTAAATGATGCTCAACTGACCATTCGCAAAGACCCATCCCCTGGCCTTTAGTCACTGTTGCAATGTTCGACAAGCAACGCCGCTCTCACGCCACTGTCGCCACATACCATGTTGTCACACAGTGAAAAATACATTTCGGAGCACAGAGGACACTCACAATGCGCTGATAGGCAGGACGGACCAGGTTACTTTTGACATGAAACTCTCAACTTTCTCATTTGGTAAATTTAAATAATAAATACCGTTTTGTGGCTCTTTAATGTGCCCATCCTTGGCCGCAGATCTTCCATGCTGCCGACACAGTGCGGCGAGTCAACACCGGTCACCACTAAACAACAGTCCAACGATATCACAGCTATTAGGAAGGCAGAAACAAACATGTTGAGGAAAAATATGGAGGCCTGGGCTGCACACAATGGGCCACCCAACTCCCAGCTGTGGCCCTTCAGGTAATGAGTGAAAATTGGCAAAGTTAGTGTGGTTAGGAAATCTGACAGTGCCAGATTTGAGAACCCTGCTGCAACTGTCTTGCGACGAAGACGGCAACCAAGCACCCAAAGCACCAGTTCCGTTCTCCAGGATTCCCAGAGTGGATACCACACCATGCACACTCGCCACTGCCAGGTTCACTTGAGTGTCATTATTCAGGGTGTGAGAGATCATTTTCTGCAGAAGGGGACTGTGGAGCTCTGAGGGGGATGGTTGGGAGGAATTAGGAGGTAATGAGGAAGTCATTGCTGCCACAAAAACGAGAAGCAATTATTAAAGGGTTAGTTCACCCAAAAATGAAAATTAAGTCATTAATTACTCACCCCCATGCTGTACCAACCCTGTAAGACCTTCGTTCGTCTTCGGAACACAAATGAAGATATTTTTGATTAAATTTGAGAGCTGTATAATAGACTGCCTAAGGGACTGGCTCTTGACGGCCCAGAAAGTCAAAGAAGAAAATGTTTAAGGTTGGTACAGCATGGGGGTGAGTAATTAATGACTTAATTTTCATTTTTGGGTGAACTAACCCTTTAATATACAGTATAACTGAAATGAAGCACATAGTTTAACAAATTAAACCTTTATGTATTTAAATGGGGTTCTTTCTTAAATTGATACTCCACTTTTTTTGGAAATAGACTCATTTTACCACTCCCCTAGCGTCAAACAGTTGGGTTTTACCGTTTTTTTTAAAAGTATCTCTTCTAAAAAGGCGGATGTTGACGGTCATATGACGTCTTGGGATGAGACTGCGCTTTCAACATCATTACCCAGTCTTCAGCATCACATGATCCTTCAGACATAGTTCTTATGCTGATTTGGTGCTCTAATTTTGTGCAAAAAAATAAAAAATACTTCAACAGTGACAATATTAAGTTAAATTGATCACAAAGTTCCAATGCAGATCACTAAAAGAATTTACACATTTCTTAAAACAGAACATTTACCATCAATTTAAAAAAAAAAAATGGAAGGAAAGAAGTACAGAATGTGAAATCAAGCAAAGAGGAAGCTGTGGTGAATAATGATAATCAGAGCAAACTCTGACCATGTCTCTTAACTGTGTTCGTCCTGTCTGTGAGGTTTCTGCTGTCGCTATTTTGACTTCACAACGCTTTCATCCAAGACCTCTCTAAAATAACATCATCGTGAGGTATGGAAAAATGGGTTATCAGTGTATGCATGTGCAGAAAAATACAATTATTCACAAGTAACTCACAAGTTTTACACACATTAACATTTCAATCTGACTAATTTTCATCACAAGATCCTTTAAAAGGAATGTTAATTCCTCTTGTTAATATGACTTCCCTTAATTCTTAATAAATCCCACAAATATGAAATAAAGTGGAGAAAATGACATTGGCATTCAAAATGACGGGCACTTGGTTAGCTTTAACTCGCACCACATGGTTAGCAAAACCTCCACGTGAGTTACATTACAATCATTACACCAATGAAATGGAAAACCATATTTAATAATAATTATTTGTTACATTTATATAGCGCTTTCCTTTGCACTCAATGCTTTACATAGTGAAGGAGGGAATCTCCTCAACCACCAATGTGCATACATTAAAAAATAAATAAATAAATAAATAAATAAAATATATATATATATATATATATATATATATATATATATATGTATATACACTTTTTTTATTGCCCTGGCCTTACTTCTGGACCTGGCAACACGAGTGTCTATCTCCTTTGAGCCACATAACAGTGTTTTATCACAGAATTCCTGTCAAGTTTGAATGAATGACTCGTTCATAAAGACAACTTGCCACCACCTATACTGGCTGCTTTACTTTCATATTTAATCTATAACAGGCACTGTCGGTCCTCCTGGGTGCAGAGTTCAGCTTCTCCAACCCTAATCAAACACACCTGGCTGAACCAGCAATCATCATCTTTAGGATTAGCTATTAATACTGCTAGGTTTTTATCGGAGTTGACGCTAAACTCTGCAGGACACAACAGAAATGACGTTGCCTCCCTGATATTTTCATTAATTTTCATGTTGCAGTATTAAAAATTTAAAGTAATATTTAAAACATTAATCCTAAAGTAATATGCAATTATGTACTGTATCTATGTAAATGAGCTGTAGGCTACTTTAAGTCTGGAAAAACAGAATTAAAATTTGAACTCCCTCATCCCCCATGCAGGGATTACCCAAACTCACACAAGAATCTAGGTGGTTTAAATGATGAATGATTCGAGTATTATACATCTGTTTAGTATCATTCGAAATGTCTCGTAGTGTGACTGGTACAAATGTCTAATTTCCAAATAAGTCAAACAAAAGGTAATAAGGTTTTTAAGAGTAAGAGTTTTTAGAGATAACATAGGTACACACAAAGGAGGGTGAATGGGTAAACCATCCCACTCTCAAAAGGTGTTAACAATGCTAATTCCCACAAATGGTACCATGTAAATCAACTTCTGCCTCCAGTAAGTCTGGGAGGGTGATTACAGTAAATTCCCACTGTGAACATATGAAATGAGCTTCACCCGCCGACCGGATGCCTACGATGGGCCGATCGAGCCGGGCTTAACACAGTAACTGTCCTGTTTTCCCAGGACATGTCCTGTTTTCATATAACAATAAAACAATTTTCTATCCATACAGAGGAGGCATAACCTACTTTAAATGTATAAGGTATCTTTGAGTAAACTTGGAGTATCATTTGAGTCGGCCCATGTGTTTGCTGCGCCGAGTGTCCTGGTTTTTGGTAATCAAAATATGGTCACCCTAAAGTAATAAATCACTGCATATCAAATTCGCCTGGTTACTGTAATCTCCTCTGTACACTATCATTTTCATTAATCTTTTGTCAAATGGTACATCTAGTCTTATAATTAATTTACCAGGCTACCAATGTGATTGCTTAACAACAACAATTAAGAAAATATTTGAGGATGGAGTAGCCTATTTATTTAATGATAGGCTAATGGATCGCCAGGCTGTGCGTTTTTCTTTTTTCTTTTACAAAAGCTACATGTTCATTTTAAATTTTAGTTGTTCATTGTTTTACATACTCTGAACTGTACCACAAATGCCTTGTATTTGTCTTGTACTTTTTGCACTGTAGGCCTTATCAGTAATGGAATTAAATAAAAAATACATAAAAAAGGTAGGCTGTGTGTAGCGTCCTGAAGTCCTGAAGTCTTCAGATGGGTACAATGGCTGTTTTTAACTCAATTTTGGCAAAGAAATGTAGTGTTTCAAAACTGCAGGATGTTTTACTTGCTGCCTTAGCATATTAACATCATGAGCCAAGTAGCCTAGTATTGTTAAACGCTAGTTACCATGTGCATATTAAATTTCTCATAGGCTACCTCAAAAAAGAGGAATTTAGTTATTAGAATATGTCGAGTTCAGCTTTACAGCTTAAAAGTTCTTGTAAAGTTTCAAATAAACTTTTGTCTTCCCATGAGTGAGCATCAGTTTCCATGAGTCTTGGAGTGATGTACACTCCCCTCTTCAATTAATTGGTGGGAGGAGCTGTCAATCTAGAACTAGTGAACCAATGGTGATACTTAAAGGGGCCATATAATGGTACATGCACTTTTTCAAGTTGATTGTACTGAAATTTGTGTTGGCAGTGCCTGTACACATTATTTAATCATAAAATCATTTATCATCTATCACTTAATGATAAAAATCCATCCAATGTTTTTGTTTTAATCTCCTTACTATGCTTTTTCCAGTCTCAAAACGCCCCTCCCACAGTCGTTGATTGACAGCACCGTTTCAACACAGACCCGCCCTGAGCGAGCTGTCATCATAGTCCGTTATTTTGGTGTTCTGTTCTTGGGTGTAATAACGAACAGCAGTCATTTTGATGTTCCTAAATCCGAACCGCTGAAGACACAGTGGCTGAGTTTTGATTTCCCCAATATTCCCCACGATCAACGTCAATGCGTTCATGTTTGCGGGTCCGACTCCGGTTCCAAACTAATACAATTGCACCATTGACAGGATTACACCCGCAACTATTGTCAAGGCAATAGAGAGCCTAAGTCCCGCCCCTTCCGGTCGACCACCATGGGACCTTATTTCGGAAAAATATTGAATGGTAGTCAATGGCGAGAGACAACAAATATTTTGATCTCGTTTGAATTGTGCCCTGAATTACACATATGATGTTTGTCAATTTAAAAGATACATTTTAAAGTAAAGAAAGTCGCAGTTTGATGTAAAACCGTTGAGGTATAAGACTGTGAAAATACGTAATTACAAAGACTACAAACCCCAAAGGCGCACATTTTCTCCCAATGAATGAAGCTAACTTTACTGAGGCTGTCTGTCATTGTTTCTACAGTCTTACGTTATAATCGTAACATTATGCCGTCCTGCCTGAGTGTTTTGTACCAGACTGCACACACACGAGCAGCGGATCTCGTTTCTCTTCCAGGGAGATGTAGTTCATAGAGCGATTTTCACATAAAACTAAATGTTACTCTTCTGTTGTATGACAAACTGCGACGTTTTTGACTTTCAGAATTATCTTTTAAATTGAAAAACATCATATGTGTAATTGAGGTCACAGTTCAGACGGAATAAAAAGATAATTTGTCTCTCGCCATTGACTACCATTCATATTTTTCCGAAATAAGGTCCCATGAGCCGGAAGCAGAGGGGCGGGACTTAGGCTCTCTATACTCCACGTGTGTTGAGTCAAAACGCCCGCAGAACAGAGGGGCGGGGTGAGCGAAGCTCATTATCATTTAAAGGCATATGAAACTGTGTGCTGAAGTGAAAACAGAGCTGTTTTTGACCATGTAAAAATAGTGTTTTCTTACAATACTAATGAGAATTCTTAATTAAAATATATTACAAACTTTTCATTTAGACCCAAAAGAATCAAATAAACTTGTTTAAAAAATGGCATTATATGACCCCTTTAAGCCAGTCCTAATTTACATGAAACTGGAACTGCAACATTTGGAAGAGCAACATTTGGAAAAAAACAGCGAAGTGAAAACAGCACAAGCGTCCAGCAGAAAATGCAAGAGAGCACCAAGTACAGAGTAATAAAACCAAGGGAAACATAATTTTAAAGAAAACATGATCATAAATTTTAAGTTTCTTGGAAAATGTTTTTTAATGTGTTTAAAGATTTTATTCATGCTTGTTATTTTTTGATTCACGCTTATTATATTTTGATTGCGGTGAACACGTTGTTTGCTATTCTGATAATTTTGCATTATTTTTTTCAGTTTGTGCAATACATGTGTTTTTACATTTTTACAGCAATCAGATTACTGTCTAAGAGCATTTCTAGCATCTCTTAAAATGTGACATAAGTTCCTCGAGATCAGAACAAAATGTACCATGCAAATCATCCGATTTTTTTCTTCATCCTCTCCTTCTAATCTTACAAAACATTACTGTTTATGTGTGGATATGCATGTCTAAGTACATGCCAAAAACCTTCACCACAGAAGCACTGTTGTGGAATGTGAGTCTTACCCCCTACTTACTGAAACTGCTGCTTGTCATGACATCTGGTCTTCGATCAAGGACTGTTGACAATATTGAACTGCAATAAAAAAAGTTCAATGAGCAGCAAAAGGCACAGAACATAAAACATAAAATTATCTATTTAATGTTCGGGTTTTTTTTAGAAATCAAAATATGAAATTGTCATGAACTCAGATGTAAATATTAAAAATATTAAAATAAACAATACATATAGAAATACAATTAAAGAGAATGTCATAATGTCCAATGAATGAATGGATAATTATGGATTAATATATCTTGTAAAATATTATTGTTTAAAAAAATCCTCAATAATATTTTTAGAAGTAAATGACAATTTAGAAATTATAGTTTTAGGTGGAAATAGAGGATGAAAAATTATACACCACGAACATGGCGGTATAAGAGGATTTTGCGAGAGAGCAGGAAACAGGATAAAGGATTAAATCAGATGTAAACCAGGAGAAGAATGAGAGATAAAACATTTCTCCTTATCTACAGTCTAATCACACAATGCCAGTACATCAACCTAGTGTCTGATGAGACAAAATGAATATAGTTGTTTTGGGAATAAAAAGAAATGCATTTTAATTTGCTTTCAAAAGATGAAACACAAAAGGTGAGATTATGGTATAAAATAACACTGAATATGGATTATATGTTTGGAGAATCAGTTTTATTTTAACTAAAAAATAAATCGAAACATTCAAAGCAAGTTGTCTCATAAAGAAATTTTATTGTATTGTGTCTGGCAATGGGAAAATATTCACCATAATAATTTGACAGTGCATTTATACAGCAAAGGGGGGAGGAGACAGAGAACCTATGAATGACAGAATGAGTGAGAGGGAGCGAGAGATAGAGGGACCGTATTAAAAAGAAACAGACTGATGGTGAATCAATGAAAGAGAAAAAATGAGAAAGAGAGAGGGGAGGGGTGAGTGATGTTCAGAGGGAAACACTCAATGTAATTTCCTGCAACAGAATCTAAACAGACAGAGTGAGGCAGAAACACAGAGCCATAGAAAAGCATTAATGCTCATCAGTCGTCACAGAGAAACATGTCTATGGAACCAGGCAGCACGGAAACCATTGATGTTCCTCAGGACAAGATTGTCAAAAAGGTACGTGACCGTTGACACTTATGCTACTATGGAGCACAACTGATTAAAAAAGAAGTAAATCTGGCAGTTTGGAGTAAATAGGGGAAATTAGGTCTTTATTACACTTATGGCTTTCTACAGACATATACATTAAAGTTTTGACAACAAAATAAAACTTTTGAACACAATTGAACCATTATTGCAAAAATCGATAATATATACACCCTACATTGTTTGAAGTATTTTCAAAGTATATTGAAGTATATTCTACTATATTGAAAGTATATTGAAGTATATTCTACCAATAAAACGTGGTGAGTTTTTGAAAGAAGTCCCTAATGCTCACCAAGTCTATTAGATCACAAATACATTAAAACAATATTAATATTATTCAAATTTAAAATCACATCGCTATTCTGTTATAATACACTGTGATGTCAAATTTGAATTTTCAGAATCATTACTCCAGTTTTCAGTGTCACATGATCCATCAGAAATCATTCTAATATGAAAATTCACAAAAAAATCACAACATATGCAACTATTGTTTGAGAAAAGTGTGTGAAACTGGCCTCAAAACCTCACTATTGATTATAGCCTGTGTGATAACTAGTCCAGGTCTTCACAAATCATAAATGGAGCTCAAATTTCATCGTATGCTCCCTGATCAACTGCTCTTTTGCTCCATGTAACTTAGGGGTCCTTTAGGAAGAAGATCGAGAAGCTGAGGAGATGGAGCACCTCTTCAGGTGGCGGCAGCTTCAAACGCCCGCCCAAAACCAAAACCCTCAGTCTGAACTCGCCCACCGAACCCGAGGCAGAGCCCTTCAGAGTAGAGACGGAGCGCAGGAAGCTCAGACCCATTGTGGCATCTGTCTTCGGTCAGGTATGGACTGTTGTGTCACAGAAGCAGTTATTCATTATGTGCTGTGCTGAGCTGAACTGAGCTGTTGTATTGTCAGTCATATTCTGCTGAACTCTGGCACAGTTAGGCCTAATTAAGAACGATAGTAAACGTCAACCAGGGGTTCATGCAAAAGTGTTTCTTTACGAAGTGCTTGATGATGCGGTTTACACTTTTGAGCAAAGACACTTGAACTGAAAACTCACATCTGTCATACAGTATACACAAAAGAGACATGGTTGTTAATGCATGGTGGGAAACAGCATTAGCAGAGACAATGCTGAAGGGCAGTTTATCAGCATCTATAAGAATATTCATTCATGCTTTAACAATGTTTGATATGCTGGCGGATGTGGATTATGTGCAGTTGTGTGGTTGGGTTGTGCATTCTCTAATGTTTGGTTTAAAAGCATGTCTTTCTGTCTGATATTCATTTTCAAACGGAATGTCACGTATTACCTTGTATGACAGCATAGATCTTCATAGACTTAAAAAAAAAAACTTCTTATAAACCATTTTGCCCTGATCAAAACTGATGCCTAATAAATTGTATTATATTGGGAGCTAAAATATTTTAAGTGGTCTGGAGGTATGAGAAGGCAGCGGAATGTCATTATTGAAGTTCATTGCAACTTTATTATGTTAAAAATCTGAAGAAAACACTGAATGGTTTATTTCCTCGTTCCCTCACATTTACTCTTTCAATTTTAAACCTTTCACACAACAGTAATCATAATAATAATTTTCGTACAGACTCTCTGCTTTCAGGGGATTATGGGGATGTTCTGGAGGAAAAGGTGAAAGTGTATTAGGTATTATCTATTATTCATCACACTTCATTCTTTAAAGCTTGTATTTCCAAACTCAGTGAATGCATTGCATACAAAACTAGCACAGCCATGAAATCCCTTTATTTCACTTTTACTCCTCCACTAAGCTAAAGTGTGATTAATCAAAATTGGCATGAAATCAGAATTTCTCTCACCCTTCAAATTCTCTAACTGAATTCAGTTGACATTCTAACTTTAATAAATTAAGAATTTCAAAACTTGGCAAAAATAACATTAAAAAAAGAAAAAATATATATGACTAAAAGCCTGATATACTAAAACCATAAAGAAAAACAACAACACTGGGATGAAGGAAAGGGGAAGACTGAAAGGCTGGGAGAAGAGAGTGAGGGATGAAAGAAAAAGAATAGGACATGATTATATGGGTGAGATTAACGACTCAAGAGATCAAATCTGAAAACTGATTCACACAAGAACTCTCTTGTGAACACTTCAGCTTTGGCCATCATAATAACATATCAGACACATGTGGTGACGTAAGTATGCCCAACATAACACACACTAAATCTAAAGCATGCTCCTTTTGCTACAGGATTTCAAAATAAATTTAATTTGTGTTAGCAAGATTATGTTGATTGTTGAAATCACAAAGTCACTGCCATTTTACTCCATCAAAATGTCTATGTAGCCTACAAGCAATTTTTGTCCCATGGGGTGATATTACGACTACAGTTTTCAGCTTTTTATTTGGAAAATGAAAATATTTTTGCTTTTTATTGTGCTTTATATGTACACTTACCTGTTACAGTGGGGCCAAAAAGTATTTAGTCAGCCACTGATTGTGCAAGTTCTCCTACTTAGAATAATGAGAGAGGTCTGTAATTTTCATCACTTCAACTATGAAAGACAAAATGAGAAAAAATAAATCAGGCAATCACATTGTAGGATTTTTAAAGAATTTATTTGTAAATTATGGTGGAAAATAAGTATTTGGTCACCCACAAACCAGAAAGATATCTGGCTCTCACAGACCTGTAACTTCTTCTTTAAGAAGCTCTTCTGTCCTCCACTCGTTACCTGTATTATTGGCACCTGTTTGGACCCGTTATCTGTATAAAAGACACCTGTCCACAGCCTCAAACAGTCACACTCCAAACACAACCATGGCCAAGACCAAAGAGCTGTCGAAGGACACCAGGAAGAAAATTGTAGACCTGCACCAGACTGGGAAGAGTGAATCTACAATAGACAAGCAGCTTGGTGTGAAAAAATCTTCCCTTGATCTGGGGCTCCATGCAAGATCTCATCCCATGGGGTCAAAATGATCATGAGAACGGTGAGAACTACACAGAGGGACCTGATGAATGACCTGCAGAGAGCTGGGACCAAAGTAACAAAGGCTACCATAAGTAACACACTACACCGAGAGGGACTCAAATCCTGCAGTGCCAGGTGTGTCCCCCTGCTTAAGCCAGCACATGTCCAGGCCCGTCTGAAGTTTGCCAGAGAGCATATGGATGATCCAGAAGAGGATTGGGAGAATATCATGTGGTCAGATGAAAACAAAATAGAACTTCTATTTTGGTAAAAACTCAATTTGTCGTGTTTGAAGGAAGAAGAATGCAGAGTTGCATCCCAAGAACACCATACCTACTGTGACAGCCCATTCTCACTCCCAAGGCGTCACCTAACTGACGCCTTGGGAAGCATTTGGACATGCTTCAATATCTGACGCTTTAGGCGCCCTTTAGCGTCAGTTAGATGACGCCCTAGGATCGCGTGTACCCTACCCCCACCCCACACCTAAACCTAACCGCGTCCTCTAACTGACGCTTTCCTTTAGCGTCAGTTAGATGACGCCGTAGGATCGCGTCATGTAAGTGACGCTAAAGGGCGCCTAAAACGTCAAATATTGAAGCATGGTCAAAGGTGACGCCTTGGGGTGAGAATGCGTTGACTGTGAAGCATGGGGTAGGAAACATCATGCTTTGGGGCTGTTTTTCTGCAAAGGGGACAGGAAAACTGATCCGTGCTGAGGGAAGAATGAACAGGGCCATGTATTGTGAGATTTTAAGCCAAAAAGCCTTGAAGATGAAACAATACAATATACCAGCTAAAACACCAAACATTTGACCTCTGTCATTGCCAACAAAGGTTATGTTACAAAGTATTGAGTTGAACTTGAGTTATTGACCAAATACTTATTTTCCACCATAATTTACAAATAAATTCTTTAAAAATCCTACAATGTGATTTCCTGGATTTTTAGTTAAAGTGTACCTATGATGAAAATTACAGACCTCTGTTATCATTCTAAGTAGGAGAACTTGCACAATCAGTGGCTGACTAAAAACTTTTTGTCCCCACTGTACTTTATTAGGTACATCTGATCAACTGCTCGTTAATGCGAATATCTAATCAGTCAATCACGGCAGCTCAATGCATTTAGGCTTGTGGACATGGTGTGCGTCTCAATCAGCTCCCGAGCTTGTGAATCAGTAAATCATTTTCACGAAATTCGAGCATTGGTAAGGACAGTAACCTCACTACACATTTGGACACTAATGACTTTATTTCCAGTGACATGATGACAACGTCATAATTGTACAACATCACTACTGGTGCATATGTACAACAGCAGAACTGATATCTTTCTGATATACTTGTAATTTAAAGTACACCACAATAAATAATTTGCTTGTTGCATATACTGCAACTTTTCAGCTGTAAATAAGTTATTAGTGTTATTAGGTTCATTGTCTAGTGATGTATGTTTATGCTGAAATATAATTAAATCATGGTTTGTATTTTTAAAATGTCACATGATTTAAGTTTTGCGCTTCAGAACTTCCATTAAGCCATGAGGAAACATAGTGAGCATCGATGCTCCCTGGTTTTCACGGTGCATTGTGGGACTTTTTAGGGAGTGAAAGTTTCTGTGCCCTGGAAGGATTCTGTGATTGAGACAGCCCTTAAAAAGTCTGAATACCTGATCAGTGCCCTGGCCTGACTACTGAACTATAGGGATCTGATTGATTGAGATGCACCGATGGTCAAGAAGATCGGATGAAGTTCAAACGGAGCATCAGAATGGGGAAGAAAGGTGATTTAAGTGAATTTGAATGTGACATGGCTGTGGATGCCAAATGGGCTGGTCTGAGTATTTCAGAAACTGCTGATCTGCTGGGATATTCATGAAAAACCATCTCGGTCTGAAAAAGAGAAAATATCCAATGAGTGGCAGTTCTGTGGGCGAAAATGCCAGACTGGTTCGAACTGATTAAAAGCAACAGTAACTCAAATAACCACTCGTTACAGCAGAAATATGCCAAAGAGCATCTCTGAATGTACAACCTCGAACCTTGAAGCAGTGCCTCTCTTGTCAGCTAACAAAAGAAAACTGATGCTACAATTCACACAGGCTCACTAAAATTGAACAATAGAAAATTGGAAAAAACATTGCCTGGTCTGATGAGTCTCGATTTCTGTTGTGACATTCAGATGTCAGGGTCAGAATTAGGTGTAAACAACATGAAATAATCCATTCATCCTGCCTTGTATCAACAATTCAAGCTGCTCCTTGTGTAATGGTGTGGAGGATATTTTCTTGGCACTTTGGGCCTAGTAACAATTCGGCATCATTAAAACACCACATTATTGTCGCTGACCATGTCCATCCCTTTATGACAGTGTGGGTACCATGTCACAAAACTCAAATCATCTCAAACTGGTTTCTTGAACATGACTATGAGTTCATGATACTCAAATGGCTTCCACAGTCACCAGATCTCAATCCAATAGAGCTTTGGTATGTGTTGGAACGAGAGATTCGTATCATGTGCAGCCGACAAATCTGCAGCAGCTGTGTATATGTCAATATGGCCCAAAATCCCAGAGAAATGTTTTCAGCACCCTGTTGAATCAATGCCAGGAAGAATTAAGGCAGTTCTGAAGGTAAAAGGGGGTCCAACCCAGTACTAGCAAGATGTATACAGTGGCCAGTGAAAGCATATTATACTTTTATCCTCTTCCCAGAACCAGACTTGCAGTCTGAAACTATGAAAATTCAACATAAAATATTATTTCAAAATATTAATCACAAAAATATTAAAATATTTCAATATATATTGTGTTTCATCCGTCCTAAAGTCACGTGTGATAAAATAAGAAAAACGTTTATTATTGTGTCATTCCCACTCAACCTATAATTTTGTCAACTGAAAAGTATGAAAAATTAATTAAATACATGAATTTAAGACACATCACATGCTAACAGCTACACAAATATTTAGCTTTCAGTTGACATCATTTTTCCTCTCTGCTTCTAGGTCTCCCTGTTGTCTATTCTCATGTTTTGGCCTTAATCCATCGACAGCCCACCAATATACAGCAGACAATCCAAATCTCCTCTATAGCCCACACACATATATACACACAAATTACAGAAGCTGTACGAATAAAAAAAAAAAAAAAAAACGAGACGCTCTACATTTCACCACAGGTCAGTTGTCTGGCTGTCTTGCAATAAAATAATTTAATCCACCAATCAAAGGCCAAGTCTACATGGGTAACCCAGCTGGCTGATTCTTTATTACATGTTTTAAACATACAAATTAAATTGTGTTTTCAACATTCGGTCATTATAGTAATTCACTATGATATTATTGCCATTTTTATTAAAAAAAGAAAGAAAAACAGGTGTATTTTATTTACTGACATGAGAGCACATGTCCAAATTAGTTCAGAGAATAAAGTAATACAAATATTATAATATAATAACAGAACACTGACTCAAAAGTAACTTTTTTTCAGAGAAATATATTATCGTTTGAACATTTAAACATAAACAGAGTAAAAAATCATATAAGCTGTGTTGTGCAATACGTACAGCATTTTGCTATCTTATTCATGCATCACTAGAGGAAATTAATCTGCATATGCATGTAAGTGTAAGTAAATAGGATGTACAGAAAGTGGGCGTTAATCATAGACACCACAGAGTGAGAAATTGTGTGCCGTGCAGATTAACCCCTGCTGATCCATTAATCTTAAAGTAGAGATGCATTAGTCCACTAATGATCAAAGTCTAATGGTTTAGAGTCAAGTCAGGAGTCATTTTTATTTATATAGTGCTTTTAACAATACAGATTGTTTCAAGGCAGCTTTACATTGATAATATGAAATTAAAGTAACAGTATTTTGGCTTTATAGCAGCTCTAGAATAAATTGATTGTTTAGCTAAAGTTAGATTTGATTGATCCTCCTCCTTGTGTCAAAGTGCGTCAATCAAACTTTACAACATCAGGGATGAGGACCAGTTAGTTACCAGTACAATATGGATGTTATGGCACTCCTCATTAGTCGCTCATACTTTTAAAACAAGACATATCTCCAAGTCAGTTTAGTTACAACTTTGCAATAAAGCAAGATGGAAAGTAATCTATTGACACTGACTATATTGCATTTAAAATGTTGATTGGCTGGATATACTAGTCAATATGAATATGTAGCCTAAATGATAACTATCAAGTATCAATTATTGCTTTTATCATTTAAAACATGCAATGGCAAGCCATTTTAGCTTTTTTAATTCACAGGATGAATTTTTCATATCAATAATTAAATGTGACATATTTAAGATGTGAATTATTGATATTAATATAAAATATGTCTATTTCTGATATCAGGAATTACATTTTCATTAGTACTAACTAAACGTCGGAAAACTGGGGTGTCAGGTGTGATTGTGTCTGCAAACACACAGGAAGTCAAGTGAGTCCAAACTTTTGCCTGGTGGGTTTTCTGGGCCTATTTAAATCTAGTTTCATTTATTTTTTATTTTACTAAGTGAATTCCCACAATTCTGTAAATTTCTCCCCACAATCACCATGGAATTTCCGCATGGGTCTCTATCACAAAAATGCTTGTTTGGTGCCTCTTAGTGGTTATCTTTCCATAATGCAGCTCAGTTATTCTACTGGATGTTAACGGTTCCTCTTTTATAAATAGTTCCTAAGTAATTCATATTTAAATCATTCATATATTCATACAAGGCCGCTGCTCAATTCACTGGATTAGTCAATTAACCCTTTTAGATCTACTTTAATGAACAATGTAATATTATTGAAATGTTATTCTATATTTTTTAAATATCTTAGTTATGGATAAAAAGAGTGAGAAAGAAATACTTCAAAATAGCTTGGTATCTAAAGAGAATACATAATACTGCATGGATTGAATACAGTAATGCCTTGATCTGTTCTAAAAACTCATCTTACTTCTGGGTAGGAGAGGTGAAAAGTCCAGGGCAAAAAAACAACAACAAAAAAACATGTTTTACACTTACCTTATGTGCTTAAACCCATCTAATCCCATAGACAGGCATTATTTCTGATGAGTGACAGTAATGTTTCTACTACACTTTTTTTGAAAGTCATTAAACTGTCTGAAAACAAAACCGGGTTCACAAACTTTCTAAATGGTTCATTTTTGTATGTGTAGAAAATATTTTCAAGATTTGTTATCACAACATATTTTCTTTTGTTAAATCAACTTTATAATAATTTATTTAGTTGAGAACTTATTATTTTGAGTTTCTAATGATTAAATCAATCTCCTTCATTGTATTAACTCACTTTTTCCAGTTCAATCGACTTAAAATTTTAAGGCAACCAGGTTACTTACTTTTTTAAGTTAAACCAACAATATTTTTTTACAGTGTAGTTATCACAATATTTTTTCTTTTGTCAAATCAACTTAAATAATTTATTTAGTTCAGATAACATATAATTTTGAGTTTCTGATGATTAAATCATTCTGCTTCATTGTATTAACTCACTTTTTCCAGTTCAATGAACTTAAAATTTTAAGGCAACCAGATTACTTACTTTAAGTTAAACCAACAATATTTTTTTATAATCACATCTTAGTAAGACATAAGTCACCATTTGAACGGCTTAAAGGTTTATTTTTTTCATTTTTACAAAGATATTTGAGTAAGTTGAAACCCAATACTTTAATTTAAAAGGGTAATTCGACAAATTCTCTCAAAAAAAGTCATCACTGGCACACAATGAATTCTGGGGGGTAGTATTTAGATGCCCACAAAAATGTCTGTGCACGGCCCTGGGGACAACTACACTCCATCCCTATTGCTGTATGCTATTATATCCTTGTCAGTTTTACAAACATGTACAATAAGTACTGATTTAATTTACCCTCTGCTGACCTCGAACCCCTGACGCTATGGCTCATCGCCTTTCTCAAAACCATCTGATACCTGCTGTCTACAATCTTTCTACAACCCGAGATTCCCTTATCAGCACTGCCAGCTGCATTGCTCTCACCATGTAATCTGGAAAGCAGCGGATTATGAAGACCTTTCCCATCCCTGCCTGGCCTGGCCCACCATTCGTTTATCTCTCTCTCTCCTCATCCCTCCATCCCTTTCTGTTTTGTACAGAGCATTCACTTGCAGTGCGATTAGAGTCTGTCACAAGGCAAAATGAGGATGTGAAATAACATGGCAAGAGAAACAAATGGGAGGAAAGAACATGCAGAAAGAGAGAAAATAGACAACAGATGCCAGATTCGAGAGCATCAGGATTAAAGCACTCAGAAAACCCTGGAAATACCGTTTCTGGCTGAGGGAACAGGTCTCACTGATCCCATACCATGGCATGACTGTTTTTAGTGGTTTTACATCATGACCTCTTGTTTAAGCAACTCCGCCCCCACTTGGGATATTCTGATGACGGGGATTGTATGTTACAAAGTTTATGTAATAATCTGAGGACAGGAACCAAGAGTGAGTGATAAAGAGGGAGGGGGAGAGACAGAGGGAGGGACAGAGATGGGCAAGAAAGAGTTGGAGCAGTGAGAATTAGAGAAATACAAATGATGGGAGCAAAACCATCTAAAAGAAGCAGTATGAAGAAGGTAAGATCTGTTTTTAAATGAGCTTTTAAAAAGGGTGTAGATGTAGTCTGTAGGTTACTATTTTTTGGAAGTTGTAGTTAAGTAAGACTGCATATTTGGTAGAAGTAATGTATAGGTATTTAAATCAACTGTGAATTCGGTAAAAATATTTATGTACAAACTTAAAGGGACAGTTCGCCGAGCTTTAAAAGTTTTGGGTTGTATGATTTTTTTTAAATGTTTTTCCTACCCTAATTCTATGTTGTTAATTAATAATACTTAGTACTTAAATATATAATTACACCAATGACACCTTGAAATAAAGTGTAACCAAAAACTACAATAATGTGAAATATTATTCCATTTAAGACAACTGATTTCTATTTTAATTCATTTTAAAACATTTTCATGTGATGGCAAAGCTTCATTTTCAGCAACCATTACTCCCGTCTTCAATGTCACATGATCCTTCAGAAATAATTTTGCTGATTTAGTGCTCAATAAACATTTCTGATTAATATTAATAATGAGGAGCCAAACATTTTTTGGAAACCTTAATACATTTTTTTGTCAGGATTCTTTGATGACCAAAAACTTAAAAATAACCTATTTACATTAACTCTCATTTAAAAATAGAATTTATAGAAATAGAAATATCTTTAATAATCATTCTAAATGTCTTTGTGATCAATTTAATGTATCCTTCCTGAATAAAATTATTAATTTCTTTAAAAAAAAAGCTTAAACTCCGTCGTTTCAATGAAATGATAAATGGAAAATATTCAGTCTTTATTTACTCATCTTCATGTTGTTTCAAATATGACTTTATTTCATCCGTGCGTATTTATAGCATGAATACAATGAAAGTGAATGGTGACCATGGCTGTCAAGCAAGATTTTAAGATTTCTCACACAAAGCTATCAGAAGACTTGGAATATAGAGCACACTTCATATGTATGGTGCTGTTTTGACACTTGTCTGCTCCTGGTCTTTCATTAAACTTCTCCTTTTGTGTTCCACGGGAGAAAGACATTTTTCGGAGAACTATCCCTTTAACTGATTCTTTTTTTAAAGTAATTTAGACATCAGCAGAAGGATTTTTGACAGATCATTTCACCACATTTTCAGACTGCGATGTTTTTGTCTGGTGCGTAATGAAATGGTACCTCTTAAAGGGCTCGCCCCTGGAAGGGTGTGGGCTGCCATTGGCAACCTCTATGTTACGAAGCAGCGGTGATGCAGCAGAGGACGATGAGGATGATGAAGAGGGGGACGGGCAGCAATTTGAGGAGCCTATAAATGCTCTGGTTCAGAACTGTACAATGCTACACAACATCGTTGGCCCTGCCTGCGTTTTCCTCCGACAGAGCTTCGCTCAGTCTCAAATCGTATGTACACACACTTACAAACGCACCTTTTTTAGACAAATAATGGTGAGGACATGGAGAATTCCATCAGGGAATCTCATTATTATTGTCTGTCTTTTCCATTTTCAGTCAAATACCCCATTCCTTCCCATTGCTTCAATAATGACCCCATCTCACATTTTAGAGAGTATGCCGTGCAATGCAATTCACTGTTGTCAGTGGAATATAGCTACTTGTCCAAAAGACAGTCAAAGTCAGGTTATGTTGCCAAGTCCTTCACGCAGCATTTTTGAGAATATTTGGTCATAAATTTAAATGCACTTAAAAGTAAAACTTCAATGCAATCCATCACTCTCAAGTGTGAACCAGCCATTTTTAGATCAGAATGTCTTCAATAGCCTATATAGAAGAGACATTTCTTAAGCCCTTTTTGAGCACTTGAACTTAACTGAGACTTGGTGTTCAGTTTTATTTTGATTTTAGAAAACTAACAAAGAGTTGCTCTGCTCGAAAAAATCAACTGTTTCTTGTTTTTCACAGCATTTCTCCACTAGTCCAACTTTGAGCCTACATTCAGTATGAGGAAAACACTGTTAAAATCAAATTACCTAAGACTTTTACTCAATTTGTATTGGAATTGGTGAATTTTAACTTGTAATGAAGTAATTTTCACTGCAAAGTATCTGTACTTTTACTCAAGCATGGTTTTCAGGTAGCCTATACTTTATACCTCTGCCTGAATGCGAAATCCAGTGAAGTAGTTTTTGGCTGAATGAAGAAATGAGTAGTATTGAAGATTGTAATTTAGATCCTGAACCCGAAAGTATTGATTAATGGGACTGAGACTGTGTAATATCCTTCTGCTGTCAATATATATATATTTCATTAGCATAATGTTCTTTTTTACACATGGGACAATCTTGGTTAAACCTCTTATACTCTCAGAAAAAAAGGTACAAAAGCTGTCACTGGGGCTGTACCTTTTTAAATGTACACTTTTGTACCCAAAGGCTGCATATCGGTACCTTAGTGGTACATATTAGCATCTAAAATGTACATATTAACACCTAAATGTACTTATTAAAACATAAAATGTACATATTAACGCATAAAATGTACATATTAGCACCTAAAATGTACATATTAAAACCTAAAGTGTACTTATTAGCACCTAAAATGTACATATTAACACTTAAAATGTAATATTAGCACCTAAAATGGACAAAAGTTTACCTTTTGAAAAGGTACAGCCCCAGTGACAGCTTTTGTACCTTTTTTTCTAAGAGTGTATGTCTTTGCTGGACCATAAAATCATTATACATGTCTTTTTTTTTTTTCAACTATCAATGGCTGTTCTATCAGATGTTAGTCGGGAGGATGCGGATAAAAATGCAAAAACACAGAGATAAAGATAAAAAGTCATCTGTATAGTTTCCTAATAGCTTAATGTTTCATATCAATGTCTACATCTGTCTGATAATCCCAGAATCCTTTTTGTGTGTTGAAATTCTGGGCAGGGTGTAAGCTGCAGAAATTGCTGTAAGACAAGACCGATGGAAAATTTCCAAGAAATTGTTTGTGGCATATTTTTATTTATTTAGCTTAAGCCTTTTCCCCCAAACAATATCACTAAGTAATATCACTATATATTCTAAAGTCTTATCTGATTATAGTTGGCTGAGGATATGCAACGCTCAGTGAGGCTGTTGAACACACCATGTAAAAACTGTTTGTTCAATGAGTGAGTACATACATGATTTTCGCAAAAAATACAATGTGTACTCCATTTGTTGCCTGGCAACCTGGACCCTTGTAATCTGTTCACCATAGTGACTTTATCCTACTGCTGCTTTCATCATGCTTGCCAATTCATGGTTGTAATCAGCCTAAATACTCCCCAGCTGTGTGAATATGTTCTGGCTGGCCACTGCCAAAACACAGGCTCAGTCAATCAGATCAAAATCTAAATCACTCAACCATTTTTTTTATTATCTCACTTATGTAATGTGTAAATGTTGTTTCAGATGAGATTTCAAATGCACTTGTTCTTTTTTTTTTTTTTTGGAGTTATGCTGATAATGTTTAAATGACTTGAGTTTCTCCATTTCCACGAATATGAATATCCTATGACGACACGCAATCCCGTGTGTGCTTTTCTGTCCTTCACTTCAGATATAATGCATAATATCATAATACTGTGATTCTTTATCGGTGTTGCTTCAGGATGATTACCAAAATTGCACAAAATGAGCCTTGTTTATTCTAAGAAAAAATAAAATATGTTGTTAAAATCATAGACAAACATTATATTGAATCCATAATTATATCCTAAACTGAAACAGTCCCATATTTGCAGGATTTTGTGGATTTTTTCAGAAGAACATCATAACTCAAGATCAGATGAAAAAATTCCTGGAAAGGAGAAGAGGAAATGCTTTAACATGCTTTAAAGGGAGTTCGCTTTGAAATTAATTTTTAGTATCTTTTAGCTTACCTCAAGGGCATCCAAGATGTAGGTTTCTTTGTTATTTCAGTAGTTTCAATTTTGATATTTTTAGGTGAAATTGTTGTTGTCTGTCAGTCATATAATGCAAGTCTATGGTCACCACCTCAAAGAGCATGCACAGAGAAGTCCAGATTTAACATGATTTAAAGACTCGTAAGTACACATTGATGGCCTAAGACACGAAACGAGCGGTTTGTGTGAGAAAACGAACAGTATTTATATCGTTTTTACCTCTTGTAACCACAGCCATGTCCAAGTGATCTGAGGGCGCGGGCGCTTTGTGGCTGTGGTTACAAGAGGTAAAAACGATATAAATACTGTTCGTTTTCTCACACAAACCACTCGTTTCGCGTCTTAGGCCATCAATGTGTACTTACATTTACGAGTCATTAAATCATGTTTAATTTGGACTTCTCTGTGCATGCTCTTTGAGGTGGTGACCATAGACCTCCATTATATGACTGACAGACAAGAACGGTTTGACCTAAAAAAAATCAAAATTGAAAATACTGTGGAAACAAAGACACCTACATCTAAAAATTAATTTCAATGTGAACTATCCCTTTTATGCTTTGATATGATAACGTTATGTGTCAATCTCCTTTTAAAAATGGGCATTCCCAACGCATTCTCATCCTAGGGTGTCATATAGTGACGCTTTTGACAATGCCTATACATCCAACGCACATGGCACCTTTTAGCATCAATATACCACGCTTCGGTTATGGGTAGGTTTAAGTCTGGGGTAGGGTTAGGGTTAACCCCATATATATCTGCATCTCATATTGACGCTAAAGGGTGCCATGTGCGTTGGATGTATACCGTCAGTATATGACATCTTGGGATGAGAACGGGCTGGCATCCCCATACCTGTGATGACCAGTAATCAGTTCCACGTGTGTTCCATTCATTCGTTCGTTCATGCAACGGTGTGCATATGGTTGCCCTCAGTGACAATGACATTTGAGTGACAGTTCAACAAGCACAGTCTAAATGCAAAGCAGATTACAGGAATTTTCCACCATCATTTTTATGATGTGGATCCACAACATTGGATGAGTAAATCACTGTGTGTGTGTGTGTGTGTGTCTGCCTGTCTACGTAATCAATGTGCAATGTGTTTGTCCTAATAGTCTGTCTCTGCATGTCTCTTTGAAATCTGTACTCACTACAGGACAGAGATCTACGGCCAGAGGAAATTGAAGGTACAGAAATATCCGACATCACTGATATGCTTTATTTCATTAAGAGCGATAAATCCTCCCACCAACCAAAATAATATCGTTCCTTCGCTTATTGACTTCTCTCCCTCTTTCCACATGGATGCTTACCATTACCTCTCTCTGTTTATATATAAAAAATGACCTTCAGTCTCCTCTAAATCCCTTGGTAAGATACATTTAAAGGAATAATTCACCCAAATAATGAAAATCATTTCCGCGCACTCATGTCTTTCCAAGCCTTTTTCTTTGTTCAGTGGAAATTCAAAGAATGTTCCATAGCTCTCATTCACATTTCCCCATATTGAAAAAACGGCAAATGGAATTGGTTCTTTCCTGTCTCTAAACCTTTTGACCGAACTGATTAAATTTCAGTCCGCTCTCGCACCTTAAAAGTCAGGACTGAGCTTGACAGATTCTGCTTAGGCCTACTATTTGATTTCATTGTCTTCTTATATGGAAAAAAAAATGCTTTGGCTTAGGCTTTGCAATTGCATAAGTGCAAGTAATTTTGGTTGAACTATTTCTTCTACAAATTAAATGAGTGCCGTACCTTTATCCTTCAGAATCCTCCTACTTGGACTGATTACATAATGTCAACAAAGTCAGGAAGATGCTCTCTTCCTCTCTTTCTTTCTCTGCCTTCAGAGCTGAAAGAAGCCTTTCGCGAGTTTGACAAAGATAAGGACGGCTTCATTAGCTGTAAGGATCTGGGCGAGTGCATGAGGACGATGGGCTACATGCCCACTGAGATGGAGCTTATTGAACTCAGTCAGCAGATCTGTGAGTGGGAACCTTTTCATTTTCATTATACTTAGGCTAATTATCTCAGTTATACTCAAGAGAAGCATAAATATAACTTCTTAAATGATCGTGTTCTTGTTCACTAGGTGGCGGTAGAGTGGACTTCGAGGACTTTGTAGACCTGATGGGCCCAAAGATGTTGGCTGAGACTGCAGACATGATTGGAGTGAAAGAACTGAGAGAAGCTTTTAGAGAGGTTGGTGATCTAATAACTGTATAGATAAAGTATTAACCCCTTTATAATCAAATGGGTGATAAACTGAGAAATTAAATTTTCCTTGAGCTTTTGACATCTAAGAGGTCATCATATTATAAGAATATCCTGTAAGTTTCAGAACTGAAAACATCCTTTTTAGTCCAATAAACGCTTTTATTGACACCAGCCCCGGCAAACGACTCGTTTTTCAAAGTGGGGAACTATGACGTCAAAGAGGATAAAACATCACCCCTGATCAACGCCTACTTCAACACGGCCGGTTTAGCCCCACCCACCGATTCGCGCATTACACGCATTGCTAAATAACATAGATGCCTACCTCGTGATGACAAACCGGATCGAGCTACCGAGCAATACAAAATATTGTGCCGTGCCTGGTTGTGGAAGAAGACAGTGGCTTCCTCTGGATTCCAATAGGACTGCATGGTTATTTTTAATGACGTTCCCCTCCAGCTGATGAGGGTAAAACATTGTCCGTCTGGTCGCTTCATTTCATTGAGGATTGTTTTGTAAACCAGACTGGATTTTCAGACCGATTAAGGGTAAAGAACGGTGCTGTGCCGTCTATATTGGATCTGACAGGAATGGTGCAACACACGGACTCTGGGGCGAATCATTCCGGTAGCCATTTTACAACATTGGACGTTTTCAAAACAATTTCCTCCAAGTGCATCGACCGGTGAGTTGAAACTCATTATAATATGCAAAACTGCTATCCACTCACAGCAGTGGGCGTTTACTTCCAAGTCTTCAATGCGAGACGGCCATAAAAACCGAGTGTTTTTCAGGTAGGCTCAAAACTAGGGTAGAAAATAGCCTAATACTTATTCATTTTGATGTTTTTGAATGCAAAAACCAAGCGAACGTCATAAGTTGACCTCAGACAACAATATAATAAAATTAAAAAAGCCAGTTCATGACCCCTTTAACAGAAATGTTTTGTGTTGCTTATGCTTCCTCACCTGTTGCCTTAATTTGATCAAACAACTGCGAATATTATTACATTTTAACTGTTACAACTCTTTTTCCATTTAAAATGTAATTTAGTACTGTGGTGGCATAGCTTGATTTTCACCATCATTACTCCCATATATATATATATATATATATATATATGTATATATATATACACACACACATATATAGATTCCTTATTAGCGGCTGTTTCATTGGCGGACTATATACCCGTCCGCCATATTGGAGCGGTTAAAGCCGGTCAATGAACATTCAAGAGAAAGTTGACTGAGCATCTGCAGATTGCAACAGTAAATTAGACGCATGTATGAAAACTGACGATTTAGCCTACAACAATACAAAGACGCTAACGCAGCGTTAAAGGGATAGTGAAAAAAAACATTCTCACATGTAAAAGGTTATCCAATTTCTTTGGGAATTGAATTATCGGTGGTTGTGACATCATTTACTGTGGATGACGACACGCTGACTGTTGCAAGATGGCGTACGGACCGACGTGTCTGGAGCGGTCGAGTGAGGACATTTTTAAATTACTTTAATGCATCCTAATGCTGTTCACAGCCGGGTATAGCCATGATAGACTTTAAAATCTATAGCAGAAAATCACTAAAAAGCACTAGTAGTCAATGAATAGTTTCAACGCATTCTCACCCCAAGGCGTCACCTTTGACCATGCTTCAATATTTGACGTTTTAGGCGATCCTACGGCGTCATCTAACTGACGCTAAAGGAAAGCGTCAGTAGAGGACGCGGTTAGGTTTAGGTGTGGGGTGGGGGTAGGGTACACGCGACGCCTAGGGCGTCATCTAGCTGACGCTAAAGGGCGCCTAAAGCGTCAGATATTGAAGCATGTCCAAATGCTTCCCAAAGCGTCAGTTAGGTGACGCCTTGGGGGTGAGAATGGGCTGATAGTTTGGCGTATTGTATTCCAAAGTCGAAGTCACACTTTTTTTTTCTCTGTAAACTAATCTTTTAATTGATCTCTTTCTCTCAGTTTGATTCCAATGGTGATGGCCAGATCAGTCTGGCTGAACTGAGGGAAGCCATGAAGAAGCTGATGGGAGAGCAGCTCAACCACAAAGAGATTGATGAAATCCTCAGGGATGTTGACCTCAATGGAGACGGCCTGGTTGACTTTGAAGGTTAGAAAGAAAATTGTTCTCTTCTTGAATTTGATAGAACTTAGAGAAGTTCTATTTTTAGATTATATATATATATATATATATATATATATATATATATATATATATATATATATATAGTATAAACCAAAGCTGTTCTTGCACTAATGTACATTTGCAAACCAAGTACTTTGATAATTCAGCTGGAACTTTTCCCCTCTCATTATTTCTGTTTAGTTCATTATGTTTAATGGATGACACTGCATGCATTCATTTTAAATTAGAAATACAATTTCCCTTAAGCTTATGACATGAAAAAGCATTTTTTTTAATAACTTAAAACTTACTCCCCTGGCCAAAAAGACCATTCATTTAAACTGAGGGGACTTACACATAATGTAACAAATATATATGCATGGACAAACTAACTATTTTTCACCTTACCCTTCACAGAGTTTGTCCGAATGATGTCTCGCTAACTTAGAAGACACATGACAAAGGGAGAAAGCCATCAGTTTGCCAACTCCTAATGTGAAGAGTGAAATAATATGCGTCTCCTTTAATTAACTACCTTATGTAATTACACCATACTCTTTCCATACAGAGACCTTTATTTCACACATGGGCTTGATTTTATGACAAAGAGGAAAACTATGGTCTGACCAACTAACCATGACCTAGTCCAAAGAACACAACAACTTAACTAATTTATTAAAGTTTCAGAATTGTAAGGGGACCACAGTCTGTATAGCACACATTATCTACAAAAGTATGCTATAAAAAATTAATTTTAACTACTGACATTTGTATACAAGATGTACATGGTCATTGTGGATTGACAATGCAAAGGCAGATATAAATCAGTATTATGTGTGTTTGTGGGTCTAGAGTTCCTGTATGATGCTTTTAGGGCTTTGTTATGCTTTCCATGTGGGAACCACAGGACATTAGCATGCAAAACTGGTTATCGTACAACTACGGAAGAGTCTGGAATTACTGAACACAATTGCCATGGAGATCCCTTGTAAGAACCTGTTTCTGACACCCATGTGATCTCCCTTTGCAAACGTTTGTGTTTAAACCAATTTTGTTCTTTCTAACTGTTCTTGCAAACAGCACTGAACTATAAAAAACCATATTTTAATATTTTTATTGTTATTTCTGTATTCATAAATATTGTAAATATTCAATAACTAATTCAATTAAATGGAATTCGTTTAAACCTCTGACTGTTAACTCTTATTTCTGATTTTACTATTCCCTTTGTCATTTACAAAAGCTAAGGCCAAGACCGATCTGCATAATCAAGTATTTGACCTATTTTAAATTAATACATTGATATGTCGTGTATAGAGACTTCTAAAATGCTCTGTGAATTCTCTCTGTGTTTTGCCAGTTCTCTGCAGTGACGAAACACATAGACTGGATGAATGAAGGCCAGTAGAGTCAGGACAGTCAAGATGATGTTCACCTACAGAAATAGAAAAGTTAGTGATTATGTCCAGTTTACACAGGAAGAATTAATACTATTTTAATATTTTAGACTTAACTCACTTTTATTTAACCATATAACTTAGTTGCAGGTATTGTATGGAAGCCCATTTCTCGCCGTAATCAATTTTTATGCTTTGGACATAAAAAGATATACTGATGCCTTAAACACGTTTACACTCAGAAATTGCTAGTAAATTACGGCAAGTAACACATTTGAATTAAACGTGAAATATTGAAGTAGAAACATGTGTTCTTGTAAAATGTACTTTTTGACAACATAAAAAAGTGATAATTATGATATAAAAAGTGGAAATTGAGATAAAAGCTATATTCTGACATTTAAAAATATATATTTTATGTCATAATTATGACTTTGTATGTCATAATCTATTACTTTTTATGTCATAATTATGATTTACTGAAGCATTTTTGTCTTCCAGAAACTGGCATCAACATCTAGCAGCCCCAATAAAGTATTTCAAACCTTAAATGAACACTTATAATGTATGAATTTACATTATATTTGATAACAAAATATTTTCTCCTTTTCTCAGAACTAAGTTCACATCAACAGACATGTTTCACTTACATTTGTGAACCAGAAAGCGTGACAATAATTTTTGTCTTTATTTTTACAAAACAGGATCTTTAAAACTTTTTTGGGGGGGTGAAATGTTTCGCTTACATAGAAGGGGTCTCCTCCAAGAACTTTGTTGAGGGCGAAGCAGGGATACTGCAGTAATGACACCACAGCTGATAGGGACATCACTAGCCCATACAGCTTTCCAAAATGGCGGGCCGGAAACCTGTAGGAATTCAGATTCACTACGCTCAGTCTGCCAATCAAGTGACAATCGAGATATTTATATATCACATTTCCTTACGCTATGCTGATGAATGCAGCGTTCCCTCCATAGAGAAAAGAGCGGTTAAGGACCTGAAGGATGAATGTGACGTACTGGAGAGGGAGGAACGGAATGCTTGCACTGATGGAGAACAAGAGGCACTGCAGAGAGGTGAGGAGGAGAGACAGAACGGACGAGTGCAGGTCTGCTTCTCGTTCTGACATGCCTGCAAAAAGATGAGGGAGTGAGAAATGGATCTTGTGTAAAGGTGCGTTGTTAGAAGTCAGATCTTTAGATTTCTCTGTCAGCTGACCTGGACCAAGGGGTTTTCTTTTGTGTCTGTCCATAAGCAGGCCATTCCAGGGAGCACAGAGAACTCCACAGAGCTGGGTGAAAGCAAACGCATTGGTGTACTCGCTCACTGAGAATGAAAAAGAGATCATAGCCATAACCTATCAATTCTGCACCTATCACAGTAAGGCTTAAGCAGGTGAGATACCAATGCCATTCAGAATTGTAATGATAATTGAACAAAATCCAATTAAATTCTTGAATTTGAGCTGGTGTATCAAAAAGGATGCAGAATTGTAATTCGATTTTGTAATTAAATGTAGAATCAGAATCAGTATATTATAGTATAGTTTTATTGCATTTTCTTGTAAAAAATATACACAAGAATATTAAAGGAGTAGTTCACTTTTTTAAAAAAACTTTTGCTGATATTTTACTCACCCCCATGTCATCCAAGATGTCCACGTCTTTCTTTCTTCAGTCGAAAAGAAATGAAGGTTTTTGATGAAAACATTCCAGGATTTTCTCCATGTAATGGACTTCAATGGGAACCAAACGGTTCAAGGTCCAAATGAGAGTTTCAGTGCAGCTTCAAATGGCTTTAAACAACACCAGACGATGAATAAGGGTCTTATATAGCAAAACGATAGGTCATTTGAAAAATATATTAATAAGTTTAAGTTTTATAAGCACAAATGTTTGCCTTGCTCTGTTCTGTAGTTCCGTTCGTGACTCTCCTGTTCAAACTCGTTCATCAAAATGACCAGATCTTTTTTCGAGTCATGACTCGAATGGTCCAGATGAGACCCTTATTCATCACCCGATGTCGTTTAAAACCATTTGAAGCTGCATTGAAACTCTCATTTGGACCTTGAACCGTGTGGTTCCCATTAAAGTCCATTATATGGAGAAAATCCTGGAATGTTTTCATCAAAAACCTTAATTTCTTTTCGACTGAAGAAAGAAAGACATGGATATCTTGGATTATCAGCAAGTTTTTTTTTTTAAAGTGAACTACTCCTTTAAGCAACAAAAACTGTCTTTAACATTGATAATAATGAGCAATCAGCATATTAAAATGATTTCTGAAGGATTGTGTGACATATTGATGCTGAAAATTCAGCTTTGCTATCACAATATTTTAAATTTTAAAATATATTACAATAAAAAACAGAAATTTTAAATTGTAATAATATTTCATAATATTACTGTTGTTGTTTTTTGAACGCGAAAAAAAAAACATAGCCTTTGTGAGAAAATGAGACTTATTTACATATTTACATATAACACATATTTAAAAAGGATTAAATATTTAATATATTAAAATCTACAAGTTCATGGAGCATGGTGCAAAATTACTTTATTAGCCAAATGCTTAAATTCACCCCAAAGTCTGATGTGTGACTGTGTTGAATTAATCTTCCTGTCAATCCAATTTAAATTCCAGTTCCAGAAAGTCCTACCATTAACAAAGAATTACAGAATTAATTAAAAAGCATCATCGTAGATAGAAAATAATTTGTTTACCAATGACTGGGTCTTGGTTGGCCAGTCTGTTCAGCATTGGATTCAGAGTTCCGATGAAGAAATAATGGCGAAGCTGCATTACTGACAGCCATATGAGGTGCCACAGGAAGAACCAGGACAGAACACAGCTCCTAAAACTGTCTACAGAAAAAAATACTTTAAGTCAGCAATTGTGTACCTCTTATTTTCTTCCAAAGTAGGATCTAGGATGGCCAAGCAGCACCTTTCTCAGAGTTGTGTGTTTGCTGTAGTGAGTCGGTCTCCAGTGGCTCATCATCTGCACCTCTTCCTCTGTCTGAATTCGGGTCCTGCTTTGCCTCGTACTCCTCAACGTTGTAGCTATTTGATTTAGCACAGCTCATCCTGTATATAAGGATTTGCATTGATTTTGAGCTACTAATACTAATATTACGAGTCTGAATGATGTACTATAAACTTAAAAATAAATGGGTAACACTTTACAATAAGGTTCATTAGTTGACATTAGTTAACTACCATAGTTAATATGAACTAAGAATGAACAATACTTCTTGCCTTGGCTTTTGGCTTGCTTAGTTGGGGACATTTAATATTCAACAATATTATTGATCTGTGTTGTTCTTATTATCAATGTGAAGCTCCTTTGATACAATCTGTATTGTAAAAAGCACTATATAAATAAAGGTGACTTGACTTCTTCAGCGTTTATTAATCTTAGTAAATATTAATTTTAACATTTACTATTATTCCGTTATTAAAATCAAAGGTTGTATTTGTTAACATTAGTTAATGCACTGTGAACTAACATGAACAAACAATGAACAGCTGTTTTATTTTATTAAATAATATAATATACAACAAAGATTAATATTTACTGTAACAAATGTGTCATTGTTATTTCACGTTAGATAATAGATTAACTAATGTTAACTTCACTCTAAAAAAATGCTGGGTTGTTTCAACCCAAATTTGGGTCAAATATGGAAAAACCCAAATGTTGGATTAAAAATGTAATTAAAAAAATTACAGCTGAGAGTGAAATTTGAAGTTGGGTTAAAATTTTAAATTACATTTTTAACCCAACATTTGGGTTTGTCCATTTGACCGAAATTTGGGTTGAAACAACCGAGTCTTTTTTAGAGTGTAATGAGCCTAGTTGTAAAGTGTTACCAATAAATGTTCTTTATTTGAATCAATGATGAAGAACCTTTAACATCCATGGAATATTTCCGAAAGGTTCTTTGAAAATGTTTCTTTAAAATTATTAAATGTTCATCACACTAAGAAAAAAGTGTACTTTTAAGTACAGACCACTGAAAGGTTCTTTAGGGGAACCAAAACTGCTCAAGAAACATTTATTATTATCATCAATTTTTAAAACTGCTCAATATTGATTAATAGAAAGTTCGAAATAACCGCATATATTTAAAATAGATATCTTCTGTAACAATGTAAAAGTCACTTTTGATATAATGCATTTTTGACAAATAAAAGAAATCATTTTACTGACCCCAAACTTTCAAAAGGTCCTATAAATCCACTTGTCGTTTCACTCACCCATATTTGTAGTTCTCTGGGATGGGATAGGGAATGTGTGATGTTGGCATAAGGAAGAGAGTCCGGAGAAGATGAATAAGATTACAGGTCGAGAGGAAGAGGAATGAAGAGCGAAGAGAGACCCCTTTCTCATAAAGCACCTTCAGAAATGGTTTTACAGGGTTTCATGGGTTGCATGAACAGCTGATAAAAACGTTGCATAGGTCTATATGTGTGTGTGTGTGTGTTTGTTTGTGATGATTACCTTAATGATCAGAAAGATAACTGATGAAGAGTCAAAGGCCCCATTATAGACTGTGATAATGGTTGATCTATGAGTGACAAAAAGGTTCCCCACCTGTAATGAGGATAATTCAAATAAGCAATTTAGCATACCCTTATTGTATTGCATGTATGAACTATAATCATTCATGAACATACCTGCATATTTGTCATTAGAAATAAAATCCCCCCTACAGCTATGAAGGACAGAGCAGGAAAAAGCAAAAAAGAGAGAACTGTTTGAGGAAAAAGAGAGGAAAATTAGTCATACCGAATAGGCCCGTGACATGTGTGATTATTAGTTCACTTTTTTCAGTCAGTCTTTACCTTTATTGGAGAATGCCACAATTAAAGTGCCGGTGGTATAAAGAAATCTACAAAAACAATGATTATATCATTAGCATTAGCATAACAGTGGAAAGAAACTTTGTGTTTATGGTTGATGTGACCGAGGGGTAGTAAGTAAATGGTAAAAAGGGTTGGACCAAGGACGGACCCCTGTGGAGTGCCACAAGGGTCCGTCCTTGGTCCAACCCTAAACCTCATGTCATCCAAGATGTCCATGTCATTCTTCCTTTAGTCGAAAAGAAATTAAGGTTTTTGATGAAAACATTCCAGGAATGTCATTTCATCAAAATGAACGAATCTTTTTTCGAGTCATTTGGTTCATTTAGCGAACGAAATGAACGAAATGACTCGAAAAAAGATTTGTTCGTTTTGATGAACGAGTTCGCACAGGAGAGTCATTTATTTATTTTTGAAATGGCCGATCGTTTCGCTATAGATAAGATCCTTATTCATCGTCTGGCATCGTTTAAAGCCCTTTGAACAGTTTGCAGTTTGCACTGAAACTCTCATTTGGACCTTGAACCGTTTGGTGCCCAGTAAAGTCCATTAAATGGAGAAAAATCCTGGAAGGTTTTCGTCAAAAACCTTAATATCTTTTCGACTGAAGAAAGAAAAACATGGACATCTTGGATGACATGGGGGTGAGTAAATTATCAGCAAAAGTTTTTTTTAAAAGTGAACTACTCCTTTAAAATTTGGATCACAGCTTGGTAAGCAATTTTACAGTCCAAATTTTGCACAACATATATTGTATCAAATAAAAAATAAAAAGGTTTTGTTCAGTATATTTGCTTTACGGTAAACTTAAAAAATTCCATTACTTTTTTACATTTTCATTTTTTTAAGTGCTCTCTGACTTTTACGATAATCTTCTGAGTTTAAAAAGAGACCAACCTTAGGCCTGTATTCCAAAGCATTCATGATGAACTAAAACCAGATCTATGCCAAAAAAGAGGGGTGACCGTAAACAGGTTAAATGCTCAAATATTATTGGGGCGATTCAGTGTTTCCCTTTTTGTAAGTTTTAAGAACAAGTGGCAACTAACATTACACAACTGCAAATATTTGTGGCAGTTTTACTTAGGGTCTGTTTTTTAATGTCTGCAATGCACAAAGCTCTGTTTTTGGAGTCCAGTCAAACGCCCACGATGAGTTATCTGCTTAAAGCACACCCCACTCACAATCAGATACACTTCTTGCCTCCACTGCAGAGACACTTGCCTTAATTCTTGCCTGATCTCTGTTTTACATCCTACAAGGGACTAACTCACATGGCCAAAAACCGCGTTGCCATCGTGCCAAAGTGGTCGTAGACAAATCCGTTGGGCAGAGTGAGAAAGTTGTTCATGAACGAGGCCACGGTAAAGACCGATGAGAAATTCTCATCTTGCAGACTGCAATCTAAAGCGAAAACAGATAAGCAATGCACCAAAAGCATAAAATTAAGTGAACCATCTAATACAATAAAAGCAACCATTGTAAATGACCTCACCTGAGCCAAGTTCTCCTCTAGCATCTGTCACATTGATGCATAGATCGCTGAAGTAGCCATCTGTCTTCAGGACAAACACGAGAGACGCCCAGCCAAACACGACTCCAGCGAAACACAAGCACTCCAGCAGTCCTGTAGCCAGAGTCAACTTATACCTCATCCCCATCCCAGATGATCCCTTGCATCCCAGCATCCTCTGCGTCCACGCCGTCAGGGTCAGGAACACTTTTAGATCCACTTGTATAGGAAAGCACACTTGCCAATCTGTTTAAATGAGCTGATCCATTTCTCTTGTTTGTGTGTTACAGCTTGCTCATATTTGACCAGAAACACACCATGCAAGCCAATATATGGTGGTAGAGATAAAGCTTGTCACGTGTTTGAACTAAATTTAAGTTGTGCATGCTCTTCTCAAGGGAGCGGGCTTTAGATCTGCTGCTGAAAACAACTTGACAACATTTAAGGTGCATTCATAAAGATTCACTGCAGGGTGGGATTTATTATTTTAATGGCTATTTGTGTGATCCCATTTATGCATGTTTGTTTTCAGCATCTTTTTATGCAAATCTCACCCTCTTTACGCATGTGTCTGAAGTTTATGTAAAACTGCAAGAAGACAAAACAGACAAAGAAATGTTTTAGTTCAAATTTTACTGGTGCTATACCATGTAATCAATATAAAGAATTCTGCCAAAACACACATCTGTCAGATCATTACATGGCCTCCAAAAATACTTGATTCTAATTGGTCAGCACTGAGTGGTGAAGTGTTTTGTATAATGACCCCTAAACTGGATATTTACCTGTGCTACTTTTGTATTACTTTTGTCTTTTTTGCACTGCAAATTACAATCTTCACCTAGCACCAAATTGGGGTCATGAGGCATATTGTCTGTAATAACAATAGATCAGAGGTTATTTAATTATATGGCGAGCATTAAACAAAACAGCTAAAATTTTGAACAATACAATAATAATAATACATTAAAAGTGTTAGGAAGATTGTTTTCATATGTCATTTTTACATTATATATTTAAAAAAAATTAAATTTTGCATTCGGATTGGAACAGACGTTGTGATAGCCCTTTCTTGTTGTGATACAATTGTTAAAGATTACGCGGGTATTTGAACTTTTTTTTTTTTTTTTTTTTTAAAGATGTGCACTGATAAATCATTTAGGCTATAGTAAATAATGCAATATTCCATTTAAAAAATCGTCCTTCTTTATTTAACTCAAATCAATGTCTCATGTCCACGTTAGGCTTAGTAGGCTATAGCAAAGAAACCCTGACGCAAGAGGTCTTATCACGATGCCTTACATCATTTAGAGACATTCTGCTGCTTTGTCAAGTTTTCTTGAAATGTGACATAAGGTTAAAATCACTGATGGCAGTAGGTTATGGCACACATGCGCGCTCTATGTGGACAGTTGACTAATCCAGATTATGTCTGCGCGCTCTAATCTCTCTAACAAGAACAACAGTTTTCCTCGTCCAACTTTTTTTTACGGATAATGTAAAGTATATCCCAGATGCAGGCGATAAATCAGACATAATCATAAAAGAGCGTCAAATCAAATTAAAACCATCTAAAATTAACTGAATTCTGTTGACATCGTTTCCATTCCAGTTTTGAGCAATAATAGCTAGCTACACTAAATCTATGGGCATGATCAGTCAAATAATCGAAACAAAATTTTAAATAGTTTCTCCATATCCAAATTTGCGTATAGACATCTACTCACGACGTTCTTCTCGTCACATTGATGTGAATCAGGGAATCGCCGAAGCGCTGCAAATTCCCGTTTCGAGCTGAACAGCAGTTCTCGTGCACGTCTACGCGCGTTCATGAGCCTGGCAATTAGGCTACTAAAGGTAATCACAACACGAACATGTTTAGCACAAACTAATATTACAGATTTATCAGCAACAGTCCACACCAGTTATTATTTTAAATAATAACATGCTTAAATTCTAAATGCATGACTATTGAAAAAGGCCTTTATTTACAGTAGGCCTAGCCTATATGTTGTACCCATTTTCAATGCAAAGTGACACCTCTTTTATGTGGATGTGTGTGAGGTAAAGCAGAGCATGCGAAAGCAAGGATATGACCAGAAAAGGTTAAATGATGGGCTTGCAGTTCCTGGCCTACATCAATCCTGCCTGGTTTTATAGATAATTAAATCTTGTGGCCATCTGGCTCCCTCTTGTGTATTGACATTAAACCTTCGTGTGTTTGAATTTATGGTTTGAACGTGCTTGGCAAGTGCTTAAGACTCTAGTAAAAATAAATTTGTTTTGTGTAAAAGGTGAAGATCTGGATCAAATGTTTGTGTGCAAAAGAAAAACTGGATACTAAAATAAAAATGTTTTCTGAAAAATATGACGCACTATACTGGAAAAGTTTCCTATAGCCTACAGTATAATAATTGATACTGAAAAGAGACTGATAAAACATACTATAATACTGAAACTGACAATGTTTTCAGCTCCATAGAATCCTCCAATAAGAACATGCACTGTTAAGGACATGCACTGCTAAACAGTCATACATTGATCAAAGGATGACAAAGATTTTTAACCGGGCTGTCAAACGATTAATCGCAAATAAAAAATAAAAGTTTGTGTTTACATAATATGTGTGGGTGCACTGTGTATAATTATTTTGTATATATAAATACACACACATGCATGTATATTTAAGAAAAAAAAATATTTATATATAAAATATTTATATTTACATATAATATAAAGTATATATGAATCTATATACAGTATATACATGAAAATATTTCTTAAATATATACAAGCATGTGTGTGTATTTATATATATAAACACAAACTTTTATTTTGGATGCGATTAATCGCGATTAATCGTTTGACAGCCATATGTATATATATGTATATATATGTATATATATATATATATATATATATATATAGGCATTACCTTGATTTAATCATTATTTTGATCTACATCATGGTAAAATTGTTAGGCGTTCTTAATGTAATTTACCTCTCATTTGAGTTTGGGAAGAAAATAACTTTGCTTGTAACATTTTCCCATCAGATCATATTACATGGCACTACTGTACAATGGACACTAGATGGAGCCAAGAGAACTCTAACCAACCACAATGAGTTCAATCAATTATTTCATACACTGCCACATTTGGCAGAAATAAACATTCTGCGACTGATCCTGTCTCTGTATCCTCTTCTTGTCACCTCAATGAAAAACTGGTAATCAGCTCTTTCTTGGTTTGGCCACCTATAGTCTGTCAGCCTTTGCATTCAGGTTGTGATGTAAATATAAACCTGTCTTACCCTCAGCTGCTGGGCCAGAGGTGAGGCATCACCTGCCGAATCCTCTACCTATTTGTGTCCTGAGACATTATGAACAATCCTAGATGGTTGCTTCCTTTTATATTTTTGATCTGAGTCTCCTATAGCTCCTCATTGGTGACAGTCTAGTTGATGATGTTGAATCCCAGAGACTTTTCAAGAAAGTCTGCATTATGTGTGAAATGCACCATCTTGATTTTATACAACAGACTGGTTCCATATTTAACCCTAAAACCGTATTGTGGACAAATGTGGGCAAAATAGTTTTGATTTATTTTTAAAAATACTTCTCTTGATCTGAGCAGTACAAGACTTGGCTACTTTTCATAAGTTTGCCTCCTGAACACACCCATTTTTATTTTTTTTTATTTTTTTTTTATTTTTTTTTTACTTAATACTACAATGTTAAGTGGGTGAAAAAAAACTCCTTAATCTTGTATTTGGGTCAAAAATAGAAATGATTGGGAAAAACTGTAATTTAGAGCATTCTAAAATAAGCCAAAATAAGACACCAGGTGACAGCAAAGTCACTTCATCTTTAGGTTTTAGCTCTAAGAACTTATTGGAATGATATTTTAATGTAGTTAAAAATAAAATAAAAAATAAAACATAAAAATAAGCATAATTTACATAGAAAATATGTTACTTTTTGAAGTAAAAAAATTTAAAATACCCCCAAAATAAAAAAAATAAAAAAAACACCATAAATGGATAGACAAAACTTTATCGAAGACAGTGATAGCATTTATAATAAATAAAAATTAGGATCACACATGAGTCCTCTGTGCCCACATTTGTCCACAATTACAGGATTAAGGAGGGCTACGTTGAAGATTCTTCACTTGATGTTAAAAGAATCTGCTTGAGCTCCAAACCAAGGCCTTATTGCCTTTTTTTTTTCGTCAGTCCTTGAAATGGTCAGGATTCCACTCTGACCTTAATTGTGGCATTCTGAGAGAACATCGGGAACTAGCAGATATAGAAAAAACAATTGACCCAGATGGGCATTCACTACCGTTCAATAGTTTGGGGTGAGGAGGATTTCATGCACACAATGCTGCATTTATTTGATCAAAAATTCACACAGAAATATTGTAAAAATGTATTACGATTTTAAAGAACTGTTTTCTATTATATATATATATATATATATATATGTGTGTGTGTGTGTGTGTGTGTGTGTGTGTGTGTGTGTGTATGTATATATATATATATATATATATATATATATATATATGTGTGATTTATTCCTCTATTCCTCTGTTGACAAAGCTGAATTTTCAGCATACAGTCTGTCACATGATCCTTTTTCTAATATGCTGATTTGCTGCTCAAGAAACATTTCAAACATTTCTGTTTTTCAACAAACAGTTGATGCTTGATTCTTGAGACTGTGGTTCTTTTTTCAGGATTCTTTATTGATAAGAAAGTTCAAAAGAACAGCATTTATTTGAAATAAAAATCATAATCAACTTTTTTTTTTACAATAATGTTACTTTTTTTATAATGTCACTTTTGCATCCATGCTAAATAAAAGTATTCAATTCTTTCAAAAGAAAAAAAAAATCATACTGACCACCAAATTTTGAATGGTGTATATTTTATGGCCTCAGACTACGTTGATGACTAAAACTGGAGTATAAATAATGTAGTGCATCAGTGTGGATTTGTAGAAGTGTGTCATAATAAAGATATTTGTATATTCGTTTTAGGGGGGTCAGGGTTACCTATGCCTTATAATGCATAACATAATAGATAAATCCTTTCCAAAAGCACAATCCAAAATTACCAAAAGATAGCAATTGCGCATGCTTTGCATCATATTCTTTATTATTAAATATCTGACAAAGCCTGTGCGATTAAATATGTTGAAGTGATCCTAAACCTCATTTGTTTTGCAATTAAATTACTCCCATACTTTGGGCTAGTTTTTTTTTTTTTTTTTAGCAGCAAGCTGCCCTGTGGCTACCAGTGTGTGAACTTTAACAGTCACTGATATGCAATGTCACATGGACAACTGTGGAATTCTCGTTGTAGCTGCTGAACTTTTTGTGCACCCTAGGGTCAAGGGAGTTACCTGACATATAAGGAGCTATATTGCACGACTCTGACTCAACTACTGAATGCTTTAATCCACAAACTCCCTACTGACTGGTTGTGTCGAGCCCTGTTCTCAACATCTGAACTGAGTTTTAATATGAGCTGAGCTTGATTTCCTGGGTGGGGAACTCCTGTTCCTGTAACCTCCCACATTAAAATGAAAGGTTAAGATGACAATGACTAGATATGACTGTTGCTTCGCTGGTCACAAAGTCTGATCATGAGTCTGATCATGAGTCATCCTGGTTTAAGAAATATAGGAAATTACTTAATTAATTATAACATTTTGTCTTCAGCTGGTCAATTTCAAATTTAAAAATAGACAGACAAAACACAGACAATTTGTTTTGTCAACAGATAATATTTCATTGACATTTAAAAAGCTTATCTGAAAGCATGAACCAGTTATCACAAACACCCAATCTCACTGTTTTGTTCTTTGATTATGCTGTAATTCTAAAATAGTCTGTTTCTCAAACCTTCAAGTGACACATCCATCTAGTGACTGGATGAATTATTCTAATGAGATGAACAGAGATGGACCAAGACATTAATAATTCACATGTTTTGAATGCAATATCAGTTCTGTGGTAACAAGTGAAGGTCCATCAAGATTATAATCAAACAGAATAGAAATAATCACCACTAACTTCACTATGAGATACATCATATAAATTTAAAAACACTCAAGGCACAATTAACACTGCTTGAATCCTTGTAATCTGAGGAACCCTAAATTATGCTTCAAGTTTGATCATTCAGGCTAAATTGCAGGAGAACTAAAATGAGGAAATACAACAAAAAACAGAAATACATTAAAATAATAAACAAAGGGTAAAAACCAAACGAAAGAAAGAAAAATTATATCACAGATTAATTTAGGCTATTAACAAAGGAGATTTAATAAATATTAACCTACGTAGGCTACGACTAAATTGTGCCAGAAAAACTTACATTATTTATTTATTTGTTGTTTATTTTATCACAGCGTACAATGTTATTTACACTTTAAAAAATGCTCGGTTGTTTTAAACCAATTTTGGGTAAAAATGTAATTTAAAAATGTATATATATTTTACCCAAAATTGGGTTAAAACAACCCAGCATTTTTTAGAGTGTATTTATTGTTGTTTATTTAATTTTAAATTCTTTATATATCGTTCCCCATAAACTATAGCTTATTTTTTGGTGGAATTCTCCAATCATTCCAACACGAAGGTGCCGCGAAAAGTCGTTTCGAGATATATTAACAATGCCCGATAATTACTGCAACGAATAACTGCACTTAAGTGCGTTTACATTTATAAGCCCATTTATTTTTGCAGTGTAAAATTACGTTTTTCGTTCGCTCGCATATTAAAAAGTCAGACTCGTGTGTCCCCGCCCAAGCGGTGTCGGTGAGCTGAACTCCTGTTTCAGGGGAGGGGTCAGACGCTTCGCAGTGGGACGACGAGAGCAAAGAGAGGAGTGAACAAGGGGAGCGAGATAGATTGGTGGGTTTTTAAAAAGACTGCTTAAATTTGTTCATATCACGTTTCTTCTTTGTTTTGCTTCATCCAGGGGAAACGCGTTACAGGTCACGCGTTAGAAAGCGAGCTCATAAAATAGGACAGATGCATTTGGCGTAGCGTGGGGCTGAAACGCCCAAATATAGAGCAGCAAACGTTTGGAATTACAATCACTTCCTACCGCTTGGAAAATCTGAAACTGGCCATAGAGAAGCCCGTTTCGATAGGCCACGACCTCACATCGGGACTTTAACGAAACCAAAAACAAAGGTAGACACTATGGAAACTCTTCTGTTTGTTCTCATATCTCAGTTGGCTTTCTTTGTTGTCCTCTGGTTTTCCTTGTTTGGCCTCTTAATAGTGGAGTAGAACAAAGTTAGCCAGCTCTCCATGTTAGCAAGCTAACGTTAGTGGCGTTAGCTGCTGTGCTAATCGAAATGGCACGAGCGTGAGGATCATTGGGAAGGAGGAAGCTTGTTTCCCAGAAATCCCCTAAAGTTCATTTTTAAATCGAGTGCATAGTATTTTCCTATAATTGTAATGCTGGCTTCGTGAAAGAGATCCTGATAACGGAGCGTTTCGGTGTTTCCTCCCAACCTTATTGCAGAGATCCAGGATAAATGGAATAGATAAAGTTATTGGTTTAGAGAACTCTAACGTTAGTTTTATGTGCGTTAGTAAACATTATTACGATGCTCCTAATTGTAATTGTGCTCATAAATCTGCATGTCTGCAAATGAATCCCGAAATTGATTTGCATTGGGATTAACGTTAGCTTCAGTGCCTTTGATCTATAATGTGACGATTTCAATAGTTTTTACACCTCTGTGAGTATTTTCTTCCATAATACACTTTCAGGACCGTAATGTATTTTGATAGGGTTGTCAGTATGATTTCTATATATGAATTGAAAGTGGATAGTAATGCATTTATGGGTGAATAAATGGCAGTGAGTGTGAAATGTTCACTGCAGTGAAGTAAAACGGGTCAAGGCCCATTAACACACCTGAGTTTGCGGAAGTCACCTGACCATTTTAAAAAGCATTGTTTTTTTTGATAACGCGAGTTGCTAAATATAATAGCCATTCATTTTAAATTCAATTGAACGAATACGCGTGGTTCTTAATGAATTACTGGCTCTTATGGATTTTTTATTATTACTTCGGAGTGAGAATGAATATATTTGAGTTTAATTGTGATTTTTAGTGCAGTATATTCGCATGTTTTGGATTCAAATATGGAGTATCACATTCGCACTTACTGCTTTACCTGAACTGATCACAGGTGCACAGACTATTTCTCAGGTTTACGTGACTTTGACTCCGACTAGCGTTTTTTCCCAGAAGAGGGCGAAATTCGGTCAGTTTACTCATCATGTATATGCAATAATCTTTACGAAAAAAAGTTTGGGAACCTGTTGAGTTAGTATTTTGAAAGGGTGTGAATGTGGGGGAAGGGAAAGGCGCGGTTCTCTCTCTCTCTGTCTGTGTGTGTTAACAGTGACTCCCATTTACACACTGTAGGTTTAACGGTGTGTGTGTGTTTTTAAAGTCCCCGTGAAATCAAAATTGAACCTATTTACTTTGTTAGCGCATATTACTAGTCTTGTGGTGAACAATTAATCCGTGCAAGTAAAAATATATTTAAAAAATGTTTTACCTTGGTAATCTTTAATCAAAATCTGAAAAGTTACTTCCGGTCTGGAACGGTTTCTTTTTCTGATGACGTAGGTTTCACAGTTTGGGTGGGGAAACGCTTAACCACTCCCTTCAAGCCGTTAGTTTGCTATGAGCGAGAGATGGCGAGGAGGAGCGCTAGAGTAAAACCCTGCCCTCTGTTCAATATTCCGTTTCACTTGGAAATACGTCACAGCACTGGAGAAAAATCGTTTGCAACTTCCGGTTCACGGGGACTTTAACCTCACGTCCAGTCTCTGAGAGTCCAATGAGAACCTCAGCGTGAGTCAGTGCCGCTCATAATGCTTATCAGACCCCGAGCAAAACGCCTCAAAGCTGGAATGTTTGGGATTTTTTTCATTATCGTCTACCTTGACCTGAGAGGGCCGGTACATGTGTACACTCGCCCGATTTGGGACGCCCCCCACCCTTTTAGGGAGCTCAATTCTCCCGGCCGTTACTAAAGAATTGGTCAAAAGCTGTGAGGGGAGGTGTGTCTTTGAAGACGACGAGTCAATGACGGGTAACCAAATAGTTTGACCGCTGTAATGACCGGCTATAATGTGAGCACCATGCAGGGTGTGTCTTTCAGGCGCGGAAGGACACAGCGCTGTTATTAAAAAAAACACTGTTTAATCATTTCTTAAGTAACATGAATACATTTACAAAATACAGTTAATCATACCTGTACATAAATTTAGCACTGAATTGTAGTGCCAATGCAAAAATAAATCAGTAAAGTGACATACACAGATTTTTATGAATGCAAAAAAAAAAAAAAAAAAGAACTAACTCTAAGAACAAATTTGAACCTTATGATAAAGGTAGGGTTGGCAATTTCGGAGAGGCTAGCTTTGAAAGCATTAGATCCCACCCTCCCTTCAGAGTGTCTCCAAAACCACACCTCTTCCAAAACACACGAACGTGTACTGCAAAAGAATACTCTGCAAAGCACGAGAGCCTGTTAAAATACCTCATGTCTCCAAGCACATAGTATTACAATAATATTGAACTTGAACAACTTGCATAGCTCTGACTTGTACCACCTAGTTTGCAGATTCATTTTGACATTGATAGTGTTGACATAGAAGTGCATAATCCGAGTCTGAGGACATGAGCAGCTCTGAGTAGAGCGTCACAGGAACTGCCATCTCTAAATTACGGTTATGGCGTGAACGCAGAAAAAGCTTGTTGTTTTGGTTCAGGAGTAACTGTAAGGTGGCGGCAGTTTGTTTGCGGCGCTGTGTGACTTTGTCTACAACGCTGCATATCCTGAGGGAACGTGCTGATGGCGTGTGATGTCCGCGTGAGCTGGGTGTACGGAGGTATGGAAAAACATAGGCTGACAGGCAGGTAGGTAGGACATTGGGTCATTGCATTCGGACCTAATGCTATGATTGGACTTTGTTTTTTTTTTATTTGGTCCTGAGACTTCAACAGAGGATATGTACTTTGTTTTTTTTAATAAATATATATTTTGATTAGTTCTATGATTGATTGTTATCAGGATCTGAAGATTTGCATACCAGTACAGAATATTTGAGCATTGTGTTGTCATGCATCAATGCAGAAATGTTTAGTAACTTTGACTAGGAGATTTGAGTTTCTGTTGTTATTTTATATGTTGAGGAGTTTTGAAACAGTTGTGGACCTTGGCAGTCCTGAACTTGGAAAATCAAGTATGCAAATTTTTGTCAATGAAGTTTTGCTAAAATTACAGATCTTACAGAATAAATTCAAGACCTTTTGTAACTTATTATATTGCTAACTTTTTTAAATGCATATTATGCATAATATTTTTAATACTACTGTAACTGTAAAAGTAAGGTGTTCTACACTTTATGTTGGGACAGTGGCTATTCACAATAGGCTACAGCCTCTAACGTCTTTGCTCAAAGGGATGGTTGACTCAAAAATCGTTGTCATTTACTCGCCATGTATATTTTTCTCCTGCAGAATTTTTTTTTAAAGATTGTTCAAAAACAGTTTTGGTGAACAGCATAGACTTCCTTTGGATGGACAATAGAACACAATGTTTTTTTTATTTTTTATTTTTTTTATTTGTGCTTTGGCAGATACAGGCTTTAACAGTTTGTGGCCTGAGAGCCTATCGTGATCTGCAGCTACTCAGAACTAAGAATGTGTAAAAAGTGGCAATAAGCATCAAGATATCACAGTTTTTTGCTAAGGAGATGTTTGTTTAGTCTCTTCTTGAAGGCCTGAATATTCTTTGAGGTGATTTCACCTAGGTGATTGTGAGGTGATTGTGTCTCAATCATCTTTTATATTCCTCAAAAGTAAAAGTCATTTAGATTTTAAATTAGCAATTAAAGAACAGTTTAGATGGTGTAGAATCTTACCATGATCTTATTTTAATACATATTTGAAGAGAACCAACTAGCCAGTACTTTTCCAAAAAGCAGTCTCCAAAATGTTATTTTATTTTTTGTTTGAAAAATTGATTTGATCAGAATTGAAGTTGATCTCATCAAACCCAGTTTGTGAGTAATAATAACTCTTAAAGAGTTAGTTGATGTTTGAATTGCTGTTTTTTTAGAAGTTGAATAGGATGAGAACTAAGAAGGCTTCACTGAATAGCAGAGTTATTCTTCCAAATGTATTGGGAAGTCCTATTTACTCATAAATTGTTCATATGATGATCATTTCCAGTTCTATCAAAAATGGTCCACTCTAATATATGAATTGTATCTCTGTTGAACCAATTTGGCAAAATAAAAATGAATTGGTGCCTGTTCTATTGCATTTCTTGCAAAGGGAAGAGCTGTGTGGAGAGAAGTAGTGCTAGTAATAGTTCTTCCAAGCAAGGAGTGCATGTTTTAAAAAAAGCACATCCTCTTCTTTTCCCTTAGTGGTTACAGCACTATACTTTAGATTTTCAAATTCCAGGAAGTGACAGGAAAAGAAAGGACGCCCCGCCCATGGTTGTTACCTTTTACCTGCAGTAACGTTCTCAGGTTGATGTTTAAAAAGTGTTGCGTCACCGGCACACCCATTTCCTGGTCTATGCGGTGTGACTGCAAAGCTGTCTGAATGAGAAGTAAAGGCTATAATGTGGAATAATTGATTGATGTACATGCTGAAAAGGTCAGTATGCTTCCCTAACGCTTTGAGATTTGAACACACTAGAGATATAGTGGGTTAAAGCACATGGCTGATCGTAGTTCAGTTGGCTGTGTGTGTACCAAAGTTCACTGAGCATTAGTTTGGAGCCAGGCCATTGCTGATGGTGTTGCTCTTTACATTTCAGCATTGCCTGAGTCAGCAGGAACCAAAAAGCTTGTGTGATGTTTGGTGAAATAGTTCTACAATTATGCTATCATTGGAATTCTCTCATTGCTATGTGAATTTAAATGGTGTTTTCCTACTTGACACCTGTATTGACTTTGTCTCAAAGTCACTCCATATAAAGGCACATCATAGTCAGCTTATTGTTTTTCTTCTCATAATCCACATATTTGGAGCAGCAGAAGCTGTTGTCTGAATTGCCTCCCACGTGCATATGATATGATGATCATATTTGACTGCCTGCTGCAGCTGCAATCTGTTATACAGCACAATCTATTCACTTGTCCTTTATGTGTTTTAAACTGTGTTAAACTTTGTCCTGTTACACTGTATTTTACTATAAGTATTATCTCGGCCCAAGGTGTTTAGAGTTTGGATGGTTAGTGGCTTAGGTGTCTAATACCTTTGCTATCCCATTAGAGGACGCAAATGACTAAGCACCGACTAATTAATTTACTCAGGCTTATGTCTAATACTGTCAGAGTTCTATAATCAAGTGTTGATGATGCCTTGTCACACAGGGCACTTTTGCTTTAATCCCACTGTGATTCATCATGCACCAAAACCCACCAAAACTGCCCTGAGGGTTTTGGTTAAGGGGTGGGAATCTCTAGGCACCTCACGATTTGATTCGATTACGATTCAGAGGGTTGCGATTCGATGCTAAAGTGATTATCGATTTTCTGAATCTTTTTTTGTGTGTGTGTGTCTGTACCCATAAAGAATTACTGGTAATGTACAATATATTTTATTAACATTGCAAAAAACCAACAGGAAAATAAATGTGTGCTTGAACTTGTAGCTAAATTAATAATATTACAAGGACAGGTGTTCTGACGATTCATGCTACCCATTGAAATTTTGATGTGCATTGATGTACATTTTCATGTGTTATGTAATTTCCCTTTAAAAATGCTAACTACCATATGAATATTTGTACAGTCAGAAAGTTTTCAGCTACTAAGCTGTACTTTGACAGTCAAATATGAATATTTGATAATAATTTTTCTTTTAACCATTTTAAAAATAAAAACAGTAGTCTAGTATATAGTAGCTGAATTGTATTATAATTGTATTTCATATAATATTAATCGACGTTCTCTGTAAACGATTCACGCTATGGTAGCATTTTTCGACAAGGCAGCACAAATCGTCAGAACATCGGTACAGCCAAGTGTTTTTCCTCCTCTAGGTGGAAACGTGTCATGGCTTCTCATATTTCTTTCTCATAAATTGTTTCCGAAATATTTTAGTTTTATTCTACAAAGCTTACAAATAGTGTGGCTCTTGTCCAGCTCCTTTCCCCCTTCAACTTCAGAAGCCAAAATATTTCCACACGTCAGCTTTTAACGAGGTTGTTTGGATTTCGCGCTCCGCCATGGCGTCTCTGTTATGTGCACGCCACTGACGGTCCGGGCACTGAACTTCCGCGCTTCAGAGTTCTGTCTGTTGCGTTTCATCAATATTACTTTATTATAAATCATTTTTTTTTTTTTTTTTTTTTTTGGAAAATCGATTTTTGACATTTGTGAATGAATTCCGAATTGTCCACGTCCGCATCGCAATGCATCTAATAATAATAATCTAATAATTTCCTCCACCCGTAGTTTTGGTGCATGATGAATCACACTTTCTTCTTATGGACTGGCATTTGACCATATGTTGGTTTTTTTTTAATATTTTTTGTTTTTTGCAAGTGATGCTGTTTCTGTTTTTTCATTTTTTTTTTTCATAGTTCAGCTCACAGTGAGTCTACCTGTGGTGTTAAATCATGTTTTGGTTTCAGGGTGTTCTAGGTCAGGTCTATTTAGAGAGTTGTCCCATGGCAGTTTTCTCCTTAGAAGACGAGAACTCTTGCAGTTGGCTAGCATCTTGTGGAGGCCTATTTGTAACGCACACAGGCTGCGTCCGAAACTTAAAAAAATGCAGCATCCTAGGTTGGAGGGTATATGTATTCTAATGACACAAAGTCAAACTTTAGAGGCATGTTATCAATAAGCATTATTGGAATATAATTGTACACAAGCTTAGTTGCAGGAATCTGTGAGGGCAACGGACAAGAAAATTGGTGTACTCACCACTACCCAGGGCAGGTTTAGTAATAAGTACCCTTATATGGTTGTCTTGTCTATATACACTAAACATTAGTGCTGTCAAAATGAATGAATAATCCAAGTGATTAATCAAAATTGAAAAATACTAATAATCCTGATTGATATTAAATGTATTAAACAGTTTTTCCGCGAGAGAAATGCAAAAGACGGAAATGAGTTACTGTGACACTCAATGCGTGACACATGAGAGCTCTGATATAGCTAATGGCAACAGAATGGTATAAGTTTATACTTTTCAACCAACTAGTGTTGTCACGGTACCAAAATTTCAGTATTCGGTACCGATACCAGTTAAAATTCACGGTTCTCGGTACCAATTTCGGTACCAAAGCTTAGTTTAAATTTACATATATTTAAGTGTTTATCACGGTTACAAGTATGGAAACTGTACATTTGTATTATAAACACTTTAGAAAAAGATTAGATAAAATGACCTAAAATAAACAATAGTATACACTAACACATTTTTAAAGTTGTTTGTAAAGTTTTAATCCATTATTTATTTAATGCACAATGAATTAAGTGAACAAACATGAACAATCAGGTGTTTGTAATAAATAACATTTTCAAACATTAATTAATTGTAAAAATATATTGTTCACTCAATGTGTTGATAACTAAGTAATGTTTATGAATGGTATCTTTGTAGCATTACCATAAAACATGTTTTATTTGACTTGACTGTCCTTTTATTAATCTAAAACTGCATTCATATTTAATTTTAAAAAGGCTTTTTAAACCTGCTGAGTTATAAAGGCAAGAATACGCCTAGAACTGGCACTGACATTAAATGACAATACTAATACCATAGTACTCTGGTGTCGGGTAGATACTACTGTGCTCATGTACTCGTAAAACTACCCCGAAAGCACTTTAGAGGCCGTTCACATGTCGCGCGTGTTTTTTAATTATATTTTTGCGCGTGCTTATTCTTTCCAAAGCGCTTGCTCTCACGCGGCGTCTGTCGTTGCTATGCAACGCCAACGAGTTTTTATTAGGAGCGCGCTTGAATCACGCCTATATTTGAAATTGCGAATTTGCATGTAATCGGCCTCTTTTGGCAACGTGACATTAGCCTAATCCAAAATATTTCCATATGTGGCTCTTTCCTCCTTTCGTGTCAACAAGTGGATTCAGAGAGAGAGAGCCATATCAGCGTTATGAAGAGGACGCAACTGTGCACGTTTCAGACATCGCGTCTAGAACAGAACTGGATTAACCTGGTAGCTACTCGGTACCTAGAAAAGCTGGTACCGTAACATTTTTTTTTTTTAGTACCGACTTGGTACCGAAGTACCGAGTTTTTTGACAACACTACAACCAACCACAATCAAATGCACTTTATCCGGATGGCACAATTTATCTGGATAGGTTTTTTTTTTATTTCAGAGATGAAAACAAGCTGAAATGAAATGACAGTAACGAGGCTATTTTTAAAAATGTAAGTAGTAGAAAGTAGCCTGCCGATAATTGCGTGAAAATGTAAAGAGTAGAAGTAAAAAGTCGGCTGATAAATAATTACTACTGGAGTACCCAAAATGTGTGTGTACCGAATACGAGACAGACTTGTAAATGTAAATGGTTAAAATTTGAAAAATCAATCCGTGGAGGTCAGCGTTGATATTGTGACGTGCCACCACAAATTAATGAATCTATGGGAAACCCTGACATGTTCAAGTTCTATGCTTGTGTAATATCCTTTCAGCTAGTAAGTCTTTAAGATATTTATTTTTAAGACGATAATTAAAAAATATGCTTTTTTTTTAACTTTTTGCTTTGAATTCCTTTAAGATTATTAGGTGTTGCGTTATTATTCATTACACCTACTTAGAGACGTAATGACTATACCACTAAACTACTTGTTTTGTGGACTGAATTGGCAAGAACCGAGTGTTTTGTGGACTGAATTGGCAAGAACTGAGTTTATTGGGTAAGTTTATTTATTAGAAATCAAAAACATGTAACCAATCATGGATATGTTTGTAATATCCCACTGGATTTTGTGAAACTGTGGTCTGTTGACCGGTTAAAGTAATCTGGAGCACTTTGAGTTGGAAGAGAAACCCATGAGCTTTTATTTAGCCGGAAACTGCTTTTACAAATGCATATTATTGCAAATCTAGTGAAATACTGTAATCGTCAACTATACAAATGTAAAAATAGTGAGTAACTGGTGCCCGCTACATTCCCAAATGCATGTTAAACTCAGCACATGCACAGATGGAGTTTACTGCTTTCATTAACTGTGAACCGGTATTGAGAATCCGACCCGCGCAGCTGATTGAGTGAACGAAGTGTGTACTTATCGCTCTTTCGATTTTAGTTAGTTTGACAGCATTTTTGCAAAACAGGACCTTTTATGTTATTATGAGAATGTATTTTTGGGCTGCCACAGTCTAGTTAATGAATGGCAAATACTGTAATTTATTTGTGGCAGTCAATGCTGATATTTTGGTGGGCACCACCAATAAATCAATGTATGGGAAACATTAATTGTAAGATTATGGAGTTTTGTTAATACCGCATTCAGCAGGTCATATTGGTAGAAAAAAAAACACATCTCTGTCATCCTGAATAGGGTTTATTTTGTGGCAATCTCCAGCTTACATCAGCGCATATTACAAACTACTTGCCATATGAACAAATGGACAGGAAATAATGATTTAAGTTAAAATGATATTGGTTGAGACCACAGAGTGATACAAAATGCATGATGTTTACACTGCACAAATTAAAAAATAAGAAAAAATCTAATCAGAATCAAGTATTTCTAAGAGCTCTAACATATAGATTAGACACTCCCTTATGTGTTAAACTCTTGCATCAAAAGTCTTTTGTTGTCTGAATGATGCATGCATCAGAGCAAAGCGGTCTGAGATGCGAATGAGTCATCGGTTACACACTCTTCAATCAGATACTTGGGAAAAGAATGAGGACATATGTCATAGAGAATGCAACGAAAGAGCGACATATAAGGAAAAAGGAAGGGAAGTGTTTTCCAGTTATTTGCGAGCTACCAGAAAAGCTGAGACAGGATCTGACATGCCACAATACAAGCTGGAATGCGTGTGTGTGCGTGCGTGCGCACTCATTCCTCGCTTTCTACGAGAGTCTGTTTGCTTTGTGGGGAGGGAAGTCGAAGAGAGGTGGAAAAACAGTTTCAGTCCTGGTTGAAACTGACTGCTGCGTATGTGTTTTCAAGGACAATACGATCACACCCACCCGCACCCCCCTCAGCGAACTAAAGTCACCACAGCATATGCACACCCCGCTGCTGTCCCTCTCTCAACCAATTCTCTGTAGTGGACACACATTTGCTATTGTTCTGTTAACCACTAAGCAGACAGCTGCAAATATTTCCCCTCTCTGTGGTGTGCTTGGTTGAGCTGCCTGAATCGTCATTGGCTACAGCACTCTGTGGGGCGGAGCTTTTCCTATGCTGCTGTTTTGTACATTTTTGGCCTTGACTCCGGCTTGCTTCCATTTCAATCCCGCTCTCATGATAGCCACTGTGTTTTGGGGATTCTTTTTCGCTCTTGGATTGTTGTGCTTTTGCGGTCTCCTTAAAATAGTTTCTGACATGCACAGTAGTTTTTCTGTTTGTACTTTTGTGGATGCTGAAATCTCAGTTGACTTTGTGCTTTATTTTTGCAGTGGCTTTGTAGCAGATGTAGGGAAGGTTCAATCCCTGCAGATCCGTAGATAAAGGTTCAAAGTCGAGATTAGTTGCCATGAAATCAAAACGGACAATTCTTATATTTAAAATTTTGTTTTAATACTGCAGTATTTATTATAATTGATTTATCAATGCACATTACGAGTGCCCTCGTAATCTTAATTCCTCAAAATAACTTCCCCTGCCTCTTTTGCGGGACATCTCTTCTCTGATGATTGGACCTTACTGGTCTTCTCTGGCGCAAGGGTGGGTCAACCTGTCACATGACATCACTGCAATACATTATCCAGTCAATTTCCAATGGACAACATCAAGGTCTATGGTTCATTATTAAAATGTGACTTGATTTCTTATGAAGTTGTTGTCTTGTGATGACTGAGTGTGAGGGTGAAGTTAGGATGGAATATGCCACGGCTACGTTTACAGTACGCATCCACTGTTGTTTTCCTTTTTCTAGAAATAAAAAACGGTCACTTCAATCCCATCCAGCACATCCAACAGGAGCTTGTGAGTCTTGTGTAGTGCAGCAGGAATCAAAGTTCACTGATCACGTGAAGGACAGTAAGTGACCAGAGGACTCTTGGCACAACAACGAATTGCCCCTTCGCTAAGCCCCACCTCCTCCCTAGTTACTGTTGCTACGCCTGTCAAGCTTTCGCGGCTGGCACATCTATTATAGTGTGGATGCACCGGTGTCAGACATTCCCAATGAGATCATTTGTAGTTTTCAGCGAACAAGTGAAATATCTGAGAGAGCAAGACAAAAGGGACCATTCGAGGGATATATTCACAACATAATATGCAAACGATTAGAGAATAATTTCTTAAAAATTGAAGCTAAAGCCTAACGTTATAGCCCTAGCGCAAGCAGCTGCCGCCTCATATGCTGACTGACCATTCAAATGGAAACACAAATTGAGGAACAGCTTATGTTCGTGCACAGCATAGGATGTGAAAATAATCCTAATAATTATAAATCAAACAGCTTATCCATAAATCTTGTGGAATAACACTAAGACCGGGAGAGCCGCGATCCGATTGGGTTAAAGTTACTTAGTCAGGGGTAACGTTAATATGACGTTGAATACAAAATGCTGAAATATATTTTAAAGTATGTCAGTGAGCCTTTTCTTGTCTTTTAATCGTTTTATTTTACGTAATTTCATTATGACCAAAGAACTGTCAATATTTCCAAGCAATAGATGTTTTTGTTAACCATGTCGACATTACCGGTAGTTGTGAATGGGTTTCCCACACTGCTTGATCACGCCCATAATTTCTCCCCTTGGCTTTTAGATTTTCTGGAAGGAAAACAATTCCTCATGGTTTTTTCTTCATAAGTCAGTTTTATCAAGACGTTAAACCATGTCAATATTTACTCAAACTCATGTTGTTCCAAAGCCATATATTTGCTGTTGAAATAGAAGTCCTTTATTCGCTGATAATCTTTCCATCACTCAAAACTAATGTCCCTCATTTGTGATATTACGTACTCGGGCTTAGTTCACTATATTCCTTGTTAAGAGGCGTGTGAAAATGCAAAGGTCGCAAGCTGTGTGATTTGGAGAGTTTGGCTGTCACTATACGTGTCAATAGATACCATGGAGCTCTCCTTGGTATTTATTGGATTGTTTATCAGAAATTGAGCATCACATTTCAAACACACTGATAGGTATAGAATTTCTATAAGACTCAAGAAAGAAAAAAAAAGCACTGGTATCGTTTCTGTATCGGCTGATATTCAGAATTTGAGTATTGGAATCGCATGTTATGATGACAAAGGTATCATTACATCCCTAGTACTACTTTGTTAAAAATATTTAGGTTAAGTGAATCCTTACTAAAATATAAATCGTTTTTTTTTTTTTTTTACAGTTCACATTATTTCTCTACACATATATAATTTCTGCAGTGACATCCTGCAAGTATTAGGGGTGCAATGATGCATCGAAAATCGCAGTATAAAAATGTGACTGTTGTTGTAAACCGTATGATTCACGATAGTTTGTTTTATCCAAGACTCTGAATACTGAATTTAAGATATAAATTATGTCAAATACTCACCCTCATGTTGTTTCAAACCTGTAAAAGTTTCACTCAACTTCCAAACACAAATGAGAGAGATTTCTGTCCCTCCATTTAAAGTCCATTTTATTCTTAAATTGAAAAGATAACCCCAAATCTATAAAGGCATCGTAAAAATAATCAATTGAGTGGTCTAATCCTAAATTAAGAGACCCAATAGCTTTATATGATGAACAGATGAAACACGGACGTCAAATGCTTGCATGACTTGTGAAAACAACATGAGTGAATGCAGAATTTCAAGTTCAGTATTGCAATTGGTATTATCATTTAAAATCTATCACAAAAACGTGTTCGATTATCGCGATTTTGAAACTCGCTGTAAATCCTGTCCAGACGGCATCACTCTGACACAGCCACAAGACCCGCAACGTTGTTGTTGTTTTTTCTACAAGACTTGGCGGAAAGCAAAGCAGTGGGATTTGGGAAACTGATGCATAGATATGATACACTAAGCATCAATATCCATACTCTTCCCATTGTTTTCTCTGCGAAGCACTGCGTGCAATGATTCCATTTTGCGTCACGGGACACATTCTGAACACGGGATGCGCATAAGGCGCTCTATGTTGAAGTCTTTTATATTAGGCCTATGATACTTTTGCCCAATGAAAGATTATTAATGGTCTTTCTTGTTCTGTCTTATCAAATGTTGTTGCCTCCATAAGTCATATTTAATGTGTATGCTTGGGGAAACAATTCATAGAGCTGTTAATTTTATTTGTTGTTTGTTGATTTCCAAATATGAAACTTTTTTTTTTTTTTTCCCTGAGCATTTTCATCTCATTTTAACAAAACCGTGACGATATTGATAATTGTGATTACTTTGGTTACTATAATCGTGAATACATCCCTAGTACACATTCACCTAGTGTTGTCAAAAAACTCGGTACTTCGGTACCAAGTCGGTACTAAAAAAAAAAAATGTTACGGTACCAGCTTTTCTAGGTACCGAATACCAGGTTCGTCCAGTTCTGTTCTAGACGCGATGTCTGAAACGTGCACAGTTGCGTCCTCTTCATAACGCTGATATGGCTCTCTCTCTCTGAATCCACTTGTTGAAACGAAAGGAGGAAAGAGCCACATATGGAAATATTTTGGATTAGGCTAATGTCACGTTGCCATAAGAGGCCGATTACATGCAAATTCGCAATTTCTAGGCGTGATTCAAGCGCGCTCCTAATAAAAACTCGTTGGCGTTGCATAGCAACCACAGACGCCGCGTGAGAGCAAGCGCTTTGGAAAGAATAAGCACGCGCAAAAATATAATTAAAAAACACGCGCGACATGTGAACGGCCTCTAAAGTGCTTTCGGGGTAGTTTTACGAGTACATGAGCACAGTAGTATCTACCCGACACCAGAGTACTATGGTATTAGTATTGTCATTTAATGTCAGTGCCAGTTCTAGGCGTATTCTTGCCTTTATAACTCAGCAGGTTTAAAAAGCCTTTTTAAAATTAAATATGAATGCAGTTTTAGATTAATAAAAGGACAGTCAAGTCAAATAAAACATGTTTTATGGTAATGCTACAAAGATACCATTCATAAACATTACTTAGTTATCAACACATTGAGTGAACAATATATTTTTACAACATTAATTAATGTTTGAAAATGTTATTTATTACAAACACCTGATTGTTCATGTTTGTTCACTTAATTCATTGTGCATTAAATAAATAATGGATTAAAACTTTACAAACAACTTTAAAAATGTGTTAGTGTATAATATTGTTTATTTTAGGTCATTTTATCTAATCTTTTTCTAAAGTGTTTATAATACAAATGTACAGTTTCCATACTTGTAACCGTGATAAACACTTAAATATATGTAAATTTAAACTAAGCTTTGGTACCGAAATTGGTACCGAGAACCGTGAATTTTAACTGGTATCGGTACCGAATACTGAAATTTTGGTACCGTGACAACACTACATTCACCTAATATTTACTAAATAAGGTAAAATTGTCCCCGCCTGTGATGCCGGTATTACCGTGTTGTCATACGTTTATTAAGCGGTGCAAAAATGCAGATGAGTTTTGGGGGAATTTAGTTATCAAGCTTGCCTGTTTATTTATTCAAACTCATGTTTTAGCATGTTTTTTAATGTTTTGATTATCTTTTGAATTGAGGCATGGTAATGATTCATGGACAGCTATGGGCTTGTTTCTCTTTCACTTTGGCTTGACCGTAATAAACTTGAGAAAATGGTTAGTTCAGTTGTAAATGGTGGGAAATAGTCAGTTAAGTTTCCCTACAATTTCTCACTTTCTTCCCTTTATTGTCATTATTGTAAGCTAACATTGCTCAAAGCCGGCATGCCTTCTTTTTATTTAGTTCTTCTTCCAAGGAACCTTTGAAATCTTTCAACCTGTAGCTCAGATTGACTCCTCTACCCCTGTATGACGCTGTCCTGAAATCAGTGCTCAGATCAGCTCTCCAGAGCTCACGTTTTTTTTGTTTTTTTTTTTCATCATCTGTTCACACGCAGCATTTGCACTCCACCCAGATATAACTGGTGCTAATGAGCAAATGCAGCGTGAAGTTACATAAGTAGTTATTTATACGCTAGGCTGTGCTGAAATCACAAGTTCCACTGAGAGGATCTTACGAGAGAGCTTCTATATTTAACAAAAAATAATAAAATGTCCTTGGTCCATCTCCAGCTGTTTTGCAAAGCTTTCTTTAAAATAAGACCATTCATTCCTTAAAACTAAAACAAGTCAAGGGTGAAGTGAGCTGCATTGAAGATAATACTTACAAAGGACTACTTTTATTTATTTTTTTAAATATCCGCATTGGCCGATTGTTGTTTTGACGGATCACACTTTTATTGTGGGAGTGCTGAGAATGTCTGAGCACCCCCAGTGCTCTCATTCTGTTTATTTGTTTAACAGTCTCTGTTTAACAGTTCTGCCTAACATAGAACTGTTAAACAAAGTTAACTGCAAATGAAAGTATGTGTTTGCCATAACTATATAAAAGCAGATGCTATAATAAATTTGCTGTCATTCAGCAAAATCACATTTATAATATAAACAAATTTTCAATATCTAAAAAACATATTCACAAACATGGCAGACTTGCTTAAATCCAGCTGTGAGATCTTTCTGAAGTGTGCATTTGTAGCCAGCATCTACTGTGTATTCTGTGTTCGTCCATGCAAACTGAATGTGCAGTCACTGGAGATGTACGATCAACAAACTTTAAATCCTTGATTTCCAGCTATGCTGCGCAATGCGCTGTGTTGCCCACTGTCATATTCTTTTCTTTTTCACTCTGTGCTCTATGTAAAATTCTTTCTTTATTTGAAAAAATATGATTCCCAGAATGCACAAACTTGCCAGATACAGAACCAAGAAGTTGCTATATGTATAGGTGTATGAGTGTGTTTTCCAAAGTTACTAGCCACTTAGCATTTTCACTAACCACAATTTTGATACCATGGGTAAAAACTGCCATTTAGATGGTTCTCATAATTTGGCAGCAAGTATATTAGGCTCCTGTCACTTTAAGACCCGATTAAGCATGGATCCGGTGTACAGTTACACGTGTTTTCTGTCTCAACTGTTTGTTCACTTACAACATAACTGAATGCCTTTAAGTGAATACTCGCCAAGCATTCTGACATTATTTTGTGTGTATTTGACCAAGCGCGATAAGTAGCGAACTAGAACGCCATTTAATACCATGGCGGCTTTGTGCGCGCCGCGGCTGCATGCACTTGGAGCGTGTGCACAAATCTGCAGGGATGACTAAAATGATGGGGAATCCCACGGCAAAATTCACGTCCCTCTTGTAACCAACAATATTCATTCGAATCAAATGAAACGAGTGAGGGAGGGGAGGCGGGTTTGTGTGTCTCTAAGATAATGGCATCAGCCATCAAAAAGTCAATGGCTCTGTCCGAAATCTTCACTCAAACCACTACTCCCTGTAGGGGCTAGGAAGTAGAGCACTATATAGTGAACTCACCAGTCTAGAATAATAGAAACGGCACTTTCAGACTCTGCTCGATCGTCTCTCGGCGCCGATGATTACGTCATTGCTGTCGCCCGTCCGTCTTTTTTTACGATCAGTGCAATGCATGATGGTATGTAGGGCTTGGGGTAGTGACCATCGGTTGTACACTACTTTTCAAAATGCTTTCTGGGATACACTGAGTGGACTATATAGGGTATAATAATCATCACTATTCGGACAGCACTACAAAATGGTGAGCTCACTATATAGTCCACTATATAGTGAGTAGTGGGAGATTTCGGACACAGCCAATGTCTGTCGACCACTACAAAGGACCACAACTGCGCCATGTTTTGTTTTGCCATTATTAATAATGAATAACAAATTGCTTTATCACATTATTTTTATTTTATTATTATAATGTGAATCATGGCAATACAGTGGTGTTCTTTATTAATGATGTTTATATAAATCATGGTATATCTAAAAGTACCATAATATTACTATTTATTTATTTGGACTATTTTAATTTTGTTTTAATCAACTTGTGTACTTGAAGTACTATGGTCCATTCCCATCACTGACTGTACCATGGTACTGTTGCTGTGTTAGTTAGTTGTTGGTTTAGTGTTTTCAGTTGTCAGAAATGTCCTCCAGAAAGGACAGCACAGTAGAAAGCAGATGGACTGCTTTTATTTATCCGCAGTTTGTTTCCGTGGAGCCACTTTTGATTTGAATGGACCTTGGCTCATTCCTTGTTGTGTCTCCACTCGTCTGTTTGCCTCTACATGATCTCTTCTCGCACAGCATCTGAATCACTCTCCTATATGCGAGCTTGAAACCGGTCTGGTTTCCTCTGTGTTGTCACTCAGAGGTGGCAGCGTGATCACGCCTGCGTCTGAATCGCTTTGTTAGCACCTGTCTTGCTCGTGCTCTCTTCTCACAGTTTTTACTTTCTGTCTGTCATGTTCTCTCTATCTCACATTTCTGTTTTTTTTCTCCCCGTTTCTTGATTTAGCTAGCAGCATGGGTCACATGATGCACACCACTTTAAGCTATGTGTTTGTGCGTGGAGTGCATGTTTCTTTTCCTTTCTTTTTTTAGGGCACTTATGGAGTGCGTAAGGTGCTTGATCCCATGAGAGTGTGTAACCACTGTCCTCTTTCTCTCAGTGTGTATGGAGCAGTGTGAGAATGCAGCATCTCTCCTGGCCTCCGTGCGAGAGCAGGAGATGCAGTTTGAGCGACTGACTCGAGCTCTGGAGGAGGAGAGGAGGAGTGTGGGGCCCTCCGGTACCCTACCCCGCCCCCTCCCCACTCTGCAGGTAACGCCCTCCCAGCCAATCATGCAGCAGCAGGGTTCTCCGCATCATCACCCTGCAATATCTCACCCATGCCGCATCTCTCTGCACCAATGCGTCCTAGTTGGCACCTCAAGGAGCATGGCGAATAACCCATCCTTCACTGTTGCGGTCGGCATCACCAGAACCCACCATTTGCATCCTTTCCTCTTGTCGTCATTCGCCGCCCATCCTTTGCCCTGTGTGGCAATGGCGTGTGTGGCACTCTGAAGCCATACTTTCCTTGCATGTTGTTTCATCGTGTCCCCAATTTGTCTCTCACCACATCATTGAATGTCAACCCTGTTGGTTCTTACAAAACGCATGTCTGTACATCGTACATGTGTCATTAACCTGTCTGTTTGACTTAGCGGAATGAATGTTCTTCAACGGAGAGGAATTTCTCTCCCGTTTGCTCTCTGTCCTCATGGTGAATGTCTCCCTTATCACAGAAACTTTCTCAACACGCAAACCCCCTTCCGCTGATGTCTGTGAACGGAGAGATAACAAACCGGTTTAGTAAGATGAGTCTCCCTTGTGTGTAGATGATTTCAGAAAGCTCCATCTTTTGGTGGAAGTTGCTCGACGTGAACAAGTATCGTGTTAATCTCGGCTTTTCTCAGTAGAGGACTTCTTGAATTGGTTGCATGATCTTAGACACGCCCCCTCTTAAGGGCGTCGACTGTGCGCAAGTGAGTTGAAACTCACAACTCAGTTGCATTCACAACTTTTATTTCTCTTGGCTCTCAGATACATCAGATTAAGACAACATCTCACGAATTTGAAAGGAATACTTAACCTGAAAAAATGTATTTAATTTTATAGTCGCCATTTTAGTTTTATTTAAATGCTATTCATTTAATTTTAGCTTTAATTGTAATTTTTGGCGTAATGTTAATGTTAGTTGCCAACATTATCTAATATATAATGTTTGATTGCTACTATATCATTTACAGAAACTCAAGATTTACTAGTTTTAGCTAGCAGTTACGGAAATAGTTTCAAATCTATAACGGTCTTACAGGGAACATGACAATACTTTGTGAAATGTCAAGGCTGTGCTTTATTAATTAAATAGTAAATGGGTGAAACTCATATAAAGCTGCTGTCCAAAATATCTGGCTGGTACATTCCTTGAGTTTCTTCACTAAATTTAAGTTAATTGAAACGCTTTCGTTCTGCCATTGCTCTCAGATGTCACTTGCATTCGTGTACATTTTAAAAACGGAGCATAAGAATCGGTTCCATTTGACATTGGCGTCACTTTTGGCGCAACACATCTTGATGCTCCACATTTGAATTCCACATGCTCCACACAAATGCAAATTATGACCGAAGGATTGAAGTTTTGGTCTTTTCATCACAAAAAGCTACCAAGTGCTTTACAAGGTTTAATGCAGCTGTGTAAATAACGCCGTATTTATTTTCGGTAGAATCGTTCTCTCATTCATTTTCTCATTCTTTTATTTTCTCTTTCTCTCAGCAGTGTTTGAAATGCCACCATCTTCTGTACATCTCCTCTCTGTTGACATAGTTGTATAGATATTAACATGCTAAGAAGGCTCAGCCCCTACCTGCTAACAGGTTCCTACTTGCCTGACTGTCAGCTAGGATTACCATCTACTTTCACAGCTCCCTCTGTGGAGCGGCAATAGTACAGCAGCCCACTACCCCTCTGGTTTATGTGTGTAGAGACGTTGTGCTTTAAGTGTGAATGTGATTGGTGTTGCATGCCATTGTTGTGTAAAAGCATGAGTAATATTATCCGGTAGCTGTCAACCCCCATCTCATTCCTGGCATTCGTTCATCCATGTATTCATTATTCATTTCCGCAACACTGTCATGTTTCTCTTGTGCAATGGTTTCGTTAGCTTAAGTTGTTTTTTAGTGCCTTCAGTGTTTATCCTTTGCATGGACATAAGGTCAAGTTTTGTTTTTTGTTTTTTTGCTGTTGTAATTACTCGAGGTCCTGCCATAATCTGATCACTCTGAATGTTTATCATTGTTCACCGCCATGATCATTGGCCACTTTCACGCCTTCCTCATCTTTTTTTTTTTGTCTGTCATATTTTTCTTTCCTCTTTCTCTAGAACGGCCGTGTCACTGGTGATGCAGAGTTAGAACGTCTCAAATTAAACGAGGGATACATAAACGGGACTCAGGTTAGTAGGGGGTTTCCACAATGAACAATACATATTTCAGTTCTGCAAAATCAGAATTAAATTATTTATTATAAATGACATATATTTGAAAAATCTTAATGAAATTAGTTATTTATTATGATTAATATCTTATTAATTTAAAATATAATTAGTGTTTTTTTTTCGTACTCTTATATTTATAAAATAGGTATTTTTTTGCAAAAATGTGTGTGTCAGGAAAATAAACACATTGAACACTTGATAAAGTTTTGTTTAGAATAGTGACATGAGTATATCGTTATGTAGCATAAAAACTGTATCTCCCTCCTTACCTTCAAGTAATGTTAGTAATAGTTGCATCGTTTTACTTTCTATTTTGAGACATCCAACCAAACTACAAATTGCAATGCTTGTGAAAAAGGGATGTGCGCTCAACACGCACATATCTACATATCTCTGTTTGTTCTGTTGACCGAACGAGTGATAAGTTGAGTACGAGTGAACGAGAGCAGCATTCCTAATAAATGCAGATGTAAAATGAACAGGATGTAATGTCAAAACAGCACTGGTCCCAGGTCATCCTTATTGTGGAATCCTGGATGTCCGTATACTTGACAGATGCTCTTGTGCATATTTTTACACTCACTTATTTTGCTTCTGTACTACCTTGCTAATGTCGTCACTGATTTACACCAGTGATTGCGCCAGATGGTGTTTGTGTGACACTTCCTATTCTTTGCTTGTGCTCACTATTGTTCTTTGTTTGTGCGCCTGTTCCACAGTACAGGATGTTGGACCCTGGTCATATTGTTGAGTCGATCACAGTCGAGGACCCCCATGAAGCAATGCCTATTATTTCAGTTGAAACTAATGAGGATGGATCCACACGTCGCACTGAGACCACGGTAGGTTTGCTGTAGCCATACAATATAAATAAATTAACTGGTGACATTTTGTCTAGCATGGCCTCATGTTTTGTTTTTTACTTTCCCTTATCAGGTAAAGAAGGTCACAAAGACAACCACCACACGAACAGTCATTCCCTCAGTTTCCGACACACTTTCCCTGGATGGCACTGGTTCAGTCACTGGGATACCCGGTTATAATACCCCAATGGACCGTGTGTACAGGCCACCGGCTGGCCCCATGGACTACCCCACCTCTACTGTCCCCCGTAACTACCACTATGGACCTCCAGGTGGCTATGATGATTACCGGATTCCTTCTGAAGCCTACACCAGCCTCAGCCGAGGGACGCGGATGGATGACCGCTACAGGTCCGTGCCTTTCAAATCAGCATATTAGAGTGATTTCTGAAGGATCATGTGACACTGAAGACTGGAAAAAGTTAAATGGATACTGCAGTTTTTTTTGGAAATAGGCTCATTATACAACTCCCCCAGTGTTAAACAGTTGGGTTTTACTGTTTTCGAAACCATTCAGCTGATTTTCTGATATTTTGAAGAATATCAGTAACCAGACAGTTTCTGGTCTCATTGACTTCAACAGTAGGAAAAAGAGACCAATGAAGTCAATGAGACCAGAAACTGTCTGGTTACTGATATTCTTCTTAAAATCAGAAAATCGGCTGAATGGATTCGAAAAAGGTAAAACTCGACTGTTTAACTCTGAGGGAGTTGTAAAATGAGCCTATTTCCAAAAAAAGTGGAGTATCCCTTTAAGCTTTGCCTTGACAGAAATAAATTACTATTTAAAAGATTTCAAAATAGTAACACTTGGAGCACAATATTAAAGTTTTACTGTATTTTTGATCAAATCAATGCAGCCTTGCTGAGCATATGTGACCTCGTTCAAGCACACATACAAAAAAAGTAATTATTTTTCACTTTTGACCAGTAGTTAAGATGTACAAATGAGCTCAGTCTTTCTTTTTCTTTAGACCTGTGGATGGCTACCGGACGCTGGACTCCGCCTACCGCACACACAGCCGGCCGCAGTTGGACCCGTATGCGGCCCAGCCCCAGGTAGGACGTATGGGCAGTGCTTTAGAGATCTCTGGCATGCAGCGCTTTGTCCCAGACCCCTACGGCCTAGAGGATGATCAGAGGAGCCTGGGATATGATGAACCCGATTACGGCATGGGGCCAGCCATGCATTACAGCACAATGCCCCGGCCGGCACATCCACTCCATGCGCCACCTCCACGCCGGACAGGGTTAGTGTGTTCTGTTAAATGTGAAGCAAATAGTTGGGGGAAGGTGGGGGAAACTAATCACTTAATGTGCTGCTGCTTGTTTTGCGTAGGTCATATGAGGGAACATTGGATGGTGATATGAGTGGAGCTGGTGATATGTATTATTGGGGAGGAGGAGCTCCACTGGCTCAGGGAGAGAGGGGCAGCATGGCATCATTGGACAGCACTCTTCGTAAAGGCCCCGCCCCCACAGCATGGAGGCAACCTGAACTTCCTGAAGTCATCGCTATGCTCAACTACCGCCTGGACCCTGTCAAAAGCAATGCTGCAGCTTACTTGCAACATCTCACTTTTAAGAATGATAAGGTTAGTACACACACTGCAAAGCAGTGATTTCATCAACTTGTGCTGGTTTTTGGTGCGGATGGTGAAAGTCACTCATGGTGTAGCACACAAGATCCATGCGCTTAGTCTTCTCTGCCTATTTTTGCAGGTGAAGTCAGATGTGAGACGAATGAAGGGGATCCCTGCCCTTGTGTCCATGCTGGATAACCCAAAGAAGGAGGTCCATTACGCAGCATGCGGAGCTCTCAAGAACATCTCATACGGACGAGATCCAGATAACAAGATAGCCATCAAGAACTGTGATGGAATTCCCGCACTGGTGCGGCTACTGAGGAAGACGAGAGATCAGGACCTTACCGACACTATTACAGGTACGCTGGAAATTAAGGTTTTCTAATGTTACAGAAGATTTATATTTCAAATGTGTGGTTCTTTTGAGCTTTCTATTCATCAAAGAATCCTCAAAAAAGTATCAGGTTATAATCCATATTAGAAGGATTTCTGAAGGATCATTAAACTAATTGCTGCTGAAAATTCCGCTTTACCAAAACAGTTTTTAAATTTGAATAATATATTTAAGAATATGAATGCACATAGAGAGACTTCTTTCAAAAACATATAAAAAGTCATGTCCTTTTGAAATTTCCATTTTGATGCCAACTTTAAACTTTGTGATTCGAAGTGATCAGACGAGATGGATTGTCGTTTACATGTGGTAGTAACTGATGGCTCGTCCTCTGACAGGCACGCTGTGGAACCTGTCGTCTCATGACTCTGTAAAGATGGAGATCGTGGACCACGCGCTGCACGCCTTGTCCGATGAGGTGATGGTTCCCCACTCGGGCTGGGAGAGGGGGCACGAAGGTGGAGAGGAGAGCTGCAAACCCAGACACCTGGAGTGGGAGACTGCGCTCACCAACACCACCGGCTGCTTAAGGTACATTTTGCTTTCACAGAGCAACATTTCTTAAAGGACCAAAATTTCATGTGCGAGTCAACTGTCCTCACATTGGTCAGAGTGCACCCGTTCATGTTCCGGGATAGAGGTCATATGTCAGGATGACAACAGTTCCGTGGGCTTATTGTGGCTTTTTTTCTAATTGTCGTTGATTTACTTCGACTGTATTTTAGTGTTTTGGACTGTTCTGAAATCTGTTTGTCGGACCAAATTTTAGGTAGGCATATCACATCATCTTTGCTCCAGGTTAACCCACGATTCATTTTGAGAAAGCAAACACTGCCGCTTTTCATGCATTGACCATTATACATTGTGATACAGCCTGATTCATTGGTCCGTTGGGTCGGGTTGCTTTCCCGCCACTAGTAGGCAGAGGCCACCTTGTCCAGGTTATTTCGTACCCCCTTTTTTTTTTTTTTTTTTAAATCCAAGCGTGATTGGAGTGTTCATATATATGCTTAAAATAACCATACTAAGCGAGAAATCACCCCAGTTTCTGAAACAAACGCTCCAAACAAGCCAGGTGTGAAAATGCCCTTAATCAGCCTGGGAATCAAACGCATGACTTTGGAGATGCAGTTAAGCCACGGGAACACAGAGAGATGGGCGGAGGAAAGGATTAGGATATGTTGGGAAGGGACAGTTTAATGATTCAGATTAATGAAAGACTTTATAGGCGGAGGAGGGGTGTGCCTCAGTGCTGCTAAAGAATTCCTGTCAAGAAAAGTTGTGTGTGTGTGTGTGAGGAAGCTGCATTTTGATGTGGAAGAAAGACAGGAAGTGCAAAGGAAATGCTCTTAGATTGTGTGTGAGCAAGAACCTCTGAGGCTGTGAAAGAACCAGGACAAAGTTTGGACAAAAGAGAGAAATGTGATCTTTGAATCCACTTATTTCCCTTGAGTGCTTCTCTTTGAAAGTGTCCCTCGCTTCTCCCACTCGCCTATTAGGCTTTTAGAAAGAGCTCCGTTCAGTCGGAGGAGTGGTTTTACACCATGATTACATTTAAGTAGAGCTAACAGCATCTTGCCTTTTTAACCCTCACTTTCTCATGTATTGCTCAACTTTCCTGCTGCCATCTGTGTATACACTTGGTTAATATGTTTTTGGTGATGACCTGAAGCTAAAAGTTTCTATGCGTGCCAAGCATTGCTAAACATTAAACAGGCAGTGTCCTAATTAGTTGCATGACGTTTCGCTCTCAGGAATGTGAGCTCGGAGCGGAGCGAGGCCAGGAGGAAGCTGAGGGAGTGCTCTGGACTGGTCGACTCTCTCATGTACATCGTCCAGTCACAGATCAACTGTAAAGATGTGGACAACAAGGTAACAACTGAACTGTGACTAAGTTTTGAGAACTGCAATTTCATGCGCACCACTCTTTTATGACAGGAGAAGCATGTTTCCAGGAAGAGAAAAGAGGGAAGAAAACGTTTTGGGACGTTTTTATTATTACGCACTGCAATTTTTTTTTTGCTGTTAGACAATTTGAACGGTAAACTTGTAAAAGTTAACCTGCCTATTTATACAGGACTAGTTAAATAAGCCCACACACTTGGCAAAATACACTAGTATTTTGAAAATAAATGAATAACTTGTTGTACAATCGAGGCGATCTTTCGGAACCTACTTTGCAAGCACGACAACACTTCAATTGGCTTTATGCACAGCTGCACTACTTCCTGAACTTCAGCCAGCTTCTTGTTTCCTGTCTGTCATTATTGGACAAACTTGATTAATTCAGGTGTTGCCGTGACTGCTGAGGTCAGGCACACCTGAATTAATCAAGTTTGTCCAAAAAAATCAGTGATTGCCATTCTTTGGTTTTTTTTTTTTTTTTTTTTTTTTTTTTTGGTTATTCTGTAATAATTACATGTATCACTAATAAATATTCTAAAAAGATATTTTTCATTGTGATGAATATATATATATATATATATATATATATATATCAATTAGTGACGGAATAAAATTTATTGTTTTTGGTGGTCAATTTTGACAGCTGTTTGGGGGATTATTTTATGAGGCCAAACTCTTTCTACTTTATTTTATACTTTAAAGCCTACCTAATCACTGTAGCCTGATGGATGAACAAATAAAAGTAAAACCTTGTGAATAAATAGGATATCTTACTGATCCAAATACTGCATGATCCAAATATAGTATTATTTGATACATTTTTAAAGTTTTCATTACATTTTGGACATGAAATCCACGCTGAATCCACCTTTCTGATGGGATTAGTTTAATCCCGATTTTTTTTTTTATTATTATTATTATTTTTTTTAAATTTTAAGATCCAAGTGATCCAATTCCTACAAAAAAGTTCTGAAAAATCCAAACTAAAGGTTTGATCTGGATCAAAACCAAGACTGGATTATGTAATCCATTTTTTATTTTGAAAAACCCATTTTCAAGATTTGATCCAATCCGTTGTCCAAAATACCGGGCCCAGGGGTTAGTGGATCATTGAGGGGTTAGTGGAGTAAGAATCTGCAAATTATGAATATTACTGAATTGTTTGTAGGATCAGCCTTTTCTTTGGTTTTCAACAGTTTTATAAGTATATTTCTAGTTGTCCTGCTTCAATCTCTAACAAATGATGTATTATTTGATGATGTTTGGTACGTCTGTGCAGCTGATTGAGAACAGTGTGTGTCTGCTGAGGAATCTGTCCTATCAAGTGCATCGGGAGATACCAGGTTCGGAGCGCTATCAGGAGATGACTCCTGTCAATCATGGCCCCGCCTCTTCCCAAAAGGGCGGCTGCTTCAGCTCCCGAAAGGGCAAAGGTGCGCGTCTGATTCATTTAAAGAAAAACACAGGCACTAGCCGTGTGCCGTAACCAATTAAAATAAGTTTACTTGCTATCTTTGCATTCCAGTACACAATCTCTGTGTCGTGTAAACAGGCCGTGCCTATTCCTAGTCTTTAATTCATAGTACACACTTTGTAGTCTGTTAGTTAGATGTGTCAGATCATAGAAGTTTGTTTGCACACAATGGAGATGAAGCATGCATGAATTGTGTGGTGTGCCTTGTTTGTGGGTTTGTTGCTAAATAATTGTATGGTGGCTGGGGCACTACTGCAAATTTTTTTTATGCCAAAACTTTCCTCATTTTCTTCTGTATCTGTCTCCTCTGCTCTTATTCCGTACATCCTTTTATCCTGTAACAGACGAGTGGTTTTCCAAAGGTAAGCTTTTCTCTCTTTTTACTTTTTTCTTTATTTTCTGTACTTTTTTAGTAAAAGGCTTCGCTTTGCTATTATGGGAATCACTTACATTTCACCTCATTGCAACCCATTATTAACCCTGTTCAATTGGATCTGAAATGGGAAATGTTTTAAGAGCATGTATGGAAGAGAGAGGCCGCACTTTGCATATACAGTTTTATTATATATAATAAAACTGTATATGCAAAGTGCGGCCTCTCTCTTCCATACATGCATTGTCATTATTAGGCCAGCACTCTTAAAACAATTTGAGGTACAAACTTTGAGTGAAGCCTGCTCCAACCTCCATTTATTAAATGTTTTAAGAGAAAATGATTTATTTCTCATCCCATTTCACATTCGTTTTATGAGCTGCACTACTTTTGTAAAGTAAGAAGGCCTATTAAGGGGACCAGTCACTCAAACACGTTTTTATTGATCAGTAGGAAATGGATGTATTATGACATTGGATACTATCTCTCTGTTTTAAAACCTTGTGAGATACACTGCTGCTGCCTTCTAAGGTATCATCCAAACTGTTCACAGAACAGTTTTTACCTCAAAATAGCTGGCTATTCTTGAAAACTGGGAAAGGAAAGACTAGATCCCCCCAATAAAGGTTTTCTGCAATCTGATTTTGTTTCTTAATTGTGTGACTGGCTCTTTAAAATGCTTGCTGCATTTTAAAACATTTCATTAGTAACCACCAGAGGGTGTCAGAGCTCAGCATTTTCAATAAGTCCACTCCTTACACACCTTCACTTTTGATGTTTAATCATGTAGACATTTTAAAAGACAATTGTCTGATTCTTTGAAACTTGCACTTTGTCACTTTGGCATACACTTCTGTGAAATATGAGCCGTCTTGGCTCAAGTGTTTAGTCATTTAATCTTTACACAACTTGGGGGTTTTCCTCCAGGGAATAAATGTAACCTTTGTCAGAACTGTCTCTATTGAAAACTGTCTAAAGAAAATCCCCTTTTTAAATATTTGAAGATGATGTTTTCTTCAGACTTTTGCTTCTAAATTGTCATAAATTACATCACTATCATTAAGCGGGCAGATAAGATCTTCCTCTTCATTTCTACTTTGCTTGTTGCTCATGCCGTCTGCTTTGTTCAGGAAAAAAAGAGGATGATGGAACTTCAGATATGATTGACATTCCAAAGAGAACCTCACCAGCCAAAGGTACGACGACAGTTTAGCCTTGTTGTCTCTGAATAGTTGGTAGTTAGATAATAGATGAAATAATGTAATTGTGGTGTTTTGTAGGTTATGAATTGCTGTTCCAGCCAGAGGTGGTGCGCGTGTACACTTCTCTTCTGAAAGAGAGTAAGAACCCCTCGGTTCTGGAAGCCGCTGCGGGAGCCGTGCAGAACCTGTGTGCAGGCCGTTGGACTGTGAGTACACTCAATAATGCTGACTTTTCAGAGCTTACATAGTACATACTGCAACTTTCAGGGCTTAAAATGAGCTTTTCATTCCCCCCAAAAAGCAGTTATGAAACAAAATTACCCCCAAAAGATAATTTAAAGTCATGATAGTGTTAAAGGAGAAAAGCATCAATATATTTGGATTCAACATAGAATTTATTTCACCAACTTTTAGGCTTAAGTGACCATGTGGTCCTTGGAATTTTCATTTTTGGGTGAACTAAAGCTTAATTTTTGTATTATTACTATGGATTTTTAAATTATTATTAAATTATATTCTAAATGAGAAACTAAAACTGCCAGTAGGTGGGGGTAAATGCCTAAATGCCTAAATTCTTATTTATAGAACTGTTGTATAAAATCAATATCACATTTGCATTGTCACATTCATTCGGGACAAAAACTGCCTGTGTGATATTGCTTAACTATATAACGATGAAAAACTTTTGCCCTGATATCTTGAATTTGAAGGGTTTTTTAACTGTTTTCTCTGTATATCAGCATCACGCTGCGAGATGTTGCCATGCTTCATGTTCGTTATCAACTTTTTGAAATCTAATATTAGAAAATGATTTTTTACGTAGTCAAGCAGCCCTAGTCAATTCCTTAATATTTGTTTTATTGGCTCCATGAAGAGCGGAAATCTGTTTCATAATTTGATCTGTCCTTATTTTTGTCAGTATGGGCGATACATTAGAGCAACGATGAGACAGGAACATGGCCTGCCGATGATGACGGAGCTGTTGTCTCATGGGAACGACCGTGTGGTCAGAGCAATGTCTGGAGCTCTGAGAAATCTGGCCATCGACGCTCGCAACCGTGAGCTTCTAGGTGTGTGAGCCATTAATTCCTGTTTATTTGTGCTAGACTTTGTATTTGTCCGTTCAGGGTTGTTACCATGAAATGAATTCCAGTGATGTTTACACAATCTCTCATCCTCTCTCTGTGTAGGGAAGCATTCAGTGCCTAACTTGGTGGCCAATCTGCCAGGCAGTGGTCAGAGTCAGCCTGTGCGCGGGCTCTCGGAGGAGACGGTGGTGTCTGTTCTCAGCACGATGACGGAAGTGATCGGCTCCAGCGTGGATGCGGCCAAATCCCTGCGCAGCTCCCAGGGTATCGAGAGACTGGTGCTCATCAACAAAGACGGGTATGTATGTGTGTGTGTCTGTTTTTGTGTTAATTGCTTAGTCACATTGGAGGAACCTGAAAGAGGAACTTTTTAACATAACTACAGCTCATAAAAAAAGCATTTTTTATTTTTTTTTTATTTCACAATCTGCATTTTCCCCATATAGCAACCGTTCTGATCGAGAGGTACGTGGCGCGGGGCAGGTCCTGCAGATCGTGTGGAGCTTCAAAGAGCTCCGCCGCACACTGGAGAAGGATGGCTGGAAGAAAACCGACTTCATGGTCAACCTCAACCCTCCTAACAACAACACTCGTAGCAACGGGGGATATGAGGACAGCACCCTGCCACTAATAGACAGGGGTAAGAACACAACATATTCCTGCTGAATGGCTTTTGATGCGTTTATCAGTCGAATGGACATGCAGGATACAACTTTGTCTCTGATCTGACTGTGTTTGGGTCTCTTTGTTAGGAGGCAAACAGGACAGAGACATGATTCCACTTAATGACATGGGACCAGGTAAAATGCAGAATGAGTTTATTCTCATACTTTATGCATAGGTCTAAAATGAACACATTTCTAGTCTATCTATAACATTATAAGACTATCACTTCACTTTTGAACAATTTAATGCATGATTCTTGAATAAAAGTATAATTTTCCTGCAAAAAATAAGAGTGCGAAATGCAGGTTTTAGGGGATTTTTTTAATGTATATATTATTATTATATACATTTTATTATTATTATATTATTATTATATACACTATATATATATATATATATATATATATATATATATGTATATATAATAATAATAATAATAGTGTATATAATATACTTTATTTATATATATATATATATATACTTATTTATTTATATATATATATATTAGGGCTGTCAGTTAAACGCATTGTTAACGGTGTTAATGCAAACCCATTTTAACCATGTTAATTTTTATCGCGTGATTAACGGTCTTTTTGGCCTAGCAAACTTTGTAGTTTTCTTTCACATGCATGGTTAACGTTACGTTTTGAGTGTATGATGAGCGCGAGATGCCGAAATGGATGCCAATAAGATTCTGAATGGAAAGTTTACTTTTAAAAAGTTGCCAAATGGTTCCATTGACAAGACTAAAGTGGTCTGTGTGTTTTGTCATTGTGAACTAAGCACGCCCACACACACCAATCCACTTTTCCATGTTGATAAGAGCATTAAAATGAGAAAAAATAATGACAGTGTAATAATAATGACATAAAAATTTGCAATTAATTGTGATTAATCGCAAGTTAACTGACATTAATGCGATTAATCGCGATTAAATATTTTAATCGTTTGACAGCACAAATATACATATAAATATATATATAACAGTATGTGTTCTGTATATTAAATGTATAGAAAATTTCTAAATTACTGCTATATCTATGCAATTGATATGCTGTGATTTTGTCTGTGGCTCCAGACGCTTATTCTACGATAGACCAGAGAGGACGAAGAAACACTTTAGATGACACTCTGGATCGCTCTGACAGAGACGCACCTCAGGTAACGCCAGCCTTCAAAGGGAAACGCCCACCCTTGTGCAGTTACACACAACAAACTTGTTCTCACTAACTTCCTTGCACACCGGACATCATAAAACCTACACACTTCTCAAGCTGAAACTTGTTAACCTACTGTAATTTCACTAATAGTACTCTCACACTAACTCTCACACTCCCCCTCTCCTTCTATTATCACTCACCTCTTCTTCGATGCCTTTCTCTTATCCTGGTTCAATCTCTCTTTCTCTTTGACTCTCAGGGAGGAATGTATGGGGAGAGACGGGGCTCTTTGCCTCTGTTGGACTCTTATGATGGTTAGGCTACTCCCCTCCCCCCACTCAGTGCATGAGCACGCATGGTATGTGTGTCCACCTTCTGCATGGGCTTCATGTGTACATTTAAGTGGATGTGTGCCGCTCTGTGTATTTGTGGTTCTAACCCTCATTAACAGTATTTTGTTATTCTGTACTTCAGTGGAAATGGGTTTACTAATTTCCAGTGTTGGGGAAGCTTTTTTTAACTGCAAGCTGCTCAATTTACAGTAGTTAAATTCCAGTCTAGCTAGTTAGGAATACAAGCTGCTTCATTTTTGTACTTTATTTTTTACAGTTAGAGCTATATTTATCAGGTGCAAAAACAAGGATCTCAAATAGGATGGCATTTTAAATTTAAATACATTTACAAAAACAAGTCAATATTTCACTGCAAAATGTATATAAATTGTATTTTAATTTATGCATCCTTAGAATTTAATGCGTGTACGTATACATGGCTATATTTATTTATCTGGTGCATTAAACAAGGATCTCAAATAGATCAAATTTCCAGTCAGCTAGAGTCAAAAACAAATGACTAAGGCAAATATTTAATATACCGCACTGATTTATATGAATAAAACACAATTCAGAAAACAGCTCAGCCAGTAAGTATCATGTTTCATTAGTAGCGTTGTTACTATCAGTTAGTTCCTCCCCAACACTGACCTCTTCCCCTCATGTGTCCACTTTGGTCACATGACTGATGTTTCAGTGGTTTTATCTGTCACAAAATGAGTGATGTGATTTGTGTAATATGCACAAATTCTCATCGCAGCTCTTTGATGACTCATTACTGAATCATTTTCCCTTGTTATCAGTGATCGAGCACCACGCTTGACCTTCACGTCTCATCTGTTTCTCTCCACAGAAAAACTGATAGTGTGCATCACCCGCCGTGAGTTTCCTCCTCCTGCCTACTGTCCCTGCTGAGCCTCTGATCTCATCACTTACGGGACCATTGCCACTAATTGCAAAGACCCTTCTGTAGTTTTCAACATTCTCTAGTTGTCGCTCCTACTCTTATTGAGATCAATGTGATTGAGAACAGCCACTACTTAAAATGGACACTACACAATGAATTCCTCTCTTGATTTTTGGTCCATACCACTTTTTTTTTTTTTTGTCAAATAATGGAAACATTAGGGACTAAAATGTCTGTTTAGTCACATGCCCAGCTTATCAAGCTTTATAAACCATTTCTTTTTTTTGATTGCTTATACGTCTATTGGAACACTAGTATAGTATGGCAGTGGTATTTTAATTATTTTGCTTCATCCTGCTTTAGTGGTTTACATTGATAAAAAGGTAATGCCAAATTGCATAAGTCATATGTGGCCTGCAGAAAATAATGTATATAGAATATCTCTTAAGTTGTGCGTCTCGACGCATCATGACAGACATGAGGGTTTTCTTTTTGGTCATTGTTTTCTAAAAGCACTAAGTGACCACCAGTTCCCCTTAAGTTATCCATCTGTGGTTTGTGTAGATGGTCTCATTGAGAGTTCAGTCTCTAGGAAGAGGTTGTTGTGAAAGCGTTGAAGCATTACAAAAGAGGCAGAGGGATTTTTGTTTTGTGAGATTTATTTTATTTTATTTTTTAAACCAGTAGCATTCAAGGACGATCTCTAGTGGTAGATGAGGACAGTTGTGCTCTATGGGACCCTCCTTGCATTGTGACAAATTTGCAAAGCGTTTGAAATTGTCACAAACAATTAGTTTCTGTGTGGAAACTAAAGAGTTCCTCCCCCTTAGTTATTTTAATAAACACAATTAAAAAGCAACAGAAGAACTCTTGGAGACAAATTGTAGTCTTGGTCTTAGATTGGTGCTCCCACTTTTCAATATTGTTGTGAATCGGCCTTGCTGGTGGACAGTTTGTGGTTGTTCACTTTTTTGTCTGAATATAAATGAATGTGTAAATATGACTGCATCTCACAAATCCACTCTGCATACTTGGAGTGCCTCGCTTGCTCATTGCGTTGTGTGTTTGTGATAAGCGGTGAACAGGGACGTTCGGCCACCCGTCTGCCTCTTGGTTTCAGTGCCTGTCTGTGTAGAGAGGAAACGAGTGTACATTTGAGGATGTGTATCCATTGTTTTTTTGTTCTCTACAATCCATAAATACAGTGCTTGTTTCTTAGACTGCATATTCAAATGCTCAGTAAGTCTGTTGTAGATATTTACTGAATATAAACTGAAATAGCACTAGGGGTCAGTGGATTTTTTTTTTTTTTTTTTTTTTTTTTTTTAAGAATTCATTTTTTCCCCAATGCCTTTTTTAATCTCCTGTTTGCCAATTGTAAAACAATTTTTCAAGACACTACAGTCAGTAAAGAGTCCGAAGACAAGAAGTCAGTACTGATAGAGAAGGCTGTTCACAACAATGAGGAATTAATCGATTGTTCAGTGTTGAGGGAGGCAGATAAATGAGCTTTTTAATCACAAAAATTGTCTCTTTCAGGCAGGATTTAGCAAGAGCTCAGATTTTGATTCTAGCTTGATGAGAAAATAAGATAAAATAAAAGCACATTTAACTATATTTACCAGAGAATATTTGTTAATTTTAATTATTTTTTTTTCCTCCTTTGGTTTTTGTCCTGTTGCTCTTTTCTTTTTCTGTATTTTATGATTGGGGCTGATTTTGTTTTTCTGGGGTGTTGTGGGTGAATGCATATGCAATCATTTTTATTTTTTAAATAAATGCATTTACAGTTTATATCTTTTAATTAAAGACGAAAGGAAAAAAATCTTTGTGTCATGTTCTGTCAGTTAACATGCCATTTCTCTGCAACACTAACTTGTGGATCTTGATTCATAATTCCTATATTTCAACACTTTACCTTTGGTCTTAAACATTGCACCTTTCTTTCGTGGATTGAACATGTAACTTAGCAATACTGTTTTTTTTTTTTTTAATAAAACGATGATTTTTTTTCAAGGTTCTGACAGTGAATTTTTGTACTTTAACAAATTTAATATGTTCATTTAAAATTCTTCACTTGAGAATGTAATGTATGAGATCAATTTGATAAGTCCATTTTAGCACATTTTAGAGTTGCTGCTTACTTGTAAATATGGTTGTGACATGATATATATAATCATGTCAAATTACAAATTAGTGGAGACAGTGAGGACTTAAATTTAAATTGGAAGAAACTCATAAACTGCTAGTTGTCAGCTTAAAAATAAAACTGGAAACAACTAGGTTAAACCAGTGGTTCTCGTCCTTTTTTGACTCAAGGCCCTCCATTGTTAACTATATCTGAACCCCTGACACACCTATTTTCTGTAAAATATATTTCAGGGTTTCAGAATTTTTAAGAGCTATATGTTTTTTCATATGTTTTTCCCTTTTTAAGCGATGAATTTATATGAGCTTCCAGTTGTTCGTGATTTATTGGATGTGGATCAAAGATAAGGATTTATATATATATATATATAAAATCCTTATGTATGTTTTTTTTATTACTAACACTCACCCATTTAATATTTTAATTTTCACCCATTTAAACACACACACACATAATAGCATCATAAGTGCTCATGGAGTTTTAATATTTTAATTTGTGACTCCAAATTAGGCTATACCTCACATATCCAGGTTATCCAAGACAAAAAAAAAATACAGGTTTTGAGGAGATTAACTAAAAATTGGACGTATGTTAGTTTTTAGTTGTTAAGTTTATTGCTTGCTTTGTCTTATTAAAAATCGTTTTAAATGGTCTAACCTTGAGGCCCCTATAGTGTCTACTGGTTCCCTGGTTAAGATGCAGTCTGTAATATTTATTCAAAATGAGCGAGTACCTGACTCCTGAGTCACTACGGTACACCTAAAACTTAAGTGTTTATATTTGGACTATTTTAGATCGTTCTAGTCGTACCGCTGCTGAGTGAGTATCCCAGAACCTGCGTGAGAAGTAGCCTTGCCTTGCTCTGATTTGTAACCAGACACTAAACCGATTATCCATAAAACTAACTTTGAACCAATCGGATTGCTTGGGTCCTCCTAAACTGGGACTCATCTCTTCACCACACCGGCTACAATGTTATTCCGTAACAAGACTGCAGCTTAAGAGTGCACTGAACTTAAGCGCCAAAATAATTTTTACAGTGTAAATATTACACTTTCTCAAGAGGTTCCCAGCATAATTTACATTATGTGCCTATACATTTACTGGAGCTGTTTTTATTCTTTTCATGCCTTCAAAAGAATTTTCAAAACAAATGTAATAAAATAAAAAAAAAATTGTGTTGTCAAATTATAGCCTATGCAACAGTTTCTGCATATAATAATGGGGTAAGTTGTTAAAATGTCCCAATCAAGGCCGTCAGTTCACTTCAGAGATACATTCATATATACTTTAATTAATTTTCCTCAGCATTCAGTAGTAAAATCTCACTTAACATGTTTTCACCAGGTTTTCACCAGTTTCATGTTTTCACCAGGTTTTCACTCAAAATGAAACAACAATGCCGCATGCGCCTTGCTAGGGCAGAAAACGTGAGATTTTTCAAATCCTGGTAAACAACCGTAATACAAATAGTACAGGTTTGTATAGTTTCCTAGTTATTCGCCAGACACTGTTAGTTAACACTAAATGTAACCCTCAAAGAGTGAGCTTGTGACCCCTCTTTAGCGAACCCTAGTGAGGTTGGGATTCACTGCAGTGGCACCCAAAAAAACATCAGCGAGTCACACACACAAATGGGAGAACACAGAGGCGGAATAATTATTATGAATGTGTAAACTTCTATAGCTACACAGTTAATGATTCAACAATAAAATCGTAGTGAATGACTACATATTCACATGGCGCTGTCGTAACAATGTACGTTAGGTTCACAATTCAGTGAGTGGATCTTTTAGGTGAATCGATTCAAAATATTCGAATCACTGAGATCAAAATCTCACCTCTGAAGCACCGAGTAGATCAAGAGCGAGAGTCGGTTGACATGAGATTGTTATGGAGCGGCTCACGTGTCCTACCTACATATCACCCGTGTTTGCGTATGTAAAATTATTTGTTGATTTTGGATGAAAATATCGGTATACTAGCAAGTATTGGTGAAGCACGTGCAATTGGTGCATGAAAACGCGGTGGAAATTCTAGCGTCATCAGGATCTGTTGACATTTTGTGAACTTTGAGATCGAGAGTATGGCTGAACTGATACATGTAACGTTAACGTTATTTGCAATTTGATACAATGTTTTGAATTTAGAATAAAATTGCCCGATCAGTCCTCAGACTCACAAATTTGAACTTTTTCTGTGTTTAGATACATAGGCCTATCAAAGCAATGTAAAAGCCTCTACTCGTACAAATGTTAGTTATTTTAGTCTACAGCTTTTGGATCTGAATTGATAACACAAAGTAAGTAAATGTATATCTCGCTAAATTGAAGAAAGTGGAATTTTTCAGGATCACAAACAGCCTTACCTTTTGTTTTGAAGTTTCTAAATATAGACTGAAGTTGATGCCAGCATGTGGAAGTATCAGCATCCTGACTTTGCATTATTCCTACTTGGTGAACTTCAGAAGCAGCAGCAGGGAAGCATCTTCTGTGACACTCTTCTACAGACAGAGGGTAAGAGCAGAGATCACAAACACTGTCACTGGAAAAAGCTGTCAACTTTATTACTTGCATTGTAAACAAATCATATGTAGCCTAGACCTGATGCCATGATTTCCACAGTCAGTAATTGTTGACAGATACCATAGAAATTAATGTCTACTGTTATAAATGAATCCTACTTGACTTACACTCATTGTCTTTTACTCTAAAGCAGTTAATTTAGCACATCACTGACTGATTCAAGCGCAACAATAATAATATTAGCTCTAATAATGTTTAATTTTTTTTTAGGGGCAGTTGATTTGCTTGCTGGGCCATTTTTGTTGTAAATTTTCAAATTTAAGATGTTATTGTTAGTTAAAGTCTTCTGTTATTTTGTGGTCATTGAAAAATAATTTGTACTAGCAGTAAATTTAGCAGACTTTAAGATGAATCACTTGTTGTATTCCTCAATGAGGCAATGAATTTGAGAATTGCTGGTACAAGCTAACACGTTGTGAGATGATTGTGTCAAGATTTTTTTCAGCAGTATGTAGTTAAGGGCTCAGTGAAGGGATGATTTTTCATCTGGTTCTTTGAAATTTTTCAGGGATTCAGTTGTCCAGATAGGATTGGGAAGATTATTCCACAAGCAAAGAAAAGTGGAACGAAAACAATGCCTTTTCTATTATCTAAAAATACTTTTAATTTCTTCAGGTGTCTGTGTTCCTGCTCACAGCTGTGTGTTAGCTGCTCTAAGCCCCATCTTCTCAAGAATCCTTTCCACTTCATCTGCACCACATGCAGGGCAGAACAGGCTTCTGAGCCTTGAGGCTGTAGGATCTCATGCCTTACTGAAGCTAGTTGGGTTTCTGTACTCCGGTGAAATGGAGATCGAGAGTCGGAGCGAACATGAGGAAGTAATGGCTGCTGCCCACAGACTTGGACTTAGAAACCTTTTTGCAAAAAAGAGAGTGTGGGTAGACAGAGGAGTTGTGGATGTTGGGAGTTGTTGTAAAGAGACTGGTGTACGGACAGAAGACAGCGTGAAGAGCCAGGAGAGTGAAATCGTGTCTGAACCTTTGAAGATACAGAGCAGTACTGCTTCAGTGACTTCAGTGCAACCTTGTGGCTTGTTGGGGCCTGATTTGCCACCATCGCAGATTTCGGAAGAAATTAGTCCAACTAGAGGTTTAAATTTGAACGGTAATGCCTCAGTTCCTTCCCTCGCTGACATGACAGAAGCATCGATATCAGACCATCATAAAACAAAGGCTAAGAGGAAGTGGAAAATGGCAAAGAGAGAAAGCCAATTAAAAAAAATAACTCGTCAACAAAACCAGATAAAGCTTCTTAATGTTGAAGGGAACAAATCAAACCAAATTGGAGTGGTGGAAAAAAGAAGGAATGTCTCAGGCAAAGACTTCCAAAAGCTTTTAGAGGTCGATAACGGACAAAAAAACACTACTACTGAACAGAAAGAGGCCAAACTGGACCAGCTTAAAGTAAAGATAAAACTGAGCAGAAGGAGTGGAGCTTGCTGGGAAAGTAACCTCCTCGTTTCCGTCCAGGGTGAGAGTGAGAAGAAGCCAGATGAAGCAAAAGAGTGTGGACCTCGAACTCGGGTAAGGATTTATGTTCAAAATCTGGGTGCTATGTTTGTTATACACACGCAATTGTTAAAACAGTTGTGGAGAAACCAGGGTAAAAAAAAAAAAAAAAAATCTGAGTAGAAAGTTTAAAAAATAAAACAGCATTTGATATATAAATCTTAACTCTCACTTTTGATACATTTCATCATACAAACTATATACTGTATATATTTTTGAAATAAATTAAATTGATCAAAAGTGACAGTAAGGAACTCTTACATTACTACAGTACAATTTCCACAACAAAATCAAGCACCACACCTGTTTTCAATATGGATTATAATAATAAGAAATGTTCATTAAGCAGCACCAAATCTGCTTATTAGAATGATTTCTAAAGGATCATTTAACACTGAATATTGGAGTAATAATGCTGAAATACATATTTAAATATATTAAAATAGACAACAATATTACAATTTTTACTCTTATTTTTGCAAAGTAAAAATGCAGCCTTGGTGAGCCTAACTCTGCTTAATTTGTTTATTATGTTATGTATATGTATAAAATTATAGAGACCCACTTTTCTACAGCAAAATTTCCTTTCATAATCTTATTTTTACTTTATATCTGACTAAAGAGCTGCCCATCTAGTGTGATTCCTGGTCAAAGTCTTGGAACTCTCACCACACAGACGGACCTGCCCATTTCCCCCTCTAATTCCTCCACACATGCCTCTTCAAATAAAAGTGTTCGTAATCCACATCACATTTCTGTCTCTTCCCCTTTGGATATACCAACATTATCTTCCAGCCCTCCCCAAGCAGACGAATCGGATGAGCATATTGCAATGCTCTTGGAGGATATGTTCATGATGGGTTTAAACATCCT